>NC_090646.1:58886146-59217083 GCF_040937935.1 Hyperolius riggenbachi
TTTGCATTGTGCAGGGAGCCTTAGGCACATCTGTTAGTGGAAGATGCAGATAATGCCCTCAATTCTGGTAGGCTTACCATCCATTTTACAGCATAAGTGGTATTTTACTGCATGCTGTAAAAGCAGTTTGCTATTCTGGTAGATTTTAGTCATAATTTACTGCATGCAGTAAATTAGGACATAAAATGTACGCTATTTTACAAAAAAATGGAATTCTCATGAAAAATAGGTTGCATGTTCGCACATAATTTACTGATCAGTTTAAGATCTGCCTGTACCTGGCGGTAAAGTCAACGTGTATGCATTTTGCAGTTTTTAGTGGAGTTACTATTCAGTTCCTATTCCTGTTTTAGTGGAGTTCTCATTCAGGCTGTGTAAGGGCTCGTTTCCACCATAGCGAATCCGCATGCGGCGACGAGATGCGGATTCGCTTGTTACACTGAAGTGGCCGGGGCTGTTTCCACATGTGCGGGAGCGATTTGGCGGCGGGCCAAATCTGCACGACGGGACCCACAGAATTCGCCTGCGTCGGGAAACCGTGCGAATCGCCGCTAATGTATTTAATAGTAAAAACGCATGCGTTTGTTACATGCGTTTTTACCCGCGATTTCGCGTGCGATTTCGCACCTTTTTCAATGTTATTTTGCCCTGGCAGTGCCATGGTTAATTTCGCATGGCACCCTGCCATGCGAAATCGCACGCGAAATCGCGGGTAAATACGCATGCGGAAACGCATCCGCATGCGTTTTTACAAGCGTCGGAATGCCGGCGAAATCGCGTCGCAACAGTGGAAACGAGCCCTAAAAAGAATAGGAGACATAAAACTACAAATATTTACTGGAGTTTTTTTTTTTATTTTTTATAGGGGATGCTTATAAATATACTTTCCAGAGGTTTCTACATAATCAGATACACCCCCCCCCCCCCCCCACACACACACACAAACCCCCAAAAACACAATCCTAAGTTAAGGAAGACAGTTAAAGACTATTATTATTATTTACCGTATGCTAAATGCTGAGATACAGCACGCTTTTACCGCACTTTCTGCATTTACCATGGAAAAATCTTTCAGAATTGCTAACAAAACAGGGAGAATGCCCCATGAGATATTTTACTGACAAAAAAATAATATATTTACCACACATAGGGGTTGATTCACTAAACCGTGCTATGACAAATAGCATGCCTAATCAGAGATAGCACGCCTTATCAGAGATAGCATGCGTTATCAGAGATAGCACGCCTTATCAGAGCAGCATAGCGAACGCTACAAACTTATGCCTGCTAATTGGCAATGGCACTCGTCCTGCCTTGAGCCCCTGCGGGTTCGTAGCACTCGCTATGCTACTCTGATAAGGCGTGTTAACTTTGATAAGCCGTGTTATCTCTGATAAGGCGTGCTATTTGTCATAGCACCGTTTAGTGAATCAATCCCATAGCTACTAGAATTGCTTTATGGGCTACTGGCAGGGGGTGTACATCTCCCTTTTAAAATAAAGTTTGAAAGATCAAAACCATTTGCTTAAAATTAAAACATAACAAGCAGCAGAAAATAGTTCTTTTTTGACATGTTATTTCATGCAATCATCTAACTTTCTATACAAAACCAAATTCGCTGATTACGAAGTGATAACTTTTCTCCAGGAAGGTTAATTCTTTCCAGAACTTTTGATGAACCTATTGTGCTATTGTAATGTATTATACTCACGTATTACTAAGCATGCAGTATCTTATTCAATGTATAAGCTCAAATATATTTTGCGTTTTCTTGGCGGAAAGTGGGAGTATTAGTCAGTCATAGCTTCTGCAAAGAACATTGCCAAACGTGACTCTTTATTCTAAAAAAGAATTAACAATTCGCTGCAAAGAACAGGTTGTAACACGGACAATTATATCTTCTGCACAATTCAGAAGTGGAGGCATTTGTGACGGTGTTTTTGTGGTGATTGTGTTCTCGGCAATGAAAAACCTTTACGTTTTAAATGTGAAAGGGTGCATTTATTATTACAAAACCCCATGATATAGCACCGTGGATTACGCTGTAAAAAAACAAGGCCAGGAGTATGTAGAAATGCAACTGATCACAGAAGAAAAGCAAGTAGGAATGTACAAACTTTAAATGGTTGTTACCTGAAGTGAATGTTGGCCTCATAGCCTGTACTAAGATTTGCTATCCTCTGAGAATAGGTTGAATTTTACTACAGTAACTGATTGCCATGATGTTTGTGTAATGATCCGCTCAGCTAGCTGCACAGGCAGACAGCTGTTTGACCATTCCTCAAGTCTGTGGGATGCAGGTCTCTGGATAATAGACCTGTCTTTGTTTTGCAAGCTTCAGACCTGCTCTGCTGCTGAGGAATTTGCATATACTGGTTATCCAAATTGCCTAGTCGCCTCCCTTGAAGGCTTGCAGCATAAATACCATGTAATCCCACAATCCTTTGCTGGTCATGGTTTGTTACTGTTGAAACACTCCTGGAGTGTCAGCCTTGCTATTCTGGAAAATTCACACCTCCACACCCGAATATCAGTCCAGGGCTCCTGGAGCTGAGTGCCTGTGCTGGTCTCTCACAGGTACACCACTCCTGTGTTAAGCAAATGCCAAGAAACACACACAGAGACCGCACTCAGAAAGCTATTCAATCACTGTATTGAAGAAAATCAGAGCGAACAGAGGCACACAACGTTTCGGGCGTAGCCCTTCCTGAGGTGTGAGGAAGGGCTACGCCCGAAACGTTGTGTGCCTCTGTTCGCTCTGATTTTCTTCAATACAGTGATTGAATAGCTTTCTGAGTGTGGTCTCTGTGTGTGTTTCTCAGCCTTGCTATTGTTTGCTAAAGATTATCTTAGAGTATTCCTGGGGACTGCATTAGGGATCCCTCTAGTACAGTCAGGTTGTATTATTTGTATTGCCTGTTCTGTCTTCTGTTTGTCCTTGCGATTGCACTGTCGCCAGCGGTTGGCGATGGTGGATCGTTTGTTCCAGATCCTGGATCACACTTGCTCTGGCGGAAAGAGCAGTGGATCCTGCTAAGCTCTGTTTCTGTACTTGGATCACACTTGCTCTGGTGGAAAGAGCAGTGGATCCTGATAAGCTCTGTTTCTGTACTTGAATCACACTTGCTCTGGCGGAAAGAGCAGTGGATCCTGCTAACTTCCCTACTTGGTTCGCACTCGCTCTGGCGGAAGGAGCAGTGGATCCTGCTAAGCTCTGTTTCTGTACTTAAATCACACTTGCTCTGGCGGAAAGAGCAGTGGATCCTGCTAACTTTGTTTCCCTACTTGGTTCACACTTGCTCTAGCGGAAGGAGCAGTGGATCCTGCTAACTTTGTTTCCCTACTTGGTTCACACTCGCTCTGGCGGAAGGAGCAGTGGATCCTTCCTGTCCTGTCCCTTAACCTAGATCGCACTCGCTCTGGTGGAAGAGCGGTGGATCTTATCTGACCTATTCCTGTCTCTGTTCGTTTCTCTGTCTGGATCGCACTTGTTCTAGCGGTAGCAGCGGTGGTTCCTTTCGAACTCTGGGAGTGTAGGCCAGAGCTGCGGTTGCTGCTGGCTGCTCTTATCTGATACGAACGCTTGCTGTAGGCTCGGTGAGGTAACTGTTAAGCAAGCGTTCGCGTTCTCTGTTTCGTGTTTGTGTGGCGTTGGTTAGTTAGGGTGGCGTGTTTGTCTCTGTTGCGCTTATCGTGCGGAGACCGCGCCGTAAACGCGTTCGCTGTTGCGAATGAGTGCACAGTTCGCGTTTAGCTAGCGTTTGTTATTTTCCTTATCTCCTCATTGTTGTTTGCTGTGCCTTTGCTACTCTCATGCTCTGTCTTGCTCAGTCTTTTTTTTTGTAACACTGATTTTTATTCTTTTTTAAGAGTAAACATAAGAACAGGAAATCATACATACCTTCAAGTGTACATTTATGCTTAGGATTTCTAAAGACATTATGGTATAGGTAAATAATATGGTCGAGGAACATCCCATGTATACTAATTAAGTCTATAGCTGGGTTATGGTTAAGGAAGGGATGTATGAATGATAGTTTTTATCCATATATTTTGATGATTAAGTCCGAAAACTTTAGATGGTGGAGTAAGTCTCTTGTCATCTAGTGGAGGAGATATATAGGACTTCAGTGTAGTTTCGTCAGGTTGAAGTATTGTAGAAATGATATTCAGGAAAAACTGCGGATAGTCCTATTGTCTAGATTGCTTTGAGTACAAGAGGCCTTCTTATAATCATTTAGTAGTAATAAAATAACATGAGAGAAGGTAGTATAGGTAAGGGGGTATGAGGAGAACAACAACATTGGAAAGCATGTTAGTTTGTTGGGTCACAATGGTTGAGAGCCATGCTAGATCTGGAATATTTGTAAGGATTTAATAGGGTGTGTACTGTCTTGCTCAGTCTTGTGTCACTTCTGACAATCGCCTCTCTCTCGATTGCGTTCCTACTTTGTTTCTGCTGTTGTGTGTTCACCGTTGCGGGTTGGTGACTAGATTGGTGCACACACATACATTCTGTCCCTGTGTTCATTCTCATTGGCAATCGCATCTCTTGCGATTGCGTTCTCACTTGGTTTCCATTGTTGTGTGTTCACCATCGCAGGTTGGCGACGAGATTGGTGGATATTCATACATTCCTTCTCTGTAGTGTTGGGCGAACATCTAGATGTTCGGGTTCGGGCCGAACAGGCCGAACATGGCCGCGATGTTCGGGTGTTCGACCCGAACTCCGAACATAATGGAAGTCAATGGGGACCCGAACTTTTGTGCTTTGTAAAGCCTCCTTACATGCTACATACCCCAAATTTACAGGGCATGTGCACCTTGGGAGTGGGTAAAAGAGAAAATTTTTTTTGCAAAAAGAGCTTATAGTTTTTGAGAAAATTGATTGTAAAGTTTCAAAGGAAAAACTGTCTTTTAAATGTGGAAAATGTCATGTTTCTTTGCACAGGTAACATGCTTTTTTTCGCCATGCAGTCATAAATGTAATACAGAGAAGAGGTTCCACGAAAAGGGACCGGTAACGCTAACCCAGCACCAGCAGCAGCACACGTGATGGAACAGGAGGAGGCGCAGGAGGAGAAGGCCACGCTTTGAGACACAACAACCCAGGCCTTGCATGAGGACAAGAAGCATGCGGATAGCATGCTTTGTACCGCCATGCAGTCATAAATGTAATAAAGATAAGTGGTTCAATAAACAGGGACCACGCGGCAACGCTAACCCAGCAGCAGCAGACGTGATGGAACAGGAGGAGGCGCAGGAGGAGAAGGCCACGCTTTGTGAGACACAACAACCCAGGCCTTGCATGAGGACAAGAAGCGTGCGGATAGCATGCTTTGTACCGCCATGCAGTCATAAATGTAATAAAGATAAGTGGTTCAATAAACAGGGACCACGCGGCAACGCTAACCCAGCAGCAACAGACGTGATGGAACAGGAGGAGGCGCAGGAGGAGAAGGCCACGCTTTGTGAGACACAACAACCCAGGCCTTGCATGAGGACAAAAAGCGTGCGGATAGCATGCTTTGTACCGCCATGCAGTCATAAATGTAATAAAGATAAGTGGTTCAATAAACAGGGACCACGCGGCAACGCTAACCCAGCAGCAGCAGACGTGATGGAACAGGAGGAGGCGCAGGAGGAGAAGGCCACGCTTTGTGAGACACAACAACCCAGGCCTTGCATGAGGACAAGAAGCGTGCGGATAGCATGCTTTGTACCGCCATGAAGTCATAAATGTAATAAAGATAAGTGGTTCAATAAACAGGGACCACGCGGCAACGCTAACCCAGCAGCAGCAGACGTGATGGAACAGGAGGAGGCGCAGGAGGAGAAGGCCACGCTTTGTGAGACACAACAACCCAGGCCTTGCATGAGGACAAAAAGCGTGCGGATAGCATGCTTTGTACCGCCATGCATTCATAAATGTAATAAAGATAAGTGGTTCAATAAACAGGGACCACGCGGCAACGCTAACCCAGCAGCAGCAGACGTGATGGAACAGGAGGAGGCGCAGGAGGAGAAGGCCACGCTTTGTGAGACACAACAACCCAGGCCTTGCATGAGGACAAAAAGCGTGCGGATAGCATGCTTTGTACCGCCATGCAGTCATAAATGTAATAAAAATAAGTGGTTCAATAAACAGGGACCACGCGGCAACGCTAACCCAGCAGCAGCAGACGTGATGGAACAGGAGCAGGCGCAGGAGGAGAAGGCCATGCTTTTTTAGACACAACAACCCAGGCCTTGCATGAGGACAAAAAGCGTGCGGATATAGCAGCAATGCTTTTTGCCGCCATGCAGTCATAAATGTAATACAGATGAGAAGTTCAATAAACAGGGACCGGAGACGCTACACCATCCCAGATGTTCATTGGTCATGTTACTTGGTTGGGGTCCTGGAGTGTTGCGTAGTCATTTCCAATCCAGGATTGATTCATTTTAATTTGAGTCAGACGGTCTGCATTTTCTGTGGAGAGGCGGATACGCCGATCTGTGACGATGCCTCCGGCAGCACTGAAACAGCGTTCCGACATAACGCTGGCTGCCGGGCAAGCCAGCACCTCTATTGCGTACATTGCCAGTTCGTGCCAGGTGTCTAGCTTCATGCCCGGTTTCAGGTCCAGCGGTGCCAGCCACAAATCCGTCTGTTCCTTTATTCCCCTCCAAATTTCCTCCCCTGTGTGCTGCTTATCCCCAAGGCAGATCAGCTTCAGCAACGCTTGCTGACGCATGCCAACAGCTGTGCTGCACTGCTTCCACGATCCTACTGCTGCTGGTGCTGGGTTAGCGTTTCCGCATGAGGTACAGCTTTGAGATGCGTTGGAGGAGAAGGAGTCAGAGAGGTAGGTGCTGCTGTTGTTATCCAGTGGGAGGGACGGCGGTGCAGCTGTTTGCAGCGTGGGCAACACCCGCGCCGTAGCAGGTGAGGAATCGCTGCCAGGCTCCACAAGGTTCACCCAGTGCGCGGGAAGGGAGATGTATAGACCCTGGCCGAACGCACTCGTCCAGGTGTCAGTGGTGAGGTGAACCTTGCATGCAACGGCATTCTTCAAGCTTCGGGTTATTTTGCTGACCACGTGCTCATGCAACTCAGGCACTGCTGGGAACCACGTAACGTGGGATGGCCACTGACATCATGCCCTTGAAGCTGTTTGTCTCCACCACTCGATATGGCAGCATTTCGCAGGCCAGAAGCTTGGCTATGCTGGCTGGCTGTTACTGCCACGGCCCGGGGGTCATTTACTGGCAATTTCCTCTTGCGCTCAAACATCTCAGAGACAGACAACTCAACCGTAGGGCTGCACACCGAAGGGCTGTTGGTTGTTGTGTTTGATGAACACTGGGAGACCTCAAGAGCACTAGTCCGGAAAGTGACAGTGTCAGCATCGTCTGATGTTTGTGAATGTTGTGAACCACGCAATGGCTGGGCTACTGCTGCTGCTGAGGCGGGTCTGGTGGTGAGTCTGGTGAACCCAAGGGAGGCAGTGTTGCTGGTGGTACCCTGTCCTGCCGCGTTTGCCCACAGAGTGGGATGTTTGGATAGAATGTGGCGGCTCATGCTGGTGGTGGAGAGGTTGTTAATACTTTTCCCCCTGCTCAGGCGGGTCTTGCACACCTTGCAAATCGCCATGGTAACATCCTCAGTGCAGTCTTCAAAGAAAGCCCAGACTTTGGAGCACCTGCCTTGCTGGCGATTTCTGTTTGCGCCTCTTTTGCCTCTCACTTGAACTTCCATGCTTGCGGTGCCTGAAATTGCGCGCCGCCTACCTTGTGGCACAAGGCGAACTCGTGCAGCAGTGGGTTCCTCAACAGACTCATCTGTGCTGCTGCTACGACGGCGATGTTCTCGTTCACAAACAAAATCTGGGTCTATGTCCACATTGTCCATACCCTCCTCTTCCATCTCCTCAAACTCGTCATATGTCATTGTGGGGGGCCGCCGCCGTGGAGTAGAGCTCCCCAGAACAACCTCTGCGCAGCTCACTCCAACGTCGTCTGGTTATCTGGCAGTTGTGTGCGTGGTGTCGCTGCCGGTTGTGTCAGCTTTGTGCCCACTGGCTCCTTGTAACTGGCTGAGGACTCGGACCTCGTGCGTGATGTGCTGGTGCTGCTTAACCCACTGCTGGACGCTTGAGAGGTCATCCAAGTAATTATCTGGTCCTGTTCTTTTGGATCTGTGAGGGTTGTTGTCCTGGACAACATGGGCGGTATTGAGTGGGTTTTCTTGGGTGCTCCCCTGTGGCCTGTACGTGAACCGTCAGGGGAAACACCTCTTCCCTTGCCCCTCCCTCTTTCACCGGATTTCTTCCTCATTTCACTTATCCTTAAAGTACACGCTGACTGGCAGCAGTACAGTGGCAGTACAGAAATGCTATACAGTGGTGGGTGAGCGGTGTACCACTATTGCCAGCAGTGACACAGAGCACAATGCTATACAGTGGCGGGTGAGCGGTGTACTACTGTTCCCAGCAGACACAGAGTGGAAGTAAACACAATGCTATATAGTGTGGCTGAGCTGTGTACACAGAGTGGCATTAAACACAATGCTATATAGTCTGCTATATAGTCACCCCGAACAGGGTGATGTTCTGCAGAACCCGAACAGTGGCAAACACTGTTCGCCCAACACTACTGGGAACGCAGATTTTAGTACCTAAACACACGATACAACATGTTTTCCGGGGTCGGACTCTGAGGCACATACAGATGGTCCCGATCATCATCCTCATCATACAACTCTTCTCCTGAGTCTGACCCACCCACCACCTCTGCCACCCCAACATCCCCAGACACAGACCCCTCATCGTCCTCAACATTAACTTGGGATGCTGGCCTGAGCCAGACCTCCTCCTCCACATCAGGCCCCATCATCTCCTCAATGGCAGCCCTCATTAATCGCTCTGGCCACGGACCGATGGACACAACGTTCTCCTCCGGGGAGGGCTGCTGCTGACCACTGGCTGCTGGGGTGGATGTTATAGCTTGCGTGGGGCGTTGGCTGTTGCTGTTGTTGGGAGTGCTGCTCACAGCGGAGGTCTCTGGGGAACTCATGTTGAGCTCATATAGTGGTTGACGGTGAGTGGAGTATTACTGATCCCAGCAATATACACACTGACTGGCAGAGTACGCAATGCTATATAGTGTGGCTGAGCGGTGTACACAGAGTGGCAGTAAACACAATGCTATATAGTCTGGCTGAGCGAGCGGTGTACTACTGTTCCCAGCAGAATCAGAGTGGCAGTAAACAATGGTATATAGTCTGGCTGAGCAGTGTACACAGAGTGTCAGTAAACAATGCTATATAGTCTGGCTGAGCCGTGTACACAGAGTGTCAGTAAACAATGCAATATAGTCTGGCTGAGCCGTGTACACAGAGTGTCAGTAAACAATGCAATATAGTCTGGCTGAGCGGTGTACACAGGGTGTCAGTAAACAATGGTATATAGTCTGGCTGAGCGGTGTACACAGAGTGTCAGTAAACAATGGTATATAGTCTGGCTAAGCCGTGTACACAGAGTGTCAGTAAACAATGCAATATAGTCTGGCTGAGCGGTGTACACAGGGTGTCAGTAAACAATGGTATATAGTCTGGCTGAGCGGTGTACACAGAGTGTCAGTAAACAATGGTATATAGTCTGGTTGAGCGGTGTACACAGAGTGTCAGTAAACAATGGTATATAGTCTGGCTAAGCCGTGTACACAGAGTGTCAGTAAACAATGGTATATAGTCTGGCTGAGCGGTGTACACAGAGTGTCAGTAAACAATGGTATATAGTCTGGCTGAGCGGTGTACACAGAGTGTCAGTAAACAATGGTATATAGTCTGGCTGAGCGGTGTACACAGAGTGTCAGTAAACAATGGTATATAGTCTGGCTGAGCGGTGTACACAGAGTGTCAGTAAACAACGGTATATAGTCTGGCTGAGCGGTGTACACAGAGTGGCTGTAAACACAATGCTATATATAGCGTGGCTGAGCGAGGTGCACAGTGGCAGTACACACAATGCTATATAGTCAGGCTTAGACGTGTACACAGAGTGTCAGAAAACACAATGCTATATATAGCGTGGCTGAGCAAGGTGCACAGTGGCAGTACACACAATGCTATATAGCCAGGCTAAGCCGTGTACACAGAGTGTCAGAAAACACAATGCTATATATAGCGTGGCTGAGCGAGGTGCACAGTGGCAGTACACACAATGCTATATTAGTCAGGCTAAGCCGTGTACACAGAGTGTCAGAAAACACAATGCTATATATAGCGTGGCTGAGCGAGGTACACAGTGGCAGTAAACAATGCTATATATAGTGTGGCTGAGCGAGCGGTGTACTACTGTTCCCAGCAGCGACACACAATGACTGGGGGAGGACCCTGGCTAGCGTGGCTGGAGAGCGAACTACCCTGCCTGCCTACCCAAAGCTAAACCCACAGACAAATGGCGGAGATATGACGTGGTTCGGGTATTTATTTACCCGAACCACGTGACCGTTCGGCCAATCAGAGCGTGTTCGGGCCCGAACCACGTGACCCGTTCGTCCAATCACAGTGCTAGCCGAACGTTCGGGGAACTATATGCTATATAGTCTGGCTGAGCGAGCGGTGTACTACTGTTCCCAGCAGAATCAGAGTGGCAGTAAACAATGGTATATAGTCTGGCTGAGCAGTGTACACAGAGTGTCAGTAAACAATGCTATATAGTCTGGCTGAGCCGTGTACACAGAGTGTCAGTAAACAATGGTATATAGTCTGGCTGAGCGGTGTACACAGAGTGTCAGTAAACAATGGTATATAGTCTGGGTGAGCGGTGTACACAGAGTGTCAGTAAACAATGGTATATAGTCTGGCTAAGCCGTGTACACAGAGTGTCAGTAAACAATGCAATATAGTCTGGCTGAGCGGTGTACACAGGGTGTCAGTAAACAATGGTATATAGTCTGGCTGAGCGGTGTACACAGAGTGTCAGTAAACAATGGTATATAGTCTGGCTGAGCGGTGTACACAGAGTGTCAGTAAACAATGGTATATAGTCTGGCTAAGCCGTGTACACAGAGTGTCAGTAAACAATGCAATATAGTCTGGCTGAGCGGTGTACACAGGGTGTCAGTAAACAATGGTATATAGTCTGGCTGAGCGGTGTACACAGAGTGTCAGTAAACAATGGTATATAGTCTGGCTGAGCGGTGTACACAGAGTGTCAGTAAACAATGGTATATAGTCTGGCTAAGCCGTGTACACTTAGTGTCAGTAAACAATGCAATATATTCTGGCTGAGCGGTGTACAGAGGGTGTCAGTAAACAATGGTATATAGTCTGGCTGAGCGGTGTACACAGAGTGTCAGTAAACAATGGTATATAGTCTGGCTGAGCGGTGTACACAGAGTGTCAGTAAACAATGGTATATAGTCTGGCTGAGCGGTGTACACAGAGTGTCAGTAAACAATGGTATATAGTCTGGCTGAGCGGTGTACACAGAGTGTCAGTAAACAATGGTATATAGTCTGGCTGAGCGGTGTACACAGAGTGTCAGTAAACAACGGTATATAGTCTGGCTGAGCGGTGTACACAGAGTGTCAGTAAACAATGGTATATAGTCTGGCTGAGCGGTGTACACAGAGTGTCAGTAAACAACGGTATATAGTCTGGCTGAGCGGTGTACACAGAGTGGCTGTAAACACAATGCTATATATAGCGTGGCTGAGCGAGGTGCACAGTGGCAGTACACACAATGCTATATAGTCAGGCTAAGACGTGTACACAGAGTGTCAGAAAACACAATGCTATATATAGCATGGCTGAGCGAGGTGCACAGTGGCAGTACACACAATGCTATATAGTCAGGCTAAGCCATGTACACAGAGTGTCAGAAAACACAATGCTATATATAGCGTGGCTGAGCGAGGTGCACAGTGGCAGTACACACAATGCTATATAGCCAGGCTAAGCCGTGTACACAGAGTGTCAGAAAACACAATGCTAAATATAGCGTGGCTGAGCGAGGTGCACAGTGGCAGTACACACAATGCTATATTAGTCAGGCTAAGCCGTGTACACAGAGTGTCAGAAAACACAATGCTATATATAGCGTGGCTGAGCGAGGTGCACAGTGGCAGTACACACAATGCTATATTAGTAAGGCTAAGCCGTGTACACAGAGTGTCAGAAAACACAATGCTATATATAGCGTGGCTGAGCGAGGTGCACAGTGGCAGTACACACAATGCTATATTAGTCAGGCTAAGCCGTGTACACAGAGTGTCAGAAAACCCAATGCTATATATAGCGTGGCTGAGCGAGGTGCACAGTGGCAGTACACACAATGCTATATTAGTCAGGCTAAGCCGTGTACACAGAGTGTCAGAAAACACAATGCTATATATAGCGTGGCTGAGCGAGGTACACAGTGGCAGTAAACAATGCTATATATAGTGTGGCTGAGCGAGCGGTGTACTACTGTTCCCAGCAGCGACACACAATGACTGGGGGAGGACCCTGGCTAGCGTGGCTGGAGAGCGAACTACCCTGCCTGCCTACCCAAAGCTAAACCCACAGACAAATGGCGGAGATATGACGTGGTTCGGGTATTTATTTACCCGAACCACGTGACCGTTCGGCCAATCAGAGCGCGTTCGGGCCCGAACCACGTGACCCGTTCGTCCAATCACAGTGCTAGCCGAACGTTCGGGGAACTATATGCTATATAGTCTGGCTGAGCGAGCGGTGTACTACTGTTCCCAGCAGAATCAGAGTGGCAGTAAACAATGGTATATAGTCTGGCTGAGCAGTGTACACAGAGTGTCAGTAAACAATGCTATATAGTCTGGCTGAGCCGTGTACACAGAGTGTCAGTAAACAATGGTATATAGTCTGGCTGAGCGGTGTACACAGAGTGTCAGTAAACAATGGTATATAGTCTGGCTGAGCGGTGTACACAGAGTGTCAGTAAACAATGGTATATAGTCTGGCTAAGCCGTGTACACAGAGTGTCAGTAAACAATGCAATATAGTCTGGCTGAGCGGTGTACACAGGGTGTCAGTAAACAATGGTATATAGTCTGGCTGAGCGGTGTACACAGAGTGTCAGTAAACAATGGTATATAGTCTGGCTGAGCGGTGTACACAGAGTGTCAGTAAACAATGGTATATAGTCTGGCTAAGCCGTGTACACAGAGTGTCAGTAAACAATGCAATATAGTCTGGCTGAGCGGTGTACACAGGGTGTCAGTAAACAATGGTATATAGTCTGGCTGAGCGGTGTACACAGAGTGTCAGTAAACAATGGTATATAGTCTGGCTGAGCGGTGTACACAGAGTGTCAGTAAACAATGGTATATAGTCTGGCTGAGCGGTGTACACAGAGTGTCAGTAAACAACGGTATATAGTCTGGCTGAGCGGTGTACACAGAGTGGCAGTAAACACAATGCTATATATAGCGTGGCTGAGCGAGGTGCACAGTGGCAGTACACACAATGCTATATAGTCAGGCTAAGACGTGTACACAGAGTGTCAGAAAACACAATGCTATATATAGCTTGGCTGAGCGAGGTGCACAGTGGCAGTACACACAATGCTATATAGTCTTGCTAAGCCATGTACACAGAGTGTCAGAAAACACAATGCTATATATAGCGTGGCTGAGCGAGGTGCACAGTGGCAGTACACACAATGCTATATTAGTCAGGCTAAGCCGTGTACACAGAGTGTCAGAAAACACAATGCTATATATAGCGTGGCTGAGCGAGGTGCACAGTGGCAGTACACACAATGCTATATTAGTAAGGCTAAGCCGTGTACACAGAGTGTCAGAAAACACAATGCTATATATAGCGTGGCTGAGCGAGGTGCACAGTGGCAGTACACACAATGCTATATTAGTCAGGCTAAGCCGTGTACACAGAGTGTCAGAAAACACAATGCTATATATAGCGTGGCTGAGCGAGGTGCACAGTGGCAGTACACACAATGCTATATTAGTCAGGCTAAGCCGTGTACACAGAGTGTCAGAAAACACAATGCTATATATAGCGTGGCTGAGCGAGGTACACAGTGGCAGTAAACAATGCTATATATAGTGTGGCTGAGCGAGCGGTGTACTACTGTTCCCAGCAGCGACACACAATGACTGGGGGGGACCCTGGCTAGCGTGGCTGGAGAGCGAACTACCCTGCCTGCCTACCCAAAGCTAAACCCACAGACAAATGGCGGAGATATGACGTGGTTCGGGTATTTATTTACCCGAACCACGTGACCGTTCGGCCAATCAGAGCGCGTTCGGGCCCGAACCACGTGACCCGTTCGGCCAATCACAGCGCTAGCCGAACGTTCGGGGAACGTTCGGCCATGCGCTCTTAGTTCGGCCATGTGGCCGAATGGTTTGGCCGAGCACCGTCAGGTGTTCGGCCGAACTCGAACATCACCCGAACAGGGTGATGTTCTGCAGAACCCGAACAGTGGCGAACACTGTTCGCCCAACACTACTTCTCTGTGCTTATTCAGTCTTGTGTCGCTGTTAACAATCGTCATCTCTTGCGATTGCTTTCCCACCTGATCTTCACGGTTATGGGTTCATCGTCGCTAGATGGCGACTAGATTGGTGGACCCACATACACCCTGTCGCTGTGCTCTCTCTCTTTAAGGGCTATCTTGCCCTGCATTGCTTTCCCTCATACAATCCCTAACTGGCATCTGTGGCTGTGCAGAGGATCTGTTCCTCTGCACTCCACGGCTCCATCTGCCGGCAGGAATTCCCCTCTACAGGTGCATTGCAGATTATAAGCTTGTGGAGGATTTCCGCAGTGTCAGCGCGCATCCTGTGCGCTGACCACGGAGAGAATTCCACAATCGTTACAGTTTGCCTGCCTTAGCAGGAGGATCACTTGAAAACTGCAATATATCTCCCGTAATGATTTTAGCGGATGTACAAAAATCTTGGTGCACACAATATTAAACAGGTGCCTGCTATAATGCCTACTACAATTTGCTAAGAAAAACAAAAGTTTGCTTTCTTAAAACAGAAAGAATTTGAGATAATTTAGGTTGGAGTGAGCTTGAGATGTCTTGCAGTGCATCACTGCTGAATATATGCAAATTAACAATTGTTACCCTTAGAAGCTAAACACACCTCCAGAACCGCTGGAATGCAATGATGTGTCAGCTTGTTAATTTGTACAGAGCCATAATAATCCAACATGCATACAGACTGTTTCAGATTGTTGTTTGATCCTCATCAGTGCATGGCATGGATTAATTTGGCTCTATGCGTAGGGCTTGTAACACCGAGAGGTACAGACTAACCAGCAAGCTCATGGTGACCCAGAACTCATTGGAGTGTGTGAGGGACTACAATGGTCCTAAAAGCCCCCTTACTAAGATGTTAAGAAAAACAAAAGTTTGCTTTCTTAAAACAGAAAGAATTTGCGATAATTCAGGTTGGAGTGAGCTTGAGATGTCTCCCAGTGCATCACTGCTGAATATATGCATATTAACCATTGTACCCTTAGAAGCTTTTTCTTCTTAGAAGCATCTTAGTAAGGGGGCGTTTAGGACCATTGTAGCCCTTCACACTCTCCAATGAGTTCTGGTTCACCATGAGCTTGCTGATTAGTCTGTACTACTACAATTTGTAGCCGCAATTTGTAGCTTCTATTTTCAATGAGTAGCCGCTATTTGTCGCCACAATGAGTAGCCATTACTTGTAGCCGCAATTCGGGTGCCCTTTTAAACAAGATTTTGGAGTTAAAGCGGAATGAAACTCAGCATTTCTTCTTTGCCTCAAAAAAATATTTACAGAATATTATATACAACCAGCATTTTTTTTTACTAGAACAGCATTCAAAGGGTTACACACAGGAAAGTTCAGTGCAGAGAAATCTGGATGCTTCTGAAGTGGAGATAGTGTTACTTAATTGTATTAAGTGAGGAATGTGACACATTCTCTGACTGTGCAGAAGCTCCTGGACACAGTCTCTCAAAGCATTTCTGCCTTCAATACATAATGAATAAAACCAGTTATGAATAAAATGCAAAGTCAGCTCTCAAAGCAAAAAACAGTACTTTTGGAAACTTGTAATTTCTAAATAATTATTACTACTTATGCACAAATGCAAATATGATAACCGTATGGCATATAAAAAGTAGGAAAACATGTTTTTATTGAATATTATGTCAGGGTTTTATACCGCTTTAAGGTTAGTGTGGTGTGGTTAAAGAGGAACTGCAGCCTAAACAAACATACTGTTATTAAGTTACATTAGTTATGTTAATTAAAATAGATAGGTAATATAATCTCTTACCCATCGTTTTAAAAGGGGCAAACAGGCAAATGTTTGTGATTTCATGGGGGCAGCCATCTTTTTGGTTGAAAGGAAGTGACAGGGAGCATGAGACACAGTTCCAACTGTCCTGTGTCCTGATCTCCCAGCTGCGCTCTAGGCTTCAAATCTCAAATTCAAAATGTAAAAAAAATATTGCGCCAAAACAGCAGAACCAGAACAACAACATTATGCTTTGCACAGCATCAGGGGAAAAATCCCCGGGCAGATTTCTTTGATGGGACGGAGCTTAGCCTCTGTGCAGCTAAAAATGAGGCTTGGATAAGAAAAACAAACTGCTGGACGTAGGTTCAACCTACGTCGGCCCGGATTCAGTTAAAAACCTTTATTTTTTTCTCAACCCAGTCTCCATTACATAGTTTCATATTTCCCTCACCCAGTGTTGAAAGCCTTTATGGAAACGTTCATACACGCTTCCTGGTACGTACAAGGCAAGCTCATCACAGAGAAAGACCACTTCAAGTGTAATTAAATTGTGTTAAAGCCTCAAGCCTCCACCCTTCCACTACCAACTAACTTAAATGAGGTTCAACCCCCCCCCCCCCCAAAAAAAACCTTATTCCCACCAAGAACCCCAAAAGTTCCAGTCATGACATCATTGTGGAGCTTCAGCTATCACTCTTTTCACTGCTGACTGGAGGAGTGGCATGGGTATTGCCACCATCGACCTGCCCCCTAGTGTTTAGTATGGAGGGGTGGGTGTAGTGAGTGAAAGGAACTTTGTCGGGTGCTTGGGATATGATGCAGAGGACTCTGGCGATGAGAGGTGCTTCATTTCTGAGGACTATCTGACCAGATGGTGGGGTCCACGAACCTGGAGAGATAAAGGCCCTTAATGAGGATTATGGGGGAGAGAGGATTTGAGGGTGGGGGAGGGGTGAAGTGTTGGACTGGTTAAGAAAGACAGGATGGGCGGGGCAGTGCTGAGATTTAGTTGTTACTGTCAACTGAAAGAGAATCAACAAGGCAAGAAGTAAGGATATCTGAGGTACGGGATATGGCATGGAAAAAATTAAAGATATGCGTAAACAATCATGGCTCTAAGGAGACTATAACAAATTAAAGTACATTAACACTTTAAATAAAATGATTGGGTAACTTAAATATTTTTATACATATATATTGCCCTCTTTAATGACCTCTCCCCTGAAGTTTTCTTGCATTAGAATTTATGTTAATATGATTTCCGAGCAGACTTGTCTCCGTTTGGCCCACTTACAGTTATCATCATCCTTAAGGAGTTCAGCAGGAGCAGCTGGGAGCTGGGAAGAAAGAACAGGCTCAAGACTTCAAACATATC
Source organism: Hyperolius riggenbachi (assembly GCF_040937935.1). Taxonomy (NCBI): domain Eukaryota; kingdom Metazoa; phylum Chordata; class Amphibia; order Anura; family Hyperoliidae; genus Hyperolius; species Hyperolius riggenbachi. The sequence goes on from NC_090646.1 coordinate 58,903,783, forward strand.
AAACAGATTGAGTGCCAGTGGGGGACTTGTATCTGGAAGTCACAGGACGTTACCGCAGAGGTCACATTTTGACACAGTGCTGAGGGGAACAGAGCTCACTCTGAGGAGGACGTCTCCTCGTGGAAATGTCTGAATATTATTCTGTCTTACTTACCTATTTTACCTACCGTATATCCTCGCCTATAAGTCGAGAAATTTAGGACTGACTCAAAGTATAAAAGTGGGGGGGTCGCCTTATACTTGAGTAATCCTAAATTTCAAAACTTATAGCCGGGAATTGGGGGGATGCCTCTTTTACTCTCTCCTTCCCCTGTGCTTTAAGCAGGCAGCTTTCCACAAAGCCTCTCTCCCTCCCACCACCACACAAATGGGGGCTGCTTCTCACTCTTTCCCCCCGTGTCATCTTATGCGGCAGCACCAGCGCTGAAGCGGAAGCCATAACTCACTGATTACGCAGCACGACATCCTCCCTTGCCTCTCTGCTCACGCTGGTCTGTTTACAATCCCACAGCTACAGCTCCGATGTCACATGACACATGAAGTCACATGACATCGGAGCCATAGCGGTGGTATTGTAAACAGACCAGCGTGAGCAGAGGGACAAGGGAGAAGTCCGCCCTCTGTAATCAGTGAGTTACGGCTTCTGCTTTAGTGCTGATGGTCTCTGCCTTCTGTTCTATTAGTGCTGATGGTGCATTAGATGCAGATATGGGAAAGAGCGAAAAGCAGCCCCCTTTGCCTGGTGGTGGGAGGGGAACTTTGCTGAAAGCTGCGGGGGAGGGGGAGGCCCCTTTCCATGGTGGTGGTAGGGAGGGGGTCATTTTGGCAACCTGCTGGGGAGAGGGAGGACGGGGCCCTTTCCATGGTGGTGGGTGGGAGGGAGGGGGGCATTGCAGCAAGCTGCATGCTGTAGCACTGTCTGGAAGGGGAGACAGATGCTGGTTGCTGCAGCTCATACATCCAATGTGACACAGGGGACACATAGCCAAGGGGATACAGTAGCCACACATCTAGAGGGGTCACACAGCCAGGGAGACATGGGCCACACAGCTAGAGGGGTCATACAGCCAGGGGGACACAGGGCCACGCAGCTAGAGGGGCCACACAGCCAGGGGGACACAGGGGACACACAGCTAGAGGGGCCACAGTGACCACACTGAAAAGTGACATCCTGGTCCCCAAGTGCAGTCCTTAACTTTCCTAGGTAGACTTATACTTGAGACAATAAAAAATTCCAGCTTAAGAGGGTCAAATATTAGGGTCAACTTATACGCGAGGTCGACTTGTATCCGAGTATATACGGTACACAAGGATCACAGACTGAGAAAGATATTCCCTAAACCTCCCCTCTTGTCATATCGGCAACCACATAATCTAAAACAGATGATTGTCAGGAGTTCTTTGAATAGGCCTCAACAAAACGGAACATCACCCTGCCGACAAAAAATATGTGGGACCTGCAGACACATTTACTCCACTGACAGGGTAACGATACCAGGTTCACAACAGGAGTACAGAGTACAAGGTACATTTTCCTGTGGTTCCACCAATCTGGTATATCTGATCATGTGTGCTAAATGCCCCAATGTTCTGTACGTGGGAGAAACTGGACAAACTCTGCGCAAACGTATGAATGGACACAGGCACACTATTAATGATACCAAATCTGGACTCCCAGTTGCTACACACTTTCGGTCCAACGGACACAGCATGGATGATCTTCGTGTCACTGCCCTGAAGGGTGGCTTCAAAACGTCAAATGATCGGTTAATAGCAGAAACAAAATTTATAAATTGGTTCAAAGCTGTGCAGAACGGTTTGAATAAGGACAACAATTTTTGATATTGGTATGAGACTGATGATATTTAAACTGTTTTCCCTTTTGATGTTGCATATATATATAAGTTGTCGGTACCACCAGTTTGCAAACTAACAGGATATAAGCCAGACGAAGGCTGCAAGGCCAAAAGCTTGCTTATTTTTATTCATTTTTAGTTAGCCAATAAATGATATCATCCTGATTTAAAACTTCTTGCTTTTACTGATGGCTAACACGGTACAATACCCTACTGCTATTACTTACCTATGAGAGCATCTACATTACTGGAACGCTTGTGGGACGCTCTGTTTTCTAAAATGTTTTCCAAATATAACAGTTACAATCTCAAAATTCAAATGTGCTGTATATGTACCTCAAGTTTTATTATTCCTTTATTCTTGCATATTTTACTTTCTTCAAAGAGAATCATTAAAATCTGTTCTTTTGTAGGCATGGTCAATGAAATGTTGCTTGGAATTGGGTCTAAAAGTGCCTTTTGGGACAATTGGATTGGCCCGTTACTAGCTGCATACAATTTGTCATTTCCTGTTAATATTTTTTTTTGTTAACCACTTAACCCCACAGGCTATTTTGCCATTACTGAGCCATTTTCCCCTGCCAGCGCTCATCCTATTCGTTTCACTATAACTTTATCACTGCTTATCACACCTAAATGGTTTCTTTCTTTTTTTTTTTTTTTTTTTTGCCACAAATTAGGCTTTTTTTGGGTTGACACTTGTTTTCAGTAATTACTTTATTATCTATGCATTTGATAGGAAACTACAAGGGAAAAAATAAAAAATACACCATTTCTGCAATTCCATTCCCTATACTAAAAAAAACAACAATGCGACTGAAAATAAAACCCACACATTTTATTTGCTATTTGTCCCGGTTATTACAAATAATTATGTTCCTAGTACAATGTATGGCAACAATATATTATTTGGATATAGAGGTGTATTTTTTGTATCCTATCAATAATTACAAGCCCTAATTTGCTATTTATGTTTTTTTGGGTAACTATCGGGGTAGTGTGGGGAGGGGGGGGGGGGGGGCTTTAATAAGGCATTATTTACTATTACATTTACCATATTTATTTATTTTATTTTATTTTTACTTTCGTTTTACTTTTTGGCTACTAGATAGGGCTGCAAACACTATCCTGGGCTACCAGGAAGTGTTTGATCTCTTTCTTTACTTCACTTTTTACTTTCATTATTATGAATGGATGTGGCCCCTGACTGGGGCCATGTTCATTCATTCCAGGCACTTCGAATTAGCTTGGGGAACACATGTTTCCCTTCACCAATCTCTGACATGTAAATCCTGCCGTTAACCAGCGACGAAACTGCGCGCATGGGCATGCGCAATTGCTGCTGATTTTCAGTATGCACCAGTATGTCCTGATAGGAAAAACAGCACTCAAATTAGAGGCATAAAAACTTTCAATTTGAGTTAAGGAGATAAAACCAAATTATTGCATGACTTTTTATTTTGCTATTGAGTAGTGTGGAAACGGGTTAGAAAATGAACACCCAATTCCAAAGCTTTCAAGATTGGAGGACCAGCCAGTTTTTTCCTGTCACAGCTTTTTGTGCTGTGCAGGAGTGGCTACCTGCTACTGCACAAGCATGGGCCATCAGTGTAGCTGTGCAGTGGGAGCGTGCTTGTTCGCAGACGGGTGCGCAGCTGCAAACTATCAGAGGGTCCCGGGCAGCAGTACTGATCTCAGAAAGCATGTGAGAAGCCTCTTAAGGATCCAGAGGCTTCCCTCTACTGAGGTTAGTTTCTAACTTTTTTTTTTGTTAAAGTCACAGGTTTGCCTTAAAAACTGCCTACAGGCTTGTTTAGTAATTAGAGTGATCTAGAAAGGAGACAAAGAACATTTTATAAGTATAGCTCAGAATTAAAGGGACACTGAGCAGAGCATTAAAATGGAAATCTGAACTTACCTGGGGCTTCTTCCAGCCCCCTGGATCCCCTCCGTGCTCTTGCTGCCTGCTCCGTAAGGTGCATGACTGTGGCCGAAGTTGAGCGCAAGTGCGCATGCGCAGCCTATCGGAATTCAAAAGATTGAACTGCACTTGCGCAGAGTGCTTACGGCGACGGGCACGTGATTGAGCCGGGCGCGTGGACGGGCCTAGCATGCACAGTTACGCATAACAGTGGGCGAAGTCACGCTTCTAACAAAGATTCCAGTGGAAGCACGGAGGGGACCCAGACGAAGCTGGTTGGACCTCTTTGCTGGGGGGCAGGGGGGGGGGGGCTGAAGGAAAGCCCAGGTAAGTTCAGATTTTCATTTTTATGCTCTGCTCATGGTCCTTTTAAGACAGAATGTGGAATTAATATAAAATGTGGAAATACGCTGTCCTGTTTTAACACGATATCAAAATGTATTTTTAGGTCTGGCTTACACGGATGTTTTCAAGGTCGTTAAACATCCAGCAAGTAATGTCCTCTAAAACGCTCATTGTTTGTTCACCTTGCCGCTTCACAGAGCGCACCTGCAGCAGTGGAGGAGAGTGGCATGCTAATATTATTGAGCTTACGCACCTTTCATGTCATTTCAATACAAATGTCTGCAGTGTGGCATTAAAAATCAAATGCAATAGTTGACCATTTTCATTCGTCCAATTCCAAGCTGCATACAATTAACATAAGATGTGCATCAATTCAAAATGATTGGTATGTCATCATCCAGGCGCATGCAATATCTATAATGTACACATGGGGCCAAAGCCCGAGTCTTGGGCGGCTGCAGCTTAAGGAGGCATATGGACATGAAATTGGGGTTGCTATATAATGAAAGAGAAGGCTGAAAATTGGGAGCAACACATAAAAATGGAAGCTGATGCCCAAGAGAGGGGCTGCAGTACACATGGAAGAGCATGAGATGGGAGGGGCACTGCTGCACATGGAAGGGGTTCCCCAACACACTTAGTCTAGGGGCGAAAAAGTATAAATTAGGGTCTAACTAGAATGGGGCCAGGCCCAGAGATCTGTTTCTGGGCTCCACCTCCCCAACCACTATCACGTGGTGGGGGTGTGGACTGGGACCTCAGGGACCAGTCCTGTACCTAAAGCAAAGTGGAGGATTATATGTTGCCTACCCCACAGGTCACTCCTCATGTCATGTGACAGGGACGGAAGCCGTATAGTGATTGGCTAGCTACACAGTACCTGTAAACTTAACAGAAAGTGAAGAGGACCTGTATCAAATCCAGAAGCAGGTAATGTAAAATGCTTCACTGCCGCTCCGCAGGACCGCACACCCCAGCTCCGGGTCCCTCTCGCCCCATATGATGGCTGGGGTCACGCAGCACTCTCAGTTTCATACATGAGTACAGGCCAGGTGAAAGTAAATAGTGTGCTGTAGTAAATAGCTTGGCATTTTCTCTGTGGAGAGAGAGAAGGCAGGGCCAGGTGCCGGAAGTCGGGTGATGCAGGGACTTCGGGACGACATCACGGGACAAGAAGGCTGCCCGATTTTTGTATTTAGTATGGAGGTCCACTTTAAGCTTGTGCTGACATATGCAATAAAGCGAAAGACTGCATTATGACGATGGTGTGCAGACCTAACTTCATTTGCCACTACACTATAAATCACTTGGGGGTAGAGCCAAGGCCATATTTCTGGAAAGGCCACAAAGGCGCAGATCTTGAGTTTCTGCTGCACAAGGAACCAGCTGGATCTGGAAGAGGTATTGCTGCATATTGAAGTAGAGGCTTTGAATAAAAATGGGAGGCTGCAACTTTCGTGGTGCTGGGCTGGCTGGTGGTGCGTAGGTGGCTGGCTGGTGGTGATGCTGGGCTGACTGGTGTCATGCGGGGCACAGAAGTCCTCTTGCCCGGCCCCATCTCATGGGTACAGGCATCCAATGTGAGAAAAGTGAGCCCTACTTTTCCCTCATTGGCTGCCTGACCCCATGTGATTTCTGCTGCCTGGCAGTATAATGCATCTGTAGCTGTGCGACCCCCATCCCCCCATACACCCCCATACACCTCCTTCTAGTGCACGCTTCTACCCCCTGCTCGCCGGGTACTGACTTCTGTGCACCACACACTGCCCACTGTAATGGCGGTGACATGTTGCCATAGTAACGGAGATGCCAATCTGGCCTCTCCCTACTTACAGGCACTGTAGCAGGGCAAGATCCAGGGCACCACTGAGATAGATTCGAGGTAGTGCCGCCGGTCTAACGGCCTAATAACACGCCTATCACCATGTACAGATTTTTACCTTTAAATATTGAATCTCTCTGTGTGCAGAAAGTAGGGAATAACTAATGAAAAAAAAGAATTACACCCTTGCCAAAAATAAAAGTAGCATAATTTTAATCTCCTTGTGCTCCGTCAAGCAGATCATGCTACTAAATCGTCTAATTGAATTAAACCTAGATTGTTCCTAAATGATTCCTGATTATTCTGGGTGAGCAGAGTTAAGTAGTATTGCTGGCAGATAAGGAGTGCATCTCCTAGCTAAAATATTTGCAATTAACATCTGAAATGCAGCAAGGAAATATAAATATTTGAAGAGTCGTTGCAGCAAAAGAACTACAAACGGGGCCTCCTTTTGTGCTGAGTTGGGTCTTTCAAAGGAGACCATGCATCACTTGATTTTGTGAGCCAATCAGCTGTCCGATTCAATAATTATCAAATTGGTGGAAACTTGGTGGCCGCAACAATCTTTCAATCAATTTTGGGTTGAAACTGGTCAAAAGGATTGTTTAGAAATTATGTTAAAATCTTGGTCACTTGGGCTTGATTGGGTGTGCAGAGGAAACGCCATTCAGTATACATATACTGTGTAGGGTGTACAATCAAGTATTATACACAAGGGGAGAGGCCAAGGCTTACAATCCAGAGGGAAGGGTGATGACACAAAAGAAGGGGGATGTATGAAAAAGCTCTCGGCAGAGAGAGTTAGGGCAGCGTTGAGGTGAGGTAGGCCTCCCTGAAGAAGTGTTATTGGTGCTTTTTTGAAGGTGATGAAGGAGGGGGCAAGCCTGATGGGCAGTGGGAGAGCGTTTCACAGGATGGGGCAGCTCTAGTGAAGTCCGTAGTCGTACATGGGAGTGCGAGATGTGTGGGGTGGTTAGGAGGAGGTTGTTGGAGGAGTGAAGTGGGCGGCCAGGTGTGTATCTGCCGACCAGGTCAGAGATGTAGGTCAGGCAGGCAGGGCCGGCCCGCTCATGAGGCGGGTGAAACTTTTGCCTCAGGCGGCAAATTTCTAGGGGCGGCATCCGCCCGTCCGTGGGTGCGGGGGGGGGGGGGGGCGCCGAGCTGGAGGGGTAACGGGCAGGACGGGGGTATTGGGGCTAGCGGTGGGGAGGGGGGTCGGACCCCACCCCTCCCTCGCCTGGGTCCCCCGATCTGCGCTCTCCTCCAGCTTTAAATGACGAATAAGCAGCGGACAGTAAGAGGCACGGGCGGGGGATCACTCACCTCTTCCTCGTTCCAGCGTGCGCTCCCCTGACGTCACTTCCTGCAACGCCGCCCACTGTATTGTACGTGGCCGGCGTTGCAGCCCAAATACCCCCGTCCTGCCCGCTACCCCTCCAGCTCGGCGGCTCCCCACTGGGGGGGGGGGGGAATTGGTGCAGGGCAATTTTTTCAAAATTTGCCTCAGGCGGCAAAAAGTCTAGGGCCGGCCCTGCAGGCAGGACTTGTGTATAGATTTGGATGTCAAACATAGGATCTTGACACAGGCACATATAGTGATGTCCTACAAGCACCTCTTGTGTCTTGTGGCACAGATGGTCATGGTGGCGGCAGACACCGGAGGAAGCCAGAAGGTGCGTCGGCAGAGAGATGAGCCTTTATGGGCACAGAGGACACATACCTCTAGGAGGCAGCAAGGCAGGCGGCAGATGCAATGTGCTAGACCTCTTTCTGATAGATTACCGGCTGAACATTATTGGAAATCGGATTTGATCAGAGAAGGGTCTATCTCATGGACAATTTGCCCATACATCGAGTAATTTATGGGTACCTTAACAAGTGTACAGTGGGCTAATGACCTATCTAAAGCAATTAATCTGTACTAGCCGACCCGCGGTGTAGCATATGCCGCATAAGAGGGTAGGAAGGGGGTATTGGGCACAGCTGCGGGGAGGGGGGTTGGACCCCCCCCCCCCCCCTCACCTGGGTCCCCCATGTGCGCTCCCCCTCCTGCTTAAGCACAGTAGCAGCCGCCACTATTAGTAAGAGGCAGCGGGCGGGGATGACTCACCTCTTCCGTGTTCCATCGTGCATTCCACTGTCGTCACTTCCTGCAATGCCGCACACTGTATTGATGTAATTTGCCTTTTTAAAACAGAAGGAAATCTGCAATAATCAGCTATAAGTGAACATTTGTGGTTACCCACAATGCACTGCTACTAAATATGCAAATTACCCCTTTTCCCCCTTGGTTAGCCAAGCAAGCATCCAGAGCTGCTGGTGTATAGCAAGCTTATAGCTTTAAATTTTACACAGTAATATCAAACCCACATGTAGACAGCCTGTTTCAGACTTTTGGTCCTCATCAGTACATGGCAGGGATTGATACGGCTGTATGAGATAGGGCTTGGACCAGTACAACAGAGTAACCAAGCAGCTCAGGGTGACCCAAACCACTTGGAATGTATGGGTGGATAAAAGGGACCAAAAAGACCTCCTACTAAAAAAAGCAGAGCTTGGTGTAATTTGCCTTCCTAAAACAGAAGGAAATATGCAATAATTCAGCTATAAGTGATCATTTGTGGTTACCCACAATGCACTGCTACTAAATATGCAAATAATTCCTTTTCACCCTTAGTAAGCCAAGCAAGCATCCAGAACCACTGGTGTACAGCAAGCATATAGCTTTAAATTTTACACAGCCACATCAAACCCACATGTGACAGCCTGTTTCAGACTTTTGGTCCTCATCTGTACATGGCAAGGATTGATAAGGCTGTATGCGATAGGGCTTGGACCAGTACAACAGAGTAACCAAGCAGCTCAGGGTGACCCAAACCACTCGGAATTAGTGTTGTCCGGATCATGAACGATTCGGATCTTTGATCCGAATCTCTTTTGTGAGTCAAATCATACGATTCATCAAAATGAGTCATTTGGATCGCAAAGGGGGCGGGGCCAGGAGTGGCACGCCCTCCTCTTAGCGGGCAGCGGGGCACTGGAAGCAGACAAGCAGAGATGGATCGCTCAGTTGGAGGGGAGCCAGCCTTGCAGGGACAGGTAGATCAGAGAGAGAGGACATGGGTGCCACTGCCAGATATGTGTAGAGCACACATACTGGCTATAATGTGCTGCTCATTATAGGCTGTCTGTTCCGTAGTTGTGCACAGTGAATGTTAGAATCTGTTCTAAATCACCTTGCTTCGACACCATCAACTTCTTATAGTTGCTTCTCACAGACTGTGAGATAACTTGACTCTCAACACAGCAAGCAGGAGATAGACTTTTCTCAGGCTTCTTCAATGTTTACTGAGTTTATTCAGAAAACAGAAATACAGATAGATACAGTTCATCATATCCTAGCCACGTCAATCTTCATGTTGCGTTACAAGCTTCTTGATTAAACTTCCTGCTGAAGTCAATCAGGTACCTTCTTTCTAACCTACGTTACACTAGACTACCTATGTACAGCATACATTATATCAGATTACAGAAAGGAATAAACATACTTAGAGGTCCCAGTCAGCATTGCGAGCTAGTGTGAAAGTAAGAAGCAGAGTGAGCTCCCATAGCTCACTCGGGCTTTAATACCGACTAGGAAAGAGTTAAATATGACATCATCTTCGCCATCCCCTAGATCAGACGATTGGTGGACCCACTCGTGGTGTCATCATACACACCTACTCGATTAATATTCAATGTGGCTTCTGACATACATACAAGAATGTGGATATTTATAAAACATGGCTGATGTTTATTGTTCTAGTGGCGTACATGCCCAGGTCAGGGAGACCTGTGGCCTTGTCCATAGAACAGCTTCTTGGTATGTTCTAGTTCTGACAGAAATGAAGATTTTCTCTCTAAGAGAAAATCCCCTTAAAGGGCAGGTCTGCTCCTCAAGCCTTTTTGACTAACTCAGTCCAAATAACTGAGGCCTACTTAAATTATAACAGTGAACAAATTGGAAACTTCTGGCTCAGAAGCACAGCTCAGTAACTTTGTAGACAGCGTGCTGGGCTAGAAGGGCAGGCACTGTGATTGCAGGGCAATATGATCCTCCTGCACTGCTCTAAACAGCTGCACTTCACTTCTGGAAATGCTTTGGGGAATGCTTTCTTTCACTGTGCGACGTTGGCATTCAAAGTATACAGATGAACATTTAGGTGAAATATATGTAAAGCATATGATTGCAGCATGTGGGTATTGTGTGCAAACAAACATTTCTGCTCTCTGGTCGTCCCTCCTCCCTTCTCTGTCCACTCCCTGCCCGTCTCTGTCCACCATCTCCCCTTCTCTGTGTGTCCACCCCCTCCCCTTCTCTGTACACCGCACGGAAAGTCCTGTCCTGCTAGTCATTTCACCCCCAAATGCTTCCCTAGTAAAATGATCCAAGATTTGGATCAAAGATCCGGATCTTTTCAATGATCCGATTTGAATCATCCGAATCATTGAAACGATCCGAACTTCCCATCTCTACTCGGAATGTATAGGTGGAAAAAAGGGACCAAAAAGACCTTCTACTAAAAAAATCAAAGCTTGGTGTAATTTGCCTTCTTAAAACAGAAGAAAATCTGCAATAATTCAGCTATAAGTGAACATTTGTGATTACCCACAATGCACCACTACTAAATATGCAAATTTTTCCTTTTCACCTTTTTACCCTTGGTAAGTCAAGCAAGCCTATAGCTTTAAGTTTTACACAGTCATATCAATCCCACATGTGACAGCCTATTTCAGACATTTGGTCCTCATCAGTACATAGCAGGGATTGATAAGGCTGTATGAGATAGGGCTTGGACCAGTAACCAAGCAGCTCAGGGTGACCCAAACTACTAAGAATGTATAGGAGGATAAAAGAGACCAAAAAGCCCTCTTACTAAAAAAAAAGCAAAGCTTGGTGTAATTTTCCTTCTTAAAACAGAAGTAAATCTGCAATAATTCAGCTATAAGTGAACATTTGTGGTTACCCACAATGCACTGCTACTGAATATGCAAATGATCCCTCTTTGCCCTCGGTTTGATATGACACTACTTCTTCTTGCTTGGATCAGCCCCTTCTTCTTGCTTGGACCGGCCCTGGGGGCAGGGCGCTACTTCTTGTTCTTGCTTGGACCGGCCCTGGGGGCAGGGCGCTACTTCTTCTTCTTGCTTGGACCGGCCCTGGCGGCAGGGCGCTACTTCTTCTTCTTGCTTTGACCGGCCCTGGGGGCAGGGCACTACTTCTTCTTCTTGCTTGAAGGTTGAGGCACTTACTCTATTATATATATAGATACTCATCATCCCAGCCATCATGAGATGTGCGAGATGTCTCGTATGTCCTCTGTGCATCTAATGCATTGCAGTTCAGGACGGGATGTTGCTTGCCATCTAGAAAACCTCCAGGGATCTCCAAAGCACTTCTGCAATTAGCATCTTGCAAGGAGAAACCAATGTCTGAAGTGTCATTGCAGAAAATGTCCCACATTCTAGTCCTTGCTGTGTACTGTGTGGTGATAATTTTACAAGTTTACCATGATTAAAGGTTCTATCTACTAAATGGGCAAGGCAGGCACTAACCTAGGGAACCAGCGTTCAGTCACACAGCCAGTGGCGTTGCTGGACATTATGGGGCCTCATAGCTAAATATTCATGAGGCCATCATATCTAGCTGCCCTTGTGCAAAGCTACCTGCCCCTACTCTATGGATTGGTCAATTTACATTCTCATGCAATGCCCACTGTGTATAGTCCATGAGCACTGAGACAAAGTCAGAGGGTGGAATAACAAAGCAAAGTTAATAGTGACAACATCAAGTTCCATGGAGCCTTCTCATCTCCAGGGCCCCGTAACAGTTGCTATGGCTATTGCTACACCCCTGCACACAGCATACTGGCTTTTCAAATGCCTTTCATCTCTAAGGGGTGCTCTGTGAGGGCCTCAGTAAACCCTTTGTCTCTGCACAACGCTGTGCCCATGTAGATAAGCACAGAACTATTCACTGCCTTCTTCTATCCAAACTAACAAGGGTGGAGGCGTTTATGTGCCACATTCCAGCTCAACCATATAATGACAGCTTTCTTGGTTAATGGGTACACAGAACTTTTGCAGGGCCAGATTTGTGGGAATGCCTGCAAAGGCCCAGGTCCTGGGCTCTAAAAGCTGAGGGGTGGCAGGACAAGAGTATATAATGAATAAATAAACACTTGCTGCCGCTCACGGTCTTGAATGAATAATACCTTTATTGAGAATTATTTGAAAACCCCCACACCTGCCCTAAAATCACTTAAAATAATGCGGAGCGCTCCAATACACCACGCCACACAGCACACTAACATTCAACCCTTCCACTCTGGTACCGGTACCAATCCAGTAATATCTTCAGAGTGTTGCAAAACGTGACTGCTGTATAAGCATAAATGTAATCACAAGCTGCTGCTATGCTGAAGCTGCACATATATCTTCCAGCTTTTACATGACACCATAATGGAGCCGCAAGATCTTACCACCCAGACAACAGGTCAGATCCGATCAGACGTTCCATGCAAGGCTCCTGCTGGATGGATTTCTCCTGTTTACTCTTCAGCTCTGCCCTTTTCGCAACTCACAAGGGGAGCCACACTTAGCAGTTCGCTCTACCCCGGGTCTCAGGTATGTATGGGGAACAGTGATGAGGACGGAGTTCCGCCTATTGCAGCTCAGCCGGCCGGCTAGTAGGAGCTTGTTGGAGCGCTCAGACGCATGTCGCGGTGAAGCTCCGCCCATCGACGCGTTGCGCCCGCCCACTGCGAGCTTCGTCAGAATACGTGGCGTGGCTGACAGGGCGGTGATTTATGCGCCCATACGTGCGCTCTCATAGGGCGTTCCTATCGACGTCATCAGTAACCATGGTCACTGTATACGACTCCGGAACTTCTCCCCTATTCTCGCTCTGACTTCAGCACATGAATAACAGAACTTGTCTAACGAGTCCACAGCTAGACACATATCCAACTGAATCCACAGTGTAGTGACTGTTTTTTAGCAACTTGATTGTCCTGTTAATATCTCCAGCAGCATATCATATGGGGTAAGTTCAACACTCCTATTCTCATAATTAAGCACGAACCTCTCCATTACCAGACATAGGTTACAAGAAGAGGGCAAAGTTACATTCTTTATTCAGGCCTGTCGGTGCCAGCGAATCAAGTAGATAGATGCATTTAGCTTCTTGTTGCAGCAGCCACTTTTCTCTATTTCCTCCTCTTCGATTGCTCTGCAATTTATATATCCCCTTAAACCAGAATCCATTTCGTAGACCACCATGGATCTCACAAAAATGTTCCGCCACTGAGCTACGATATTCTCCATTAGATTTTTTTCCACAATTTATATTGCTGTTACAACACACAAGTATATATCACTTTACTATTCCAGCCATTCCTATAATACTATTCCAGCCATTCCTATAACTGCTATTCATTATTGGAAATAATTGGAAATATTGGAAATAATTTCTGAACAATATACACTGTGCACTATTTATAGAACCCTGAAATCCTTAATTACCGGCAATTGTTACTGATCATCATCCACATTACAAGATCCTTAAATAGCCATGAATTCCCACTATTGCGGCAAATATATGGGATGGAACTACAGCACCCTATTTATTGTGCATGCTCATCTCATTCCGAGACTGTGGCAGAGCATCAGCACAGAAGCCAGGGAATGGCTATTGTTTGTTAGAGAAGGAAGATGGCAGCCTCCCTATTCCTCTCACTTTGTGTTCCCTTTAAGCAAGCAAAGTATACCCCGCAAGGCATCTTTAAAGGGAATCAAGCACCACTTTTTTTCTTGGATTCTAATAGCTATAGGAGCTGCTATGTTCCCCCTCCCCTTCTAGCTGACGATTATTTATCCAGGGGAAGATGTGAAGATAGCATCTGTGACTTCTCTAAAGTCTTTAAAGCACAGTGTACTTTCTCCAACTCCCCCCCTCCCCACACACACACACACCCACACACACACACACACCATTTTCTGATAAAAATGTTTACATTCTTTCTGCTAATGTGTGCAATAAAGTAATTACATCAGTCCTTATCTGCCTGAAACTTCTGCAGTCGGAAAGGCTTCGGAGGTAGAGCAATCAAACCCTCTGCTAAACTTTTAAATGTAAAAAGAAGAGGTAAAATTGAAGATTTTTTATTAATGAGCCACAGTGTTGGCATGATTATTAAATGTGCTATTGAGATGCCCTGGGTGCTAAAAATGGTGCTTGGTTCACTTTAATAAGGGCACGGCTTTCACTTCTCGCTGCCACACAGAGCAGAACCGGCATTTCCTTGCCACTAGGTGGATGCCTCATTTCCATTTGGGCATCAAATTGAATGTTTCTTGCATGGCTTAAGTTGAAGTGCTGCTTACTAGAGTGGAAGTGATGTCTATTTCAACTGAGGCCTGGCTGAATAATTGCATTCAACTTATCCTGCTATTTCTTCTTCTGCTGACAGAGGACATGAATTATTTTCTCTATTTGTGGAGAGCTACTGCCAGAATTTGTATCTGTCATCTTTCAGCTTTCTCACCGCGGCCGCAGGGATGGAGGCGGAACAGGGGCGCTAATTTCCTTGCACGGCGGTGAGACCGGGGAGACGGGGAAAACAGGAGCAGCAATTTGCTTTGTAGTGTTGTTAATAAAATGCGCACTCTGGTTGCAGTAAAACAGACCAAATTGCATTTTATATTGAAAAATAGACTATTTTCTCTCAGCGTATCATCTTCTATATACTGTATTAAAAATCGTGTGTGTATGTATGTGTGTGTGTATGTGCCGCGATCACACGAAAATGCCTTGACCGATTTCAACAATACTTGTTACACAGATCCCCTACTACCTAGGATGATATGTTCTGGGGGTCTCGCGTTCCCCCTGCACATCTGGGCGGAGCTACAAACAGCCAATCAGATATCACCCATTGACGTCAATGGGAAAATGTAAAAGGCTGTTAAAAAATTAATAGTCATAAAGTGAACAGAGTATATAAATAAGCCCCAATACAAAAGACAGGATACAGTTATATACAGCGCAACAATGCGTAATTAAATGTGCAACATAAGCAACATAGAGAGTACAACAGCATCCTGAATGAACAGAGATGGAGGAAAGTCCATTTACCCAACAGCAGCGCTGTTTCGAGGCAATTGTGCCTCTTGAGGACCGTGGACGCCGTCTTGCATCTATGCGCATGTTGCCTGTTTGCTTCCCTGCTCTGGACTTTATTTGCCCGTGATCAAGAGGCACAACTGGTATGAGGGGACTAAGGAAGGCTGCAGCGCACACTGAGGCAGGTAAGCAGTATTGGAGGCCATCAGGAGGGTGCCTGTATCAGAAGTAAGGATGTGTAAGACGATGGGGCCCTCCCCGTCTCTGGCCCCCTTGCAACAACTGCAGGATTTGCTCCCCCAGTAGGTACACCTCTATCCATGGTTACACCAAACCTGTGTCATTGTCACTAGGTGCTGTATATGCAGTGATGCTGGACCAGGGCAGTTTCTAGGCTAAAATGCACCCAGGGCGAGGGTGTAAAAATTGTGGTTCCCCCCCCCCCCCCCGCAGAGCCAGGTATACATGCCCGCAGTATAGGTTAGCCAGGTCTAGTTGCACTCAGTATAGGTAGCCAGCTATAGGTCCCCCCAGTATAGGTAGCCAGGCATAGTATAGGTAGCCAGGCATAGGTGCCCCAGTATAGTTGCCCCCAGTATAGGTTAGCCAGATAGGTGCCTCCAGTATAGGTAGCCGGTATAGTTGCCCCCCGGTATAGGTTAGATAGGTAGGTGCCCCCAGTACAGGTTAGCTAGGTGGGTGCCTCTAATATAGGGAGTCAGAATAATTTCCCCCCAGCATAGGTTAGATAGGTAGGTGCCCTGGTATAGTTTAGTTAGGTAGGTGCCTCCAATATAGGTAGCCAGTATACTTGCCACCAGTATAGGCTAGGTAGGTAGGTGCCCCCAATACAGGTTAGATAGGTAGGAGCCCTCTAGTATAGGTTAGATTAGGTAGGTGCCCCCCAGTGTGGTTAGATTAGGTAGGTGCCCCCCAGTGTGGTTAGATTAGGTAGGTGCCTCCCAGTATAGGTTATATTAGGCAGGTGCCCCCCGTGTGGTTAGATTAGGTAGGTGCCCCCCAGTATAGGTTAGATTAGGTAGGTGCCCCCCAGTATAGGTTAGATTAGGTAGGTGCCCACCAGTGTGGTTGGATTAGGTAGGTGCCCCCCAGTGTGGTTAGATTAGGTAGGTACCCCCCAGTGTGGTTAGATTAGGTAGGTGCCCCCCAGTATAGGTTAGATTAGGTAGATGCCCCCCAGTATAGGTTAGCAAGGTAGGTGCCTCCAGTATAGGTAGCCGGTATAGTTGCCCCCCGGTATAGGTTAGATAGGTAGGTGCCCCCAGTACAGATTAGCTAGGTGGGTGCCTCTAATATAGGGAGTCAGAATAATTTTCCCCCAGCATAGGTTAGATAGGTAGGTGCCCTGGTATAGGTTAGTTAGGTAGGTGCCTCCAATATAGGTAGCCAGTATAGTTGCCACCAGTATAGGCTAGGTAGGTAGGTGCCCCCAATACAGGTTAGATAGGTAGGAGCCCTCTAGTATAGGTTAGATTAGGTAGGTGCCCCCCAGTGTGGTTAGATTATGTAGGTGCCCCCCAGTATAGGTTAGATTAGGTAGGTGCCCCAGTGTGGTTAGATTAGGTAGGTGCCCCCCCCCCCCAGTATAGGTTAGATTAGTTAGGTGCCCCCCAGTATAGGTTAGATTAGGTAGGTGCCCTACAGTGTGGTTGGATTAGGTAGGTGCCCCCCCCCCCAGTGTGGTTAGATTAGGTAGGTGCCCCCCCCCCCCCAGTATAGGTTAGATTAGTTAGGTGCCCCCCAGTATAGGTTAGATTAGGTAGGTGTCCCCCAGTGTGGTTGGATTAGGTAGGTGCCCCCAGTGTGGTTTGATTAGGTAGGTGACCCCCAGTGTAGTTAGATTAGGTAGGTGCCCCCCAGTATAGGTTAGATTAGGTAGGTGCCCCCCAGTATAGGTTAGATTAGGTAGGTGCCCCCCAGTGTGGTTGGATTAGGTAGGTGCCCCCCAGTGTGGTTGGATTAGGTAGGTGCCACCCAGTGTGGTTAGATTAGGTAGGTGCCCCCCAGTATAGGTTAGATTAGGTAGGTGCCACCCAGTGTGGTTAGATTAGGTAGGTGCCCCCCAGTGTGGGTAGGTAGGTAGGTGCCTCCAATATAGGTAGCCAGTATAGTTGCCACCAGTATAGACTAGGTAGGTAGGTGCCCCCAATACAGGTTAGATAGGTAGGAGCCCTCTAGTATAGGTTAGATTAGGTAGGTGCCCCCCAGTGTGGTTAGATTAGGTAGGTGCCCCCCAGTATAGGTTAGATTAGGTAGGTGCCCCCGTGTGGTTAGATTAGGTAGGTGCCCCCCAGTATAGGTTAGATTAGGTAGGTGCCCTACAGTATAGGTTAGATTAGGTAGGTGCCCCCCCCCCAGTGTGGTTGGATTAGGTAGGTGCCCCCCCCCCCCAGTGTGGTTAGATTAGGTAGGTGCCCCCCCAGTATAGGTTAGATTAGGTAGGTGCCCCCCAGTATAGGTTAGATTAGGTAGGTGTCCCCCAGTGTGGTTGGATTAGGTAGGTGCCCCCAGTGTGGTTTGATTAGGTAGGTGCCCCCCAGTGTAGTTAGATTAGGTAGGTGCCCCCCAGTATAGGTTAGATTAGGTAGGTGCCACCCAGTGTGGTTGGATTAGGTAGGTGCCACCCAGTGTGGTTAGATTAGGTAGGTGCCCCCCAGTATAGGTTAGATTAGGTAGGTGCCCCCCAGTGTGATTAGATTAGGTAGGTGCCCCCCAGTGTGGTTAGATTAGGTAGGTGCCCCCCAGTATAGGTTAGATTATGTAGGTGCCACCCAGTGTGGTTAGATTAGGTAGGTGCCCCCCAGTATAGGTTAGATTAGGTAGGTGCCACCCAGTGTGGTTAGATTAGGTAGGTGCCCCCCAGTATAGGTTAGATTAGGTAGGTGCCACCCAGTGTGGTTAGATTAGGTAGGTGCCCCCCAGTATAGGTTAGATAAGTAGCTGACCCCCAGTATGTTTAGGTACCCGCCCCCCATAATGGAGGGAGGAGTCAGCCGCGGGGAGGGCAGCCCGACCTCTCTCTCCCTTCCTCTCCATGAGCCGCCCTCCGTGCTCCCCCCTCCGAGTGTGATTGCAGGGAAGCGCTGTGTACAGAGGGCAACTCACCTCCCTGGTTCCAATCGCCGCCGGTCTCCTCTTCTCTTCATAGCCGCTGATACGCACACTGCTTCCGGCTAAACAGGAGGGGTCAGAGGTTCAAGAATGGAATGGGGAACAGTTTATTAATGATTACTACCATTCAAAGTACCTATAGAAGTGATTATTATGAGTACAGGACCAATAGAGAGCAATATTGTGCTTGAGGGAGGGCCCCTCGGGGCCCCTATGACCCAAGGACCCCAATGCGGTGGCTACCTCTGCAACCCCTATTGCTACACCCCTGGTGGTGCATGCCAATTGGCTCTTCTCACATGCTGGGACAATGCACACGGCATGACAAGCTGCAAAACAGTAGTCCAGATTATATGTAAAGCTGCTATCACTGGCTGTTTGTGATGGATGGCATTTCAGCTCAGATTGTCTTGGCATAGCCAGATGTAATGAAGGCTCTGTATCCGTAACCTTATCAATAGGCTCCAATTTCTCAGTGACTTCTGCCAGAAAAATGTCATCAGTTGTGCATAATTTTGGCTTTATGTGGTTGTTTGTTTGAGCCAGCTTTACAGCCAGCTGTTCCCAACTCATCCATGTTTTCAGCAACTGATTTTAGTCTCAGAAACACTCTTCCAATGTATTACCGGAACATTCTGCTTGTGCATTCTTTTAAGTTTCTGGTCCTTATTCCATAGCTCCCATCTGTCTCTTTTTTCAGAGGAACAGTCCCTCTTTAGGAGCCATGTCCAACTGTCCCTCTTTCTTCCTCATTTGTCCCTCTTTCAGGACTGATGTACAGATCTGGGTAAATATATGTATTTTTTACAGAAAATTTGATTTATTTGGCTCCAAACTTTATTCCTATCCTTTAAATTGATATATTTATTAATTTAAAATGGTAATATGAAGACACCCTAGTGATGATAAAAAGTGACCATTGTGGTTTGAATTGTAAAATTACATATTTTTCTTGTGAATTTTTAGTAATATGTGTGGCAAGGGGTGTGGTTTGGGTGTGATTAGAGGTGTGTCTTAAAATGTCCCTCTTTCCCTCCCTCCCTCTTTCTCATCTCAAAAAGCTGAGGGTAAGTTATTTTAATTCATAATCGTGGCTTTCAGGTGAGGTCTCCTGCGCCCTTTTTTCCTGATAACGCAATTGGCATTTTGGAGAATATAATAAAGTTTGCTTTTACCATTATCTGTATTTATCGAAGGATAGTAGCATGGGGAAAAAATAATTATAAAAAAAATAAAATAAAAGATAGATTAAGAAATGATTGCTGCTCCCTGCGTTCATGTTGTTTGATCTACTGTGAGCCTACAGGTCATCATCTTTACTGTTGCTGCAAAAACACAGATAGCACCAACTGCCCTTACCTATACCTATAAATACATCCACTAAGAATGACACACGCACACACACACACACACTACACACACACACGCACGCTCGCACCCACGCACACGCACACACACACACCTTGCTTGGCAGTTGCCAACAGTCCTCAGCCATACGTCTCTGATCTATTCCAGAAAAGATTTCCTGTGGGTAGCAGCTACTCATTGTGTTGAAATTCAATCCTGGGTTAAAGTTCCTTTTTAAACCTGCAAAGAAGTGTTATAATGTCAAATGGAAGGCAGGAAGACGGGCAAAACAAAGATCGTTATTGGGTATCCGTACATATGAAATAGTAGATATAAAAGGCAATTCACCAATGTAATGTAAAAGTATAAAAGATAGAAATTCTTAATAACTGAGAGTTCTAAAAATGAATCATAAACTATATAGTTGATATACGTAGTATAGCCATGCCAGTGGCTGTCCTGTGTGTATATGCGCAATATAATCACAAATACATAATGCATGAAAGTAAAAACATCCTCCATGCAGTGGGGATACAGTGTGCAAATGTAAACATACAAAATGCATAAAGAGCTACAGCATAGAAATGACATAGAAAGCACTTAGAATACAAGCTTCAGGCTTGGATTCCTTTCCATATTATCTGATGTGCAGCAAACAAATTAGAATAGATGAGCTGTGAGGAAACGAGACAGTGCAAAACGGCGCAGGGAAATGTGGGCGCACCATACGCAGCCATAGGCCGCAAGGTGAAGTACGGCGATAGCAGTGCTCAGACAGTAATTTGGGCGCTGTCAAAAGACGGCGCCCAAATTACTATAAATACAGCGCAATTCAACCTCCAGCAATAGCAATATGTCTTTCCCTGAATCCATGGCAGCCTGGAGGTGGAATAGTAATGCCACCGGGTCATTTGCAGGAGCAGGGTGAGACGTTTTTCGGCTTTGCCCTGCGCCCAAATTACCCAGCGCCAGGACAACTGTAACGAGAGGGTTATGAAGGCTACTATATTTAATTCCTTTTAAACCATACCAGTTGCCTGGCTGCCCTGCTGATTTGCTACCTCTAATACTTTTAACCATAGACCCTGAACAAGCATGCAGCAGATCAGGTGTTTCGGACATCATTTGCATGCTTATTTCTGGTGTTATTCAGACACTACTGCAGCCAAATAGATCAGCAGGACTGCCAGGCAACTGGTATTGTTTAAAAGGAAATACATATGGCAGCCTCCATATACTTCTTGCTTCAGTTGTCCTTTAATTACATGGATGCATGTGGCAATACTGCTGTGTCCCTCTCTACACCATGTTCCCAATTTCTCATGGAGCTGCTATAAGCAATTTCTCAGTTATTTCTCCACCTCAGTTCACATATACTGAGAATACTACCTTGTGGTACGCCAGGACCTCTGTTTGAAGCTGCTGCAAGCAATTCCTAAGGTCTTTCTCCAGACGGTCTGAAAATAAGTGAAATCAATTTCGTAGATGGAAGTCATCCATTTTTTTAAAGGAATGCTACCCATATTATCAGTAGGAATTCCGCAGACGTAAGTTAAAGCTGAATGGGGCCGTCCATCATTTTCCCTCAGAATGTCGGGACGCTGCTGTTAGGGATTTGGAAGCACCACGTTGCTTTTTTTATGGAAGAGTCTTCAGGGCATTGGGGGGCCTTTTTTTCCAGTTTGTTATTTGGTGTGCAAGGAAATGTACTGTTTGTTGTGTCAGAGTGTCATCATGTATTCTTTGTAAAGCTGGTCCCTGAGGGCTGAGCACTACTGCTAGAGATAAAGGTATAGAAACTTTCCAGCCTTAACTGTTGGCAAGTGTGAAAATAAGGTGATTTTTAAATTGTGTAATGGTGATTGTTACTGCACAGCATGAGCTCACCAGTTAGTCAGGGGCGTAACTAGAAATCCTTGGGTCCCCTGCAAAGAAAAAAATCCCCCCCCCCCCCTGCCAGGGCCCGCTCAGGGACTTTTTTGGGGTCAGGTGGGGTCGCAGCATAAGAGGAGAGCGTGGCCACAGATCGGTGGGGAGGGGGGACATTCCCCCCCCCCAACTCACCTTGGGCACTCCTCTCAGCGCCCCCCTCCTGCAATCTTTAGTGACAGCGGGCAGTAGTAGCGGCAGCAGGATAACACATACCTCCTTCGCCCCGGAGGTCTCCGATCAAGTAAGTGGTTCATGTCACTTCCTGTGTAAACAGGAAGTGACATGAAGCTCTTAGACATCGGAGACCTCCGGGGCGAAGGAGGTATGTGACCTGCCTGCCGACGCCGCTGCTGCTGCCCGCTGTCACTAAAGATTGCAGGAGGGGAGCACTGAGAGGAGTGCCCATGGTGTGGGAGGGGGGGAATGCCCCCCCTCCCCACCTATCTGCGGCCATGCTCTCCTCTTATGCTGCGACCCCACCTGACCCCCAAAAGTCCCTGAGCGCCCCCCGCGGGGGCAGGGGTCGCATCCCCTATTGTTACGCGGTGGTTTTAGATTTGATGAAGTGATTGTATCTATGGTATCAAAAGACTTAAATACATAATAATAATATGGTAGGACATCAGACTCTGACTATGGTAGGATTAGATTGTGAACTCCTCTGAGGACAGTCAGTGACATGACTATGTACTTTGTAAAGTGCTGCAGAAGATGTAAATGCTACATATTAAAAATAAGGTAGGACAGGGAACGGATTTCTGGAAAGGCCACAAAAGCCATGGCCTTGGCACTGAAAAATCAGAAGAGAGAGAGAGAGGGAGGGGAAAGAGGCCACTTGTCAAAATAAATAATTGCTTCTGCATCCGCTTTGCTGCACACAGAGTCTGAATTCAAGTGCTCTGTGCATCTTCCTTACTTCCTGGTGTGCAAAGAGACAGTGCTATCGCCTGATGATCCAGGAACATACAAGCTTTAGCTTAGTACCAGGGTTGTAGAGAAGAATTTGTGATCCAGTAAGGTTTACACTCATGGCAATATCAGCTCCACTTTAGCACTGAAGCTGAGCTGAACAGTATAGCTGGTCAGACACTATTAATGACTTGATCCATTCTTTCTCCCCACCCCCCTCGGAAATCTTAAATTGAAAGACATAAGGCGTTTTGCACCCTAGAGAAATTTTTAAATCTTAACCCCTTGCTGGCAGTGCTGCAGTGAAGTATTTGTACTGTTAGTCATTAGTAAAAAAAAAAGAAAAATCAGCAAAAGAATCAGTAAAAGCATTAAAGGGAATCTGAAGTGAAAATAAACTTATGATATAATGATTTGTATGTGTAGTACAGCTAAGAAATAAATCATTAGGAGCAGAGACATGAGTCTAATATTGTCTCTAGTACAGGAATAGTTCAAAAACTACAGTTGTGTTATCTATGCAAAAGAGCCACTGAGTTCCATGACTTTCAAAGTCGCAGAGAGCTTTGTCTTCTGAAGCTTGTTATCTCAACTGTCTGTCACTATATTTTCTTTTTCTCTGCAGAGGACAGTTCAATAGTTCACTGGCCTGCTCTGTAAAATCATTTAGAATGCTGAGTAGTGTGTAAACTTCAAATATTAGAGAATGATGCAATGTTATGAAAAAAATGCTATATAACTGAAAATAAAAATATGAGAATATTTTATTTGCTACTAATGTTCTAGTAATTATTCGTACTACACAACCAATTCATTATATCATCATTTTTTTTTTTTTGCTTCAGTGTCAATAAAAGCAGCATTTTAATATGCATGGGTGCATCTTTGTTTTCCCAGTAGACTTGCTAAATTCCAGTATTATCAGGTCAGCAGCAGTGGATTTGGCTGGGAGATTGTAACAGAACAGACAATGTTAATTGGTATATAGAAGACAACTTAACTCTTCATTTATTTAGAAAACAGAAAAGAAGTTGCTTGCTGAAAAGAACCTATGCAGTTTCAGCCCCATATGGAGGGTAATGGGGTACAATTTTGTCCTTTGCTAACTGTTGCCTTTAGATAGCTGAGCAACAGGTCTCTGATTACAGGATTGATCTACTGTCCTGGTCAGCTCATCAGTTCCTTTGGCTTCCAATGCAGTGGCGTAGCTAAGGAGCTGTGGGCCCTGATGCAATTTTTACATTGGGGTCCTCCAAGCACTCTATACATAACAATTGTTATGGCGCACCAAAACCTGCCAATGGCAACTACAGTGTCAGAGGTGCAAGAAGGGGAAGGGGAACAGTTTGGTAATGATTACCACTATTTAAAGTATCTATAGAAGAAGAAAATTATTCTGAGCACAGGACCAATAGAGAGCTAATACTGTAGTTGAGGGAGGGCCTTTCGGGACCCCTCTGGCCCAAGGGCCCCGATGCGGTCGCTACCTATGCAACCCCTATTACTACGCCCCTGTTCCATTGTCACTAGAGATGAGCCGAAATTTTCGAAATTTCGAACTGCTTTAATTACGAATGCGAAATTTAACATTACGACCCAAATTCGTAATTTCGTAATTAATTTTCAAATCGAAATTTCACTCCCGTAATGACGAATTTCGTGTCTCCAACCGAAATTTTACTTTTTCAGGTTTGTAAGGGTTTCTATCCCTCTAGATGCCTAAAATGAATAGCATAGCCCTCCTCCTCCTCCTCCTCTCTCTCTCTCCAGAGATTTGTAGTATTTCAAAACCATACTCACATTCATGACATGTCCAGGGATCAAACCCAGGCCAACCACATGGAAGACAGCTATGCTCACCACCATACCACCAAACACACACTAAATAGACTGCTAACCTAAATCTTACTTGTAGACAGCCATATGAGACACATGCTGGGTGCAGGGCTTTGTGATTGGACCATGGACCATGCGATAGAGTGAGGTGCAAAAATGAAATCATGCCTAGCAGAGGATGGTTTCACAATGCTAAATGCTAGGCTGGCTGTGGTGCAATTGGTTAGTGCGTCTGGCTGGTAACAGCAAGGTTACAGGTTCGATTCCATCCAGGCATGTCTTTTCCTTTTGCGTTCAACAGTTGTCCAAACAGAGCCAACAGAGCCCCAGATAGCCATGTAGAGTTAGGTCACAGCTAGCCTGGCTGTGGTGCAATTGGTTAGTGTGTCTGGCTGGTAACAGCAAGGTTACAGGTTCGATTCCATCCAGGCATGTCTTTTCCTTTTGAGTTCAACAGTTGTCCAAACACCGAGCACAAAGTTTTGCATGCGTAAAGTTTTACGCACGCAAAATACCCCATGGGGTTCAATGGCGCAGCGCGCGCACGCAAAAGGAAAAGACATGCCTGGATGGAATCAAACCTGTAACCTTGCTGTTACCAGCCAGACACACTAACCAATTGCACCACAGCCAGGCTAGCTGTGACCTAACTCTACATGGCTATCTGGGGCTCTGTTGGCTCTGTTTGGACAACTGTTGAACGCAAAAGGAAAAGACATGCCTGGATGGAATTGAACCTGTAACCTTGCTGTTACCAGCCAGACACACTAACCAATTGCACCACAGCCAGCCTAGCATTTAGCACTGTGAAACCATCCTCTGCTAGGCATGATTTCATTTTTGCACCTCACTCTATCGCATGGTCCAATCACAAAGCCCTGCACCCAGCATGTGTCTCATATGACTGTCTACAAGTAAGATTTAGGTTAGCAGTCTATTTAGTGTGTGTTTGGTGGTATGGTGGTGAGCATAGCTGTCTTCCATGTGGTTGGCCTGGGTTTGATCCCTGGACATGTCATGAATGTGAGTATGGTTTTGAAATACTACAAATCTCTGGAGAGAGAGAGAGAGAGAGGGAGGAGGAGGAGGAGGAGGAGGAGGAGGAGGAGGAGGAGGAGGTTGGTTGGTTATTCATTTTAGGCATCTAGAGGGATAGAAACCTTTGCAAACTTTAAAATACTAAATTTCGTAATCGTAATTACGAAAATTTGCGTAATTTGCGAAAATTACGAAATTTCGATTACTGCTAAAATCGTAATTGTAGTAATTTCGCGAAATTTCGGAAATTCGTAATTAGGTCATTACGCTCATCCCTAATTGTCACCTATAGGCTGATGATACCCAAATCTACATTTCAGCAAATCAGCACATGACTTGGATACTTCAACAGCTCATGTCCCTGACCGTCTCAATGCAATAGCTTCCTACATGTCCTCCCGTTTTCTAAGACTCAGTATGGGGTAATATGGACTGAAATGGTAATCTTCCCACCTCCTTTCTTACACAGGACACTACCAGACTTCTGGTGCATGCCCTGATTATTTCCCAACTAGACTATTGCAACTCTTTGCTCTGCGGCCTCCCCACCAACCGTTTAGCCCCGCTACAGTCCATCATGAACTCTGCTGTACAACTCATCCACCTCTGCTCCCTCTTCTCTCCAGCCCTATCCCCCTCTGCCAGTCCCTTCACTAGCTGCCAGTTACACAAAGGATACATTTTAATATTCTTACTCTCACCCATACCTCCCAACTTTTTGAGATCAGAAAGAGGGACACTTAAGCCACACCCCTAACCACGCCCCCAATACAATCCTAGGAACACGTAATCTATTATAATGATTTTATGAGACACACAGGAGGGCAGGGGAACACATAGGAGGCAGGGAAGCAAGAGACAGGAAGACAGGGTGACACACAGGGGGCATGGAGACAAGAGACAGGAGGGTAGGGGAACACACAGTAGACAGGGATGTTTGCAGGTTTCTTGCAGGATTTGTATCAGCTGTAACAAAAAAGATTCTTTAAAGGTTATTATGCTGTTGCTTATCTTTTGGAGCATAGAAGAAGTTCTAAATTCATTTCCGCTTTAAAATTGCATCTTTGGCATCATGTCTACATTACTTGATATGAAGTAAACCAGGTAATTAGTAGGTATGGGTTTCAATATTAAACCACTTCACCACTGAGGGGTTTTCCCCCCTGACCACCAGAGCAATTTTCACCTTTCAGCGCTCCTTCCATTCATTCGTCTATAACTTTATTATTACTTATCCCAATGAAATGAACTATATCTTGTTTTTTTTTGCCACCAATTAGGCTTTCTTTAGGTGGGACATTATGCCAAGAATTATTTTATTCTAAATGTGTTTTAATGGGGAAATAGGAAAAAATGTGGGAAAAAATTATTATTTTTCAGTTTTCGGCCATTATAGTTTTTAAATAAAGCATGCTACTGTAATTAAAACCCATGAAATGTATTAACCCATTTGTCCCGGTTATAAAACCATTTAAATTATGTCCCTATCACAATGTTTGGCGACAATATTTTATTTGGAAATAAAGGTGCATTTTTTTCAGTTTTGCATCCATCCCTAATTACAAGCCCGCAGTTTATAAAGTAACAGTGTTATACCCTCTTGACATAAATATTTAAAAAGTTCAGTCCCTAAGGTAACTATTTATGTTTTTTTTTTTATTCTATTTTTTTTTTTTAATTACAAAAAAAAAATAAAAATTGGGGAGTGTGGGGGGTAATGAGTTAATTTATTGTGTAAATGTAATGTTTGTATATGTAAAATGCTTTTAGGGTGTAGTTTACTATTTGGCCACAAGATGGCCACAGAGTGTTTGTTTACATGCGACCTGTAAGCGTCCGGAAGGACGCTTACAGGAAGCAGTAGGAGGCTGGGAGACGCACAATGATCTCGCTGTTTCTGAAAGAAGCAGCAGATCATTGCGGGGGCTAGATCAACGAACGGGAATGGATTTTCCCGTTCATTGATCTCCGGGCAAGCGGGCGGCGGCGTGCACGAGCGGCGGGTGCGCGCGCACGAGCGGCGGGAGCGCGGACAGCGGCGGTAGCGCGGAAGGTACGGATTTCTCCGTCCCTGGTTTTTTAGGAGGGAAAAAAGGGGCGGAGAAATTCGTACCGCTGGGGGTAAAGTGGTTATACAACCAGGCAGAAACAACCACTGAATGCAAATTCATATTTTACTTTCAAAACCCCTTTAGAAGGTGCAGAAGATCTCACTAACGGGGGCTGTTCACGTAAGTCTTAATTAACCTTTTTGACCTTTCATTTGTCCTTGTTAACAATGTGAATGAGCACATCAGCTGCACAGGGCTGCAAAGCACAGTATTTAAATCAGTCTGCAGCATCTCTACAGTGAATGTCAAGTTGCCCAATCATCCATATTAGTTTCGTACTCAGCAAAAATGCCAAAGCAATTACTACGACTTAGGATAAGTCTCACATTAGAATAATGGTTATATTATCACAAGGGTCACAAACATACAATGTAGATAGACATAGTCGGTCAGCATGGAAGTGTGAAAGCCTGCAAAGGTATGAGCCAATCAGAGCTGGTTAATCTTAGTGATAGGAGTGATGTTTACCAGGAGGCGGGGTCACCTAAACAGTGACTTTGCAGTAGGATTCAATGCAGTAGGATTCTTCAAATAAGACCTGAACTGAAAATAAACTTAAGAAATAATTAATTAATTATATGTGTAGTTGCAATGTTATACGCAACTTCTCATATTCTTATTTTCAGCTTAAGAGGATACATTTTAAGTTTTTGGTGTTTTTTCAACATTTTCCTCTGATCAACATTGCTTCCTCAGCCAGATAAAGATGTTGTTGTTTCTATCTATTGCCTCATTTCTATCTATTTAAACTGCATAATTTGCGTGAACTGGGTTTACTAACCCCTGCAATGGGCAAAAAAATGTATCTCATCATGTCACATATCAATTCAGGTGCGCTTAACTTAACAAAGGGAAAACAATAAAATAATAAGAAGAACTAAAACTGAAGAAACTGTACTTATTGATTTATTTTATTTTATTTTTACTTCATAAAAATAATCCATCTGGTTACAAATGCAATTCTAAAATCGTGTAATTTGTTTGCAAGAAATAACAAGGCATATTGATACATAAATTAATGTCTTAAAATTAGTTTTCTTGATTTTACAGCTCAGTATCATTTACATCTTTTAGTTTCTATCCATGCTGACTTTGAAAATTGTTCTGTTTTTTTCAGACTATAAGACGCTCCTGACCATAAGACGCACCCAGGTCTAGAGGACAAAAACCAGGAGAAAAAATATATACCAAACCTGGTGCATCCATGGTGAAGGGGCATCTTGTAGATTATGCCCCTTCTGTACCTTATGCCCCCTTTGTACCTCATGCACCCTTGTACCTATTGTGTCTCCCTGAGTCCTCCTCTGTTCCACTTGTGTCCTGTGTCCCCCAAGTGTCCGCCTCTATGCCCCTTTGTGTTCTCCCTTTGTGTCCTCCTCTATGCCCCTTTGTGTTCTCCCTTTGTGTCCTCCTCTATGCCCCTTTGTATCCTCCTCTATGTCCCTTTGTGTCCCCTTGTGTCCCCGATTTTTCCTGCTATGTCCTTCTCTGCATGGACACAGTACAGGGAGCCCCCGACATTGCGGCAGGTTGGAGGTTTGTATTGGCAGCGTTCACAAGTCAGGAACTTCCTGCATTTGGACAATAAGATGCAGTATGCAATTCACTTTTTCTCCTGACTTTTCACCTATGTGATATTTTCACACCTTTTCATAAAATGCATTTTAAACCACCAGCAAGCAAGAAAATACTCAAAATAATTTGGAATTTTGTACTTTTTTTTTTAAACAACTTTTGGGTACTTTTCAGTTGTAACATGCTGAAAAGTTATTTTAAAGAGAAGATAAAAATCATCTCCTAGGAGAAAACTCAGGAGAAAAAATGAATGGCATATGGGCCAGTGACTTTTCCCCCCGTTTTTCAGGGGGAAAAAGGTAAGTTTTATAGTCCAAAAATGCAGTACTTGCCTAAAGGTGCCCATAAAAAGGTACATTTTTTTCACTAAAAGTGGTCTTTCGATCAAAATAATCAGAAATAATCATCGAAAATAATCGGAAGGTAATTATCCATTATTCACATTTAGGCCTTGTTTCCATCTGTGCGCTTCTGTCCGCTTTTTATCAGCACTTCAATGTTACAGATTGATACATGTTGCTGAAAAGCAGACAGAACCGGATAGAAGCGCACAGATGGAAAAAAGGCCTTACTTCAAATTTGATCATACAATCCAACTTTCGGATCGATTTTATCCTATTTAGCAATCCACCAAAGAATCGTTCCTTATCGATTGCCTTCATAAACTGCACATTTTCTATACAATTCGATCATTAAAATCACATCAAAAGATCGCATTTTGTACCATTAATGTGCACCTTAAAGGTAGCCACACACCATACATTTTTTTTTACATTTCTTTTTAATTCAAGATGAACAATTTTTCTGATTGATTGCAACATTTGAAAAAATCTGACCAATGTACCCACACGTGTGTTAAATTTTTCCTCAATTGTAAAAAAAACAAAAAAACAAAAAAAAAAATGAAAAAAATTGCTTGCGTCTCAACATTATGAAATTGTCGATCTACCACACACCATACAATTTGCTAAAAAATCATCAGAAATTTCCACCACTCCCGATCAAGAAAAATTAAAAAAGGGAAATCAGCGGAAATCTGGGAATTTTCTCTCAAATAATAAAAAAGCTTTTCATTTTTATGTAGAAGCTATCGTTTTTATTGAAGTACCGTAAAATCAAATAATTGTATTGTATCGTGTGTGGTCACCATAAGGTGGTTGAAGCCTTTAGATCCTGTAGAGGCCATCCCATGCCGTCTTCCGGACCACCGATGCCACTCGTGGACCACCAAAAGGAATCCATCAAGAGGCTGTTGGATATCTGATCACAACCACGCTTTTCTTTATGCATGAGGGAGACAATGCTGTGCCTGTGTGAGTATGGCCACGCCTGCGCAGTAAGACGGAGCCGCCCATGCTCATGAATGAAGAGGAGAGCGGGAACGATGTGTGTGAACAGCAGTGTTCTGGGGGAGGACATGGGACCCTGGAGGGTGAATTTGCTGGGGGGGAGGACAGTCGAGTTCAGGGGGGAAGGCAAACGCAATGGGTGGATTACAGCTGCCCAGAATCCCCACTCAGACCAGGGCTGGTGCAGTGTCTGGGGACAGGCACAAATTGAGACACCAGAATGTCTGCAGGCATCCTGCAGCTCACAGCACCAGGCTGCTGCCTGCACTATGTGCTGCCCCGCCCCTTTCTTTCCCTGCTACAGTTGACTTTGGATGTAGCAGCAGCTTGTGTACAGA
Source organism: Hyperolius riggenbachi (assembly GCF_040937935.1). Taxonomy (NCBI): domain Eukaryota; kingdom Metazoa; phylum Chordata; class Amphibia; order Anura; family Hyperoliidae; genus Hyperolius; species Hyperolius riggenbachi. Next base: position 58,934,457 of record NC_090646.1, read on the forward strand.
GCAGGGAGCATCAGCGTGTGTGTACAGAGCATGGAGCAGCTCTGGAGAACTTAACAGAGTCAGGTATGAGCACAGCCCTATGCCCTGCTGTGTGAATGCTTCACTTTCCCCTTTATTACCAATGTTGGCTGTCCTCATTATTATCTGTATCCAAACTGCTCCTGATCGATCCCATTGACGATCAGAAGCAGATTGGACATTTAGGAAATAATTGTCAGATCCTGTAAGTCGGATGGGAAATTGCTTTGTGTGTACCCAGCAGGATGTCCTACCATATTATTATACTGTATTGTGCTTGACTGAGGAAGACCTTTCAGGAATCCCCCCTTGAAAATCCTGGGTTTGCCCCTGCCCCAGATTACTTTTGCTCCGGGGTTCTATTGTGATGTGAACCAGCCCTGTCATTGGGGAGTAATCTTTGTAGTGAATTGGTTGGAAAAAAGGCTTCAAAATTAGAAAGTGGCCTGGTAGGTATAAATAAACCCTTAATCAGTTATCTTGGGGCACCTCATTGGTTTAACTGGTAGATGAGAAATTTGTAGGGGTGATCATAATCTGCTAATTACGGTTTACCAATTACAGCCATACGTAATAATGATATATGAATTACGGCCATACATAATTACAATTTGGACATTCAACTGATTTTCTGTAATCCAATCGTAATTTTAAAAATGCAAAGGAAAGATGGTTTTTAAACTTTCATTTTTCTGAGTTTAAAAACCATTTTTCCTTTGCATTTTTAAAATCTATTTTCTCAAAAACCAAAATGTCTCTTTGAAAAATGCTTTGCCTTGTTCCGAATATTCCCCTTAATATACATAGCAATTTTGGGGATGATAGCATGTGAGGCGGCTTTGCTGTTATCCGCTAGTCTGCACAAAATTACGTAAAATTGCAAAATTATGGTTCCTGATTACATTTACAAACAAAAATAATTCAGATTTTACCCCAAATTTCACATTACAATTTTGCATTGCAATTGCGAATTACGATGTGAAATTACAGTTATGCGAAAATTGTGCTCATCACTAGAAATTCTTCTCCAAATGCAAACTGTACAGCACAGCTGATAACCATACTGTTGGAATATTTGCAAGGCCTGATTTATACTCTTAGCGCCCCTATGCCAACTTTCTTGTTCTTGTTGCTTCCCTTACATCTGCACTCTGCAGGAGCCCCCCCCCCCCCCCATGTCCCATTTCCATGTGTACTATCCATCTATCCATGTACAACAGCACCTCTCTTTCATGCACAACTCTCTTGGGCAGCAGCAGCACTCTTCCATTAGTCGCTCTCCAACCTCTTGAGGATTACAGACTTGCACCCCCCAGTGATCAGGCCATTTTTTACAATTCAGCACTCTGCAGCTTTACCAGTTTGCTGCACAGCTATACGACTTGACACACAAATGAATTTTGGCCCCTTTTCTTGACACCAACAGAGCTTTCTGTTGGTGGCATCTGATTACAGCTTCGCTTTTATTATTATTATTATGAATTTAAGTGTTGTTTTTTTTCCCCCCTCCCACCTTTTCTCCCTCCCCCCAAGAGCCAATCATAGTGATCATCTCTCATAGGCATAAGCCTATGAGAGGTGATTGTGAACCCATCGAGGGGACAGCTCAGTGGCAGAGCTGTCCCCAGTACAGCTCTGTGCTGGATCGCAGCACTGTACAAAAGAAAAATGGGTGGCTTTTTTTCTTTAATAGCTTGCCAGCGGCTGGCAGGCTGATCATGTAGCCTCACTCTGTTTATTTACGGAAGCCCGCACTAGAGTGAGCACGAGCTTCTGTGAAATCTCGTGCATTGCGACATGAAGCACCAGTGCGTCCAGGAGGAACGAGGAAGCCACTCTGCAGCCGCCATCCTGCGTTAGGTGGTCGCAGAGTGGTTAACAGCCTCCTTTTTTAAATTTCTATCTGTAACGATCGGTGTCAGCACACAGAGAGAATCTGATTATTGGTGATCTGCAGTATCACCAAGAATACATATATATACCTGATTATTGATGATCTGCAGAATCACCAATAATACAAGTATAACTAACCTCTGGACACCTATATAGTGTGAGTGTTTGGTGCAACAGTAATGACTTTGAGTAGGACCACCCGAGGAGCAGGTGGTCCTTGGCAGTATGAGAAATACCTCCCTCAGGGAAGTGCGAAGACCTTCCAGCAGCCTGAAACTTCCCCAGGCTGAACAGCAGGAAAGCCCTGTGGCTAAGTGACACCTAGAAGGTGGGCGTCACAAGCAGGACTGAAGACTATTCTCTCAATGGAGAGAGATAGCTACCAAGGTCGGGCAGGCTAGGTCGGCACCACACGGGCAGATAAGGTACAGAGACAGAAGACTGATTCGGTAACCAGGGAAAGGCAGGGTTGGCAACAAGTAATCAGATATGCCTAGGTACCGAATCAGAAAGCAGAAGGAGAGTCAGGAAAGCAATAGGTCATAACAGATATCAAACAAGGCCTAGTCTTGGGTGTGAGGTCCGTGGTCTCAACGCCCTGGAACTAGTCTGAAGTATAATACAATAGTAACACAGTATCCCTAGTCAACACCCTGGAACTAGTCTGAAGTATAACACAATAGTAACACAGTATCTCTAGTCTTGGGTGTGAGGTTCGTGGTCTTAACACCCTGGAACTAGTCTGAAGTATAACACAATAGTAACACAGTCCCTAGTCTTGGGTGTGAGGTCTGTGGTCTCAACACCCTGGAACTAGTCTGAAGTATAACACAATAGTAACACAGTATCCCTAGTCTTGGGTGTGAGGTCCGTGGTCTCAACACCCTGGAACTAGTCTGAAGTATAACACAATAATAACACAGTAGTAATCTGGCTCAGTGTGAATTCCCAGGTCCTCCTGGTTCTAACACACTGTGGGCTCTGACTATGGTCTGAGTGCTTTCACGTAAGTGTTCGCAACGGCAGACAACTTGAGACTGACCAGCAATAACTATATATAGAGCGGCGCTCCCAGGCGCCACCCATTGCTGATCAACCAATACTAGCCGCCCGCTCTGAGATCAGCTGACCAACCTGGTCAGCTGATCCCTCCTCGCTTGTCATAAAGGTTCTGCCTCTCAGCGCGCGCGCGTATTCCTCAATCTGTGTGTACTAGAAGGCCCAGCCACATCAGACGCACGCCGCCACGTGCAAACCGCCGCGCTGGACGTGGAAGCATCCACCTCGCTGCCAGTCCGCGCGCCGGCTTTTCAGCCATCTATTACAGTACACCCCCCCCTGAGGAGTGGACTCCAGGACACTTCCCCCCAGGCTTCCCAAGATGTGAGTCATGAAATTCCTTTTTTAATTCCTCTGCGTGCATGCGACAATCTGGCACCCAAGTTCTCTCCTCTATGCCATATCCCTTCCAGTGAACCAGATACTGCACGAAGTTCTGCACAAGCCGGGAGTCCAGAATCTTTTCTATCTCATACTCAGGTTGGTCATCAATCAACACAGGGGGGGGAGGAGCGGAATCCACATGTACTGCTTAAGCAAAGACACATGGAATGATCTTACACCTCGCATGCTGGCAGGGAGATCAATAGCATAAGTGACATTGTTAATTTTTTTGGTCACTGGAAAAGGACCTATGAATCTAGGGCCTAGTTTGGGTGACAGTTGTTTCAGAGCCAAATGTCGTGTGGACACCCAGACCAAATCCCCTGGAGAGAATTCCCATTCTATGAAACGTCGCTTGTCAGCCTGTTTCTTCTAGTTCTGAAAAGCCTTCCCCAAATTTCTCTTAAACATTCCCCAAATTTGTTTCAAGGCCCTCTGCCAATCCTCCAGGGCTGGAAACGGAGTAGACGCTACTGGCAATGGGGCAAACTTGGGTGACCTTCCCGACACCACCTGAAATGGGGAAAATCCTGAAGAGGAACTTTTCAGATTGTTGTGTGCAAATTTTGCAAACGGCAAAAATTTTACCCAGTCGGTTTGTGCATCTGCAACATAACATCTAAGAAACTGTTGCAGAGACTGGTTGACTCTTTTGGTCTGGCCATTGGTCTGTGGGTGGTAGCCTGATGATTAACTAATGGCAGAATGCCCTCCAAAACTTAGATACGAATTGGACTCCCCGATCTGACACTACATTTTCCGGAATGCCATGTAGCCGGAAAATGTGCTGGATGTGCTGAAAATGTGCTGGATGAAGAGATCAGCCAATTCCTGGGCCGAGGGGAGTCCTTTCAGGGGGACAAAATGAGCCATCTTACTGAATCTATCAACTACCACCCAAATGACCGTCATGCCTAGAGTTGAGCTGAAATTTTCGTAATTTCGCATTACTATAATTACGCATGCGAAATTTGCGATTACGATGCGAAATTAGCGTAGCGAAATTGCCATTAAAATCGTAATTGAAAATACCGTAAGCGTAATTTTCAACGCGAAATTTCGCGTTTCGTTCATGCCGTAATTTCGCATTAAACGCTACCGTAATTTCGCGTTAAACCGTAACGCTCCGTATAATATAAAAAAGCCGCCGACTTTAAGGGTTAATAGCAAAGCCCCCTTAAATGCTAAGAGCCTCAAATTTGGAGAATATATTAAGGAGATCAGGAGGAATAAGAGGAAAAAATTTTTTTTCAAAAAGACCTTATAGTTTTTGAGAAAATCGATGTTAAAGTTTCAAAGGAAAAATGTAAACATTTAAAAACCCGCCGACTTTAACGGTTAATAGCAAAGCCTGCTTAAAGTTTAGGAACACCAAATTCCCCGGGTATATTAAGGGGATCAGTGGGAATAAGAGGAAAAAAATTTTTTTCAAAAAGACCTTATAGTTTTTGAGAAAATCGATTTTTACGTTTCAAGGGCGAAAATGTCTTTTAAATGCGGAAAATGTCAGTTTTTTTTGCACAGGTAACAATAGTGTATTATTTTCATAGATTCCCCCAAGTGGGAAGAGTTTTACTTACTTCGTTCTGAGTGTGGGAAATATAAAAAAAAAACGACGTGGGGTCCCCCCTCCCAGACCTCTTTAACCCCTTGTCCCCCATGCAGGCTGGGATAGCCAGAATGCGGAGCACCGGCCGCGTGGGGCTCCGCACCCTGACTATACCAGCCCGCATGGTCCATGGATTGGGGGGTCTCGGAAGGGGAGGGGCAGCCAAGCTTTCCCCTCCCCCTCCGAGCCCTTGTCCAATCCAAGGACAAGGGGCTCTTCTCCACCTCCGATGGGCGGTGGAGGTGGAGGCCGCGATTTCCTGGGTGGGGGGTTCATGGTGGAATCTGGGAGTCCCCTTTAAAAAGGGGTCCCCCAGATGCCCACCCCCCTCCCAGGAGAAATGAGTATAGAGGTACTTGTAGTACCCCTTACCCATTTCCTTTAAGAGTTAAAAGTAAATAAACACACAAACACATAGAAAAAGTATTTTAATTGAACAAAAAACATAACCACGAAAAAAGTCCTTTAATATTCTTAATTAACCATTAATACTTACCTGTCCCTTTAAATAAATGATCCCACGCAATATCCTCGGAAATGTTCTATCAGTTACAATGTAACAAAGTTATTATGTAACAACTTTGTTACATTGTAACTACGCCGCACCCGACGCCACTCGCCGCTCAGCCGCCGCATACGCGTCCGTGCAGGACGCTAAGTCCCCGCAGCTCCCGCTGTCCACCCCGCCCACATCTGTCACCCACATGTCACCCACATGTGGGTGACATGTGGGTGACATGTGGGAGAGGCGGGGAGGGCAGCGGAGCCGGCAGGGACTTAGCGTCCTGCACGGACCCGACAGAGCTCTGAGCTATATAGCTCAGAGCTCTGAGAAGCATCTTTGTATTTGGGCTCCAAGGAGCCCCATTGGTCCTTAGCAGACCAATGGGGTTCCTTCAAATCAGAAGGAACCCCATTGGTCTGCTAAGGACCAATGGGGCTCCTTGGAGCCCAAATACAAAGATGCTTTCGAGAGCTCTGAGCTATAGCTCAGAGCTCTGTCGGGTCCTGCAGCGCAGACGCGGCGGCGGCGGCGGTGGTGAGTGACGTCGGGTGCGGCGTAGTTACAATGTAACAAAGTTGTTATATTGTAATAACTTTGTTACATTGTAACTGATAGAACATTTCCGAGGATATTGCGTGGGATCATTTATTTAAAGGGACAGGTAAGTATTAATGGTTAATTAAGAATATTAAAGGACTTTTTTCGTGGTTATGTTTTTTGTTCAATTAAAATACTTTTTCTATGTGTTTGTGTGTTTATTTACTTTTAACTCTTAAAGGAAATGGGTAAGGGGTACTACAAGTACCTCTATACTCATTTCTCCTGGGAGGGGGGTGGGCATCTGGGGGACCCCTTTTTAAAGGGGACTCCCAGATTCCACCATGAACCCCCCACCCAGGAAATCGCGGCCTCCACCTCCACCGCCCATCGGAGGTGGAGAAGAGCCCCTTGTCCTTGGATTGGACAAGGGCTCGGAGGGGGAGGGGAAAGCTTGGCTGCCCCTCCCCTTCCGAGACCCCCCAATCCATGGACCATGCGGGCTGGTATAGTTAGGGTGCGGAGCCCCACGCGGCCGTTGCTCCGCATTCTGGCTATCCCAGCCTGCATGGGGGACAAGGGGTTAAAGAGGTCTGGGAGGGGGGACCCCACGTCGTTTTTTTTTTTATATTTCCCACACTCAGAACGAAGTAAGTAAAACTCTTCCCACTTGGGGGAATCTATGAAAATAATACACTATTGTTACCTGTGCAAAAAAAACTGACATTTTCCGCATTTAAAAGACATTTTCGCCCTTGAAACTTAAAAATCGATTTTCTCAAAAACTATAAGGTCTTTTTGAAAAAAAATTTTTTCCTCTTATTCCCACTGATCCCCTTAATATACCCTGGGAATTTGGTGTTCCTAAACTTTAAGCAGGCTTTGCTATTAACCGTTAAAGTCGGCGGGTTTTTAAATGTTTACATTTTTCCTTTGAAACTTTAACATCGATTTTCTCAAAAACTATAAGGTCTTTTTGAAAAATTTTTTTTTCCTCTTATTCCTCCTGATCTCCTTAATATACCCTGGGAATTTGGTGTTCCTAAACTTTAAGCAGGCTTTGCTATTAACCGTTAAAGTCGGCGGGTTTTTAAATGTTTACATTTTTCCTTTGAAACTTTAACATCGATTTTCTCAAAAACTATAAGGTCTTTTTGAAAAAAATTTTTTTCCTCTTATTCCTCCTGATCTCCTTAATATATTCTCCAAATTTGAGGCTCTTAGCATTTAAGGGGGCTTTGCTATTAACCCTTAAAGTCGGCGGCTTTTTTATATTATACGGAGCGTTACGGTTTAACGCGAAATTTCGGTAGCGTTTAATGCGAAATTACGGCATGATACGACTGTAATGCGAAAATTACGCGAAAATTACGCTTACGCGAAATTTCGCGAAATCCTTCTTCATTACGATTATGTACTTACGGCCATAATCGTAATTACACTAATTACGCGAAATTTCGCAAAATCGTAATTAGGTCATTACGCTCATCTCTAGCTCATGCCCTCAAACCTGGGGAGTTCTCCCGCAAAATCCATGGACAAATGGGTCCAAGGTTCACTCGGAACTGGTAACGGCTGCAACGTTCCAACAGGTGCCTGACGGGAGGGTTTGCTCCTAGCACACACTGCACACTCTCTCACAAACTCCTTACAGTCTGTTGCCAATGATGGCCACCAAGCACATCTAGCAAGCAGATCCTGAGTTCTGGTGGCACCAGGATGCCCAGCATTCTTGTGGGAATGAAACAGCTGCAACAGTTGTAGGCGAAAAGGCAATGGTACAAACAGAACCCCCTCAGGTTTCCCCTCTAGAACATCCTGTTGGTATGGGCTCAGAGTGACAGTCCAGTCCTTCCAGGTCTCAGCGGCTGCCAAGACCACCTTCTGAGGTAGAATGGTCTCAGGGGCTGAGGGCTGTGCTGTCTCAGGCTCGAAACACCTGGATAAGGCATCGGCCTTGATGTTCTTACTACCAGGGGTATACGTAATTACAAATCTGAATCTTGAAAAGAACAACGACCACCGGGCCTGTCAGGGGCTAAGTCTCTTGGCGCCCTCTATGTACTCTACATTTTTGTGGTCCGTGTAAACTGTGATGGTGTGTTCTGCCCCCTCTAGCCAATGTCGCCATTTCTCAAAGGCCAACTTGATGGCTAGAAGTTCCCGGTTGCCGATATCGTAGTTTTTCTCTGCGGGTGAAAACCTACGAGAAAAATAGGCACATGGGTGGAGTTTTCCCTGTAAACCAGAACGCTGAGACAATACAGCCCCCACCCCCATTTCTGAGGCATCAACCTCCACGATAAAGGGGAAGGTAACATCTACATGTCTCAATATGGGTGCAGAACAGAACAGTTTTTTTAGAGTGGAAAAAGCAGCATGGGCCTCTGCGGACCAGTGGTGAGTATCTGCCCCTTTCTTGGTGAGACTGGTGAGAGGCGAGATCACCGTAAAGTACCCCTTTATGAACCTCCTGTAGTAGTTGGCGAACCCCAGAAATCTTTGGAGTGCCTTCAGTCCCACAGGCTGAGGCCACTCCAAGACAGCAGAAATCTTTCCAGGGTCTATAGAGAGGCCAGAGGTCGAGATAATGTACCCCAAAAAGGCGACAGAGGTCACTTCAAAAATGCATTTTTCCAATTTGGTATACAGCAGATTCTGTCTCAATTTCCGTAACACAAACTTAACATGTTTCCTATGCTCTGAGAGGTTGGATGAAAAAAATCAGTATATCGTCTAGATACACCAAGACGAATTTGCCCAACACCTCCCTGAACACCTCGTTAATCAGCTCCTGGAAGACGGCCGGGGCGTTACACAACCCGAAGGGCATCACCAGGTACTCGTAATGCCCATCGGGTGTGTTAAAGGCCGTCTTCCATTCATCACCGTCCCTGATACGTACAAGGTTGTATGCACCCCTCAAATCCAGTTTCGAGAACATTTTTGCATTGGTGACCTGAGTAAACAAATCGGCAATCAAAGGCAAAGGATAGTGATTTTTTACTGTAATCTTATTTAAGCCCCGATAATCAATGCAGGGACGGAGGCCTCCATCCTTCTTTTTCACGAAAAAGAATCCTGCCCCTGCTGGTGACCGAGAGGGACGAATAAAACCTTTAGCCAAATTTTCTCTGATGTATTCTTAGCTAATTTCTCTGGCCAGACAAATTATAGAGATGACCTCTAGGGGGCATACAACCAGACCTGAGATCAATGGGACAATCAAAGGGACGGTGGGGAGATAGTTTATCCGCTGATTTGGGACAAAACATGTCAGCAAATTCTGAATAACGGCTTGGCAAACCTTCCACCTCAATCTTGGTGTTACCCAAGGTTACCTTCGCTAAACAATGATGATGGCAATGGGTAGACCAGCTCGTTAGCTGACCTGAAGCCCAATTGATCTGAGGGGAGTGAAGTTGTAACCATGGCATGCCAAGAATAATCGTGGAAGTTGTCATCCGCAAAACCAGAAATTGTAGACTCTCTGTATGTAACACCCCCACTGTGACCCTTAACTCTGGGGTCTGAGACAGAGGGTATTTACTCTGCAGAGGAGAGTCGTTTACTGCAGTGACCAGAATCTGTTGATTCAAAGGAGAAATAGGAATCCCCAATTTTTTCGCAAATTCATAATCCATAAAGTTGGCTGCTGAGCCAGAGTCTAGGAAGGCTTCAGTAGCAACTGTTTGATCCTCCCATGATATAGAACAAGGAAGGAGCAAACGTTTATCGTTTAGAGGTAAAGACTGCGCGCCTAGGGTATTACCTCTGACTACACCTAGGCAGCAGCGTTTCCTGACTTTTTGGGAAAATTCTGCACTCTGTGACCCCCTCTCTGCACAGTATAAACAGAGCTGTTCTGTCTTTCTGCGATTCTGCTCCACCTGGGACAATTTTGACCGACCAATCTGCATGGGCTGAGGTTGAGGTGAAGCGGGTGGAGGAGAGGCGTAGGAAACATATCTCACATTGTTCCTACTCCGAGTCTGTTTCTGGTAGCGTAGACTACGATCAACCCTGACTGCTAATGAAATGGCCTCATCAATAGACTTCGGCTCAGGATGTCCCAACATTAGATCAGAGACCGCGTCTGACAAACCTGACAAAAAAACAGTCTAGAAGTGCAAATGACCCCCATCTAGCTGATACTGCCCATTTCCTGAACTCAGCTGCGTACATTTCAACCGGATCCTTGCCTTGCCGCAAAGTCTTGAGCTTCCGCTCAGCGGTGGAAGCAATGTCCGGATCATCATAAATTATAGCCATCGCTTTAAAAAATTCCTCAACTGAAGTTAGGGCCTCATGCCCTGTCTGGAGACTATATGCCCAGGTCTGGGAATCCCCTGACAACAGAGTCTTAATAAAAGTAATTCTCTGTGTCACGGTTCCTGATAAATTAGGCCTTAACTCAAAGTATGACAACACTCAATTTCTAAAATTCTGAAAGTCAGATCTGTGACCAGAAAATCTTTCGGGCACAAGCATACATAAGTCTGTACCTGGAGGAGATCGCACTGTATTCACAGCCGTCTGAAGGACTTGTAAATACCCGGACAAAGCGTTGATCTGGGTCTGATGACTGTCCAGCACTCGGATGTAATTTTCCTCCGAGGTGATGAGTGCATCAAGACGGCTGTTAAGTACGTCCATTTTGTTTTTATGGTCTGCCGTTCTGTAACGATCGGTGTCAGCACACAGAGAGAATCTGATTATTGGGGATCTGCAGTATCACCAAGAATACAGATATATACCTAATTATTGATGATCTGCAGAATCACCAATAATACAAGTATAACTAACCTCTGGACACCTATATAGTGTGAGTGTTTGGTGCAACAGTAATGACTTTGAGTAGGACCACCCGAGGAGCAGGTGGTCCTTGGCAGTATGAGAAATATCTCCCTCAGGGAAGTGCGAAGACCTTCCAGCAGCCTGAAACTTCCAAGGTGGTGGAGCCCCAGGATGAACAGCAGGAAGGCCCTGTGGCTAAGTGGCACCTAGAAGGTGGGCGTCACAAGCAGGACTGAAGACTATTCTCTCAATGGAGAGGGATAGCTCGCAAGTTCGGGCAGGCTAGGTTGGCAACACACGAGCAGATAAGGTACAGAGACAGAAGGCTGATTCGGTAACCAGGGAAAGGCAGGGTTGGCAACAGGTAATCAGATATGCGTAGGTACCGAATCAGAAAGCAGAAGGAGAGTCAGGAAAGCAATAGGTCATAACAGATATCAAACAAGGCCTAGTCTTGGGTGTGAGGTCCGTGGTCTCAACACCCTGGAACTAGTCTGAAGTATAATACAATAGTAACACAGTATCCCTAGTGTTACAATCTGCATCTGCTGGTAAATTCCTGTATGTACTACATTTGCTTCACCAGCAGATGTCACCAGCCTCTATGAATTTGCAGCCTGAGCTTTCCTCTGCCCACCAGCAGAGGGCGGACTTTCTGGATATCTCTCCACAGACAGGGAGGAGGCCTGGACTATCACATGGTCTTTCAGCATGGCATTTAAGCCACACCTGAACACTCAGTACTTGCTAGCTCTTTGTTCCTGGTTCTAGCCATCCTGTCCTGAGTTCCCTGTTCCTGGTTATCTTGTTCCTTGATTCCCTGCTCTATTGATCTCCCGGTTTGACCTTGTGCTTTGTATCTCCGACTATTCTTTGCCTAGTGATTACTGTACTGTTTGATCTCCTGTGTATGGCCTATGCTTGCCTGACTATCCGTGTGTCTCCTCCTCGATTGTTAATCTTGCATATATATATATATACAGTATATATATATATATATTGTGCTTACTATTCTGGATCCAGGGTCCGTGTGCACACAGTTCTATACACTGGATCTACTCTGCATAACTCGCTTTATGCAGAGAGGTCCTTGTATAAACCCTGATTTTCATATCTTTGGTATGCTTATTGAATGTATCTGCCTATATTATTTGTTGCAGTGCATGTATGTGTGTAGAATACATTGCCTGCAAGTCAATGCTGATTGTTTCCATGCATGAGGTTAATACACAGCATTACTTTATTTTCATTTAATAATAAATTCTTATTATTCATTTACTCCTGGTTTTGTCAGTCTTTTCCTAAACAGTGACATCTCTGCCTGGTTGCGGGTTTGTGCGTTGGTTTCTGTTTGCTCCAGGTGCAGCGCACAAACTCCATGCAAAACATAACACCTAGTCTTGGGTGTGAGGTCCGTGGTCTCAACACCCTGGAACTAGTCTGAAGTATAACACAAGAGTAACACAGTATCCCTAGTCTTGGGTGTGAGGTCCGTGGTCTCAACACCCTGGAACTAGTCTGAAGTATAACACAATAGTAACACAGTATCCCTAGTCTTAGGTGTGAGGTCCGTGGTCTCAACATCCTGAACTAGTCTGAAGTATAACACAATAGTAACACAGTATCCCTAGTCTTGGGTGTGAGGTCCGTGGTCTCAACACCCTGGAACTAGTCTGAAGTATAACACAATAGTAATCTGGCTCAGTGTGAATTCCCAGGTCCTCCTGGTTCTAACACACTGTGGGATCTGACTATTGTCTGAGTGCTTTCACGTAAGTGTTCGCAACGGCAGACAACTTGAGACTGACCAGCAATAACTATATATAGAGCGGCGCTCCCAGGCACCACCCATCGCTGATCAACCAATACTAGCCGCCCGCTCTGAGATCAGCTGACCAACCTGGTCAGCTGATCCCTCCTCATTTTGTCATAAAGGCTCTGACTCTCAGCGTGCGCGCGTATTCCTCAATCTGTGTGCACTAAAAGGCCCAGCTACATCAGACATACGCCGCCGTGTGCAAACCGCTTTTCGCAATCTATTACACTATCCTAGTCTTCCTTGTCCAGCCGCCCCTTTTTGATGTATTGGGCTGCAGGTGCCCGAAGCCCGGGCCTTTGAAGCCTTTCCAGATATCCGACTATGAATATTTGTGGACAAACATGCAAAAAAAAAAAAAAAAAAAAAAAAAGAAATAACACTTTAGAAAGAATGTGTTCAGTTCATTGCAACATACTGTATAATCTCTCCAGAAATACATTTGTCAAATTGTCTCACTTTAAAATGACTCACGGAGCTCATGTGTATTCATCGGATGCACAGCATCCATATGCAGATTGTCAGGTCTCTTTGCTGTTTTGTGTATTGACTCAAGGAAAACACTGACCTAATTATTTCCTATTCCTGGCAGCCTCGCACGCAGAGATCACATTGATTCAAATGAGATTTGGGCAAAGGCGCTCACTGTGCCAAGCAGAATATTCATTTTTACCTTGTCAGTTCCTCTAACGAGCGATCAAAGGTCATCTGCAGAGCGGGCTGACCCCGAGAGACGTCACTATGTGTTTGACAAAATGCCACTAAGGCAAGCAAAGTCAAGTGAAAACTGTCAGGTTTCTTGGTCATAATCCTTGACATGAAAATCACCAACAAAAAAAGTGATTCTTAGAGGGAAAATCTTTTCTTCTTTTTTTTTTTTTTATCTTTTTTTCTTACTAGCCTATTGGAAACCTATTGGAAATAAGTTTTTTCAGCAGATAGATGGTTCGATTTCTCATAGAAGTGAATGGAAAATTGATGAGAAAAGATAAGGAAATCAATCGGAAAAACGATGGGAAAATCGATTGAAAATAGGATCGGACAGTAAATCGACTGAAAAATCTCATCGTGTATTTCATAAGGTTCAATTCTGGACGTGAAGATCAGGTGACTTCCTGAGTTCTCTCACTCTCTGCACATAAAGCATGAGGGCTCGTTTCCACTATAGCGAATCCGCATGCAGGCACTGCATGCGGATTCGCATAGGCAATACAAGTGGATGGGATTGTTTCCACTTGTGCGTCGTTCGGGTGCGTTTTGGTGTGCGGGGAAAATCTGCACGGCAGAGCCGTCAGATTTCGCGTGCGGCAGGAATGCGGGCGAATTGCCCGCAATGTATTTAATAGGGAAATTGCATGCGGCTTTGTCATGCGGTTTTCCCCGCGCTTTTGCGTGCGATTTCGCATGTAATGGTATGGCAATTTACATAGGCAGTGACATGGTTAAATTTGCCTGCTTATTAGCCATGCGAAATCGCATGCGAAATCACGGGGAAAAACGCATGCAGAAACGCATCCACATGCGATTTCGTCCACGGTGGAATCCAGGCGATTCCGCACCGCAACAGTGGAAACGAGCCCTTAAGGTGGCCACTAATAGTCCCATTTCTAGCGAAAAATCATTCGAGCGATCAGAAATTCTGATATATAAAACGTCCATTTGATCCAGAATTAAATGTACTATAAAGGTTTTTTTTTTTTTCTGTCACAAATGCAATTCTAAAATCGTGTAATTTGTTCACAAGAAATAACAAGACATATTGATACATAAATTAATGTCTCAAAATTACTTTTCTTGATTTTACAGCTCAGTGTCATTTACATCTTTTAGCTTCTATCCATGCTGACTTTGGAAACTGTTCTATTTATCTAGAATATCTGAACATCCCAACAGAATATCTGTATTTAAGGTGCACCCAAGGAAAAAAAACGTACCTCATGGTGGCCATACACCATGCGATTTTTTGTATTTTTTTCTGTCACTGTCACTTATAGTAGGTAGTAATCCGACAGATCTGACAGGTTTTAGACTAGACCATCTCACAGGGGATTCTGGGGGCTTTTTTTTTCATTTTCAAAAGCACTTGCTGAATGGCAGTTGCTCACTCAGTCGAGTTGCTTGTATAGGTCTTTTAAACAGAGGGCTTTTATAAAGAAGTGTAAAGAAAATGTGGTTCTGTGTTCTATAGAGACACTATTGCTATATCTGCTTCAGGATCAGTTTTAATATTCTGTGCTTGGCCTACAAATCTGTGCTCAAGACCAGCTTCACCTACATCTCTGAGCTTGAACACTGTTATATACCCGCCCGCCCGGGCCGCCCCCTCCGATCCTCCAATGATCTCCACCTGACTGCCTCATGCATTTCTCACTTCTCAAGAGCCACCCCCACCCTCTGGAACTCACTCCCACCCCTCCTCAGACTCACCCCTTCCTTCAGCACCATCAAGCAAGCAGGGCCAGATGAGGGGCCTATGGGCACATAAACTCCGCCACCCTAAACCCCGCCCCTTCACACAGGCCACACTCCTCACACACACACACAAATAGATATTCAGGTGTGCTCCCCCATAGTCAGATGCCCCAGTATAGGTGCCCCAGTACAGGTTAGCCAGATATAGGTACCCCAGTATAGGTTTGGCAGGTATAGGTGTACCAGTATAGGTTAGCCAGCCATGGGTGCCCCACTATAGGTTAGCCAGCCATAGGTGCCCCACTATAGGTTAGCCAGCTATAGGTGCCCTGATGGTTATGTATTATTAGAGAAGACACTAGCAGCTTGTGATGAGGCAGAACTTGGTTTACTTGGCTGGATTAAATTGCAAGCATACAGAGCATTTCAGTAAACCGTAAGAGCAGACATCTCACTTGAGAAGAGAGAGGAAGAGATAAAGAAAACAAGTTTTTCAGACAGACACACATAACTGTTAACCTTAGTATTTGCTACAGTGCCATCTACTGGTCTAGTGGTGTTAATACTCAGTACTATATAAAGTACATGCAGTTGTATCTCCAACATGCCCTAGTATAGGTAGCCAGACATAGGAGCCCCAGTATAGGATAGCCATCTATAGGTGCCCCAGTATAGGGTAGCCAGCCATAGGTTACCACCAGGTTAGACAGCCATGGGCCATGAGTTTCCCAGTATAGTTAGCCAGCTATATGTGCACCAATATAGGTTAGCCAGATATCGGTGCCCCAGTATACTGTAGGTAGCTAGGCATAGTTTCCCCCAGTATAGGTAAGCCAGGCATAGGTATCCAGGCCAAATTGTTCACAGGGCAAGAGTTTAAAAAATCCCCCCCCCCCCCCTCCATGGGCCTGAGAACATTATTTGTAATGTGGTATTTAGCCCACAGTATAGGGGGTCGTGGCTTCAGGGACGGACGCTTGAGTGGAGAGCTCTGCAGCACAGGCACCCAAACTGGCTGAAAGCATTGCCAATCCAACACTGAACTACCGCCCACGATGGAGGAGATGATAGTGGAGAAGGACGCCCACTATCCAATTTTTTCACAGAGCGCACCTCCCGCATGTCAGCCACAACCCAAGATGGTGCCGGCAGAGTAGACAAAGCAGCCGCGGCTTCCAAAGAGTGAGAAGTAACAGCTATTCCTTGCAGCCCTGTACCATCGCTCAAACTCTACCACTTCATCTGAGGTATCCCCTTCTTCCAGGAGTCCTTTCAAGATACGACAGAGACTGGCAGAGTATAGAGAAGACTAGGTTAGCCCTAATAACACCCTGGGCTGGAATTCTACACCTACACTGGCTTCTACTGAGAACTTTCCAGCGTCCGAACAGGCTGCGTCACAGGCTTATATCAAAGATATTTTGCTGTCATTCAAAGGACCATTATTTGCAGACATTGCAAACATGACTACGCACTTGCAGAGTTAGCAGGAGTAGAAGATAGAGTGGATCTCACGGAGCAAAAAATAAATGAACTCACAAAAGAATAAAATAAAATGATTGATGTAAATGAAGTACAAAATGGCTTAAAAATAAAACGGCTGACTTAGAGGAACGAGGGCGCCATACTAATTTAAAATTCAGAGTTATGTCAGAGCAGATATCCACGGAAGAATTAAAGAAGTACATCATGGCCTTAACTAAGCCCCCCACTGTGGGTAGCCAGGTACAGGTGCCCCCAGTATAAGTAGCCAGGTATAGCTGCCCCAGGTTAGGTTAGCCAGATATAGGTTGCCCCAGTATAGGGTTGCCAGGTATAGATGCCCCCAGTATAAGCCATGTATATCTGGCCCCAGTATTGGTTAGCCAGGTATAGGTGCCCCAGTATAGGTAAGCAAGGTATATGTGCCCTAGTAAAGGTTAGCCAGGTATAGGTTCCCACAGTATAGGTCAGCCAGGTACAGGTGCCTCAGTTTAGGTTAGCCAGGTACTGGTGCCCCAGTATAGGTCAGCCAGGTATAAGTGACCCAATATATGTTGGCCAAGTATAGCTGCCCCAGTATAGGTAAGCCAGGTATAGGTTCCCCTAGAATAGGCTAGCACGTACAGGTGCCCCCAGTATAGGTTAGCCAGGTATAGTTGCCCCCAGTATAGGTTAGCTAAGTATAGGTGCCCCAGTATAGGTTTGCCAGGTATAGGTGCCCAAGTATAAGGTAGCCAGTTATAGATGCCCCCGTATAGGTTAGCCAGGTATAGGTGCCCCAGTATAGGTTAGCAAGGTATAGGTGCCCCAGTATAGGTTAGCCAGGTATAGGTTCCCCCAGTATAAGTTAGCTAGGAATAGGTGCCCCAGTATAGATGAGCCAGGTATAGATGCTCCAGTGTAGGTTAGCCACGTATAGGTGCCCAATATAGGTCATCCATGTATAGGTTTCCCGAGTATAGGTTAGCCAGGTATAGGCTCCCCAGTATAGGTTATCCATGTATAGGTTTCCTCAGTATTGGTTAGCCAGGTATAGCTGCCCAAGTATAGGATGGCCAGGTATAGGTGCTGTAATTGGCTTAAAGAAACCAAAACGGCTTGCATTAAGGCCCCTATCACAGTGCGACATTAAAGTCGCACAGTTATAAAAAATTATAACGCAGACTAACGCACAGCAATAAAAAGTCTGTGCGACATTAACAGTGCACAAGTTGCGTTGTGTGTAACGTGTAGCAATATTTAGAAAGTGCTGCATGCTGTGTGTTTAGCAATAAGTTTGCTGCGTTATGTGTGTTGCACATGCTCAGTAAGGTGTTTTTTTTTTTTAAATTTAAGGCATGCGCCAATTTCGTTCCATCAGTATGCGACGAAAACGTTGCACTAAGAGACACAAAACGCAGTGCAAAATAACGTCCAACTTCATAACCTACATGCGCTGTGTTAGGGGCACGTTGTGCAACTTTAACGTCGCATCAAGCACAACGTCCCACTGTGAAAGAGGCCTAAAACAGAAGGTATTTGCAAATATAAGTGAGCAACTGTGGTTTCCCATGATGCTGCACTCCCAAAAATGCAAATCTACAGGCTCACTATACATCAGCGGTTCTGGATGTGCAACCTTGCTTTCAAGGGCATAAAGAGATGATTTTTATATTCAAGAGTGATGCATCTTGGGAAACTACAGTTGCTCACTTGCAGCTGGATTATCTCACATTCCTTCTGTTTTAAGAAGGTAAAATTACATTTAGACCGCACCATCAGGGCCGGCCCTAGACTTTTTGCCGCCTGAGGCAAAATTAAAAAATATCGCCCCCCCTGTCCGTGGGTGGGGGGGCCACCGAGCTGGAGGGGTAGCATGCAGAAAGGGGGTATTGGGCCTAGCGGTGGGGAGGGGGGTTGGACCCCCCCTCCCTCGCCTGGGTCTCCCGATCTGCACTCCCCTCCAGCTTTAAAAAGTGAAGTACCAGCTCTATGATTAAGAGGCAATGGGCGGGGTTCACTCACCTTTTCCGCGTTCCATCGTGCGCTTCACTGACGTCACTTCCTGCAACGCCGTCCACTTACAATACAGTGGGCGGAGTTGCAGGAAGTGACGTCAGTGGAGCGCACGCTGGAACGTGGAAAAGGTGAGTGATCTCCGCCCGCTGCCTCTTAATCATAGAGCTGGTACTTCACTTTTTAAAGCTGGAGGGGAGCGCAGATCGGGGGACCCAGGCGAGGGAGGGGGGGTCCGACCCCCCTCCCCACCGCTAGGCCCAATACCCTCTTTCTGCCCGCTACCCCTCCAGCTCGGCGGGCGGCCCCCCGCACCCATAGACAAGGCGGGTGCCGCCCCCCCCCCCCCCCCAGAAATGCCGCCTGAGGCAAATGTTTCACCCCGCCTCATGAGCGGGCCGGCCCTGCGCACCATTGTCTCTCTGTGCCAGTGAAGGTCTCTCACTGATAAGTACTATTACACAGCAACTATTACTGTGTCCTGACAAGAGAGAGAACTATGATTAATTGTCAAACTGATCATAGGATCAGAAGACAATTAACAAGGCTCCTGACCTCTGCCCGGAGATGTTAGCTGTCCAATTACAGCGTAATCTCAGGTGATGGGTAAACACAATAGAGAGCAGTCCCAGCAGAGCAAAGGTATTAAAATCTATGTCAGGTCAGGACAGGAGCAGAGGTTATTTTTTACAACAAATTTCCACAGACACAGGGCACAGTGGTTAAGCAATGTAATCCATGTCTCCTGAAGGTCTGTTGAAATATATAAGACTGTTATAGATGCTACAAACAACTTCTCCCTGAAACTGAAAAGCACCTTTTACACTTGCATTGAAACATAGCTACAAACTGTTCTTCATTTGGAGGGACAGTCCCTCTTTGGGAACCCTGTCCCTCTTTCTCCCACATTTGTCCCTCTTTCAGGACTGATGTACAGATCTATGCAAATATACATATTTTTCTACTGAAAAAAATGTGTTTGAAGGACACTCGAAGCGAAAATAACTAATAAAATAAATTATTGTATCAATCTATTGTATCTATCTTCCTCCTCCTAAAATGACTTTTTAAGATATTCCACAGTTTTATTTTATGTTTAAATCAACTTTATAAGTTTTAACTGTTTTATTGTTTTTGCTCAATGACACACATTCATTGTAGTATGCCATAGCTAAAATCTATGAACTATTGATAATTTTTATCTCTTTCCTGCTCTCAGACGCCATTTTCTGCTAGGAAAGTGTTTTATAGTTGTAATTTAGTAGTTATGGTCACACTGTAGTCACTTCCGGTCTCAGTCAGGACTGAGTCAGTCACTTACATACCTGATATTTAACTCAACTCTTTCAGGCAGAGAAAGAAAAAAAGGAACACAGCATAGTTATTAGTGTGTTACGCTCTGTACATACACATGTCTATCTCATCATGTCACATGTCACCTCGGGTATCCTTTAATTGACTCTAAACTTTATTCCCAGTTTAAATTGATATACTGTAGCACTGAGATCCAGAGATGGATGAAGATGTAATGGGGCCATAAACAAGGTAGTAGATTTGGGGGCCCCTTGTGGGCCTTTTGGTGAGCTAAAGTGGAGAGAGGCCAAAGAAGGCAGCAGATGGGCCCCTTGACACCCACTAGGCCCCGGCACCTCCCTAGGTTGCCTGGTGGATAATCCTGCTCTGCTGAAATCCCCAAATTGTGCTCCGTAACGACTGCATCCAATCGCTACAGCCGCAGAGGCTGCCAATATTGGCCTGCTACCAAAGGCATAGGAGCAGCCCCGGTGACCGCAGGGGGGCCCAGAGCTGTAAGGGGGCCCAATTACTACTTCACTCTTTCTGATAAAAGGGTCCATCCATTAGATCAGGTGTTTTTGTGGCTATACTTATTTTTGAAGGTTATGATGGCCAAACTTGGTTTATGACCCTTGTAAGATGGGCCCCCCGGCTGTGTGGGTCTCCAGGGGTAGGCAAGGGAGGGAGTGACCATTGGGGGGCCCCATAAAAGTTTTGTTGGGGAGCCCAATAATTTGTAGCGACGCCTCTGTCTGCTACACGCCCAACTAGTGATGAAATTTGACATATGTGGTATCATTTTCACCAGGAAGAGCCAAAAATATATTTTGATGTGTTTTGTAACTGTGGCTCGTGTCATGTAAAAAATAGGGAGGATAACAAATGTTTATTTTCTACATTTAGGCTTATTTTTCCCTATAAAATAAAATAATTCTTAAAGCGGTTTAAAACCCTGACATAATATTCAATAAAAACATGTTTTCCTACTTTTTATATGCCATACGTTTATAATATTTGCATTTGTGCATAAGTATTATTATTCATTTAGAAATTATAGCTTTCCAAAAGTACAGTTTTTTTGCTTTGTGAGCTGACTTTGCATTTTATTAATAACTGGTTTTATTCATTGCTGTTTTGCAGGGAGACAAGCTTTCAGTGTCTCTCTGTCTCCAGCAGCTTCTCTGCAGTCAGAGAATGTGTCACATTCCTCACTTGATACATTTAAGTAAACAAAAGATAACATTATCTGAAGTTCGGACGTGGCAGCATTTCACTGCACTCAACTTTCAAGCTCTGTGTGTAACCCTTCGAATGCTGGTCTAGTAAAAAAAAAATGCTGGTTGCACTTTAAAAAAAGATATTACCCAAAGAAAGCCTGGGTTGTCCCCCAAAAAACAATCTTATCTTCTTATCTTACTAATATTATGAATGTAAAAGTTTACTGTAGATGTTTGGATGTCTGTAACTCGATCACACAACAATGGCTGAACAGATTTGAATGAAATTTGGCACACACATAGTACATTACCTGGAATAAAGTATAGGATACTTTTTATCCCCATAACCAAAAAGTGGCCAGAGACAAATACAAATTTCACTGGGAAATGTAAACGGCAGCCATTCTTACACTGTTAATGGCAGGGTTCTCAAACTTTGCACAGTTGGTCACTGGGTGACTGGGATTAATATTCAGAAAAGTGGGTGGAGCCTAAAAAAGCCAATCAAAATTCAACTATTGATTTTCAAGGGGAATATCTCATTGCTGCCATTCTTGCACTGTTAATGGCACAAGCCTCAAACCTGATACAGTTGGTCATTGGGTGACTGGCGTTCAAATTCAAAAAAGGGGGTGGAGACACAAATGGTCAATCATATTTGTTTAATTCCCATGCAAATTACTGATGCCAAAGACGGCAAAGCTCACAAACTTGGTCATTGAGCCATTGAGTAATTGTGTGTTAGGGTTAGAAAAAGTGGGCGCAGCCAACACCAGCCAAATACATACCCGGGCAACGCTGGGCCATCAGCTAGTAAATAATACACACATGTCAATGAAATATAAGAGCTTGCATGAATCATCTCTTTTTTTCTGGAGGAAAAACACAATTAACTGCCTAATTGTCAGGCATTTTCATGCACGAATAGAACAATGTTATTCTGAGCCGTGGATGCTGGAAGGGTTACAGATTCATGCAGCTCTGGAGGGAAGACGGGAACAGATCAATGACTACATATGGGAGCACAGAAGGACAAGGATGACTCAAAAAGAGCCAGCACAGTAGCGGTACAGTACGATGATTCAGCCAGTCACTGTCAGAACATGGAAGCGATGCTGTCAGAGGGAAAAAAACAGATTCTTGTTAGAACAGCAATATAGAGACACCAAGCTTGTCTTCTTAAAAAATGAATAGTTCTGCTGCCTGCCTTCATCAATACGGGAGAAGGAGAACACAACTTAAAATACCCCTGTTACTAGTTTAGCATACTTAAACTGATGACAGAGAAGGTGAATGAAGTGACTTACAGCAATTAGCTGCCACTGCCAAATGAGATCTATGAATGCTTACAGCTGATATGCTATATATTCACATTGGCTCAGAGCATAGTGTCTCTTTTGACTTACGTGTGACCACTATGAAGGCAATGGAGCATGCTGCACTAGTTAAAGAGAAGCTGTCAGCCATACTATCTCAGAAAAACAAACAAACACATATACAAGTAGATAAATACTTTCTCTACTTACATAACATCTGTATTGCACTGTCCCCGTTTTGATTTTAGTGATTTTTCTACAGCAAAAAAAGAGAAAATCCTTCTTAGCATTTCCCATTTTAACTGTGGCTATTTTGAAGCCAATCCTGATGTCATTTCCTCCCTTAAGGTGGCTACACACGATACAATAAAATGATCCGATTTTACAGTAATTCGATAAAAACGATCGTATCTCTCGAAAAAATGGAAAGCTTTTTTTTCATTCGACTGAAAAATCCGATCGGATTTCCCGTTTTATTCGATTTAAATCGATCCGGAATGCCAGATATTTCTCTTCAATTTCTACTAAGATTGTATGGTGTGTGTTGGATTGTTAATTTATTAATATACACCCCCTAGCAATTTTCTCTGAGTTTCCAATCATTTTTTTCATAATTGAGGAAAAAATGTAACATAGGTGTGTGGTACATTGGTCAGATTTTTAAAATGTTACAATCAGTCAGAAAAATTGATTGCAATTCTTAAATTGAACAGATATTTAAAAAATTGTATGGTGTGTGGCCACCTTTACTCTCCTCTGCCTGATTGTGTATGCATTGCCCACCCTCAACTACAGAAAGTGCATTGTCTCAGCATGAGCAATATTGGCCAATCAGAGAGGAACAGAGGTGTGGGAGGGGAAAACAGGAGCGGAAACCCGGGAAAGAGGCTTCATCCAATCAGGCTGCATTAGTTGAGTTAAGTATGAGGGTAAGTAGAGAAGCAAAAAAGGACAACCCAGCATGCCTTGCAACTTCCTTTTTGTGTACCAAATTTTATGTGTACCAAATAAGAGTCAGGTAAACTGGGGAATGATCATTTATGAACAAGAAAAGTAATAGTGATTTTAACTTTTGGATTGCCTGATTAGCATCCTTATTACTTGTTTACCAGATACAAATAAAGAATAGATTTTTTCATTTTATGCCTGACAGTTACTCTTTAAAATAAAAAGGACACCTATACCAAAGCCTAGGGGTATAATGTGCAGGGAAGGCAGTTTGCCAGAGCACTTGGAACACTGAGAGACTGCTTGCTGCACTTGAATGATAGATTGACAGTGATATAGCATCAAAGGGTATTCACTTTGGGTCTGCTATAAACATCCACTTTTTTTTGGGGGGGGGGGGGGGATGTCACAGTAAAGGCAAGCACAGACATTAAAGGAGGACAACTGGCTTGAGAAGACATATGGAGGCTTCCATATTCATTTCCTTTTAAATTATGCATCAGTAGTGTCTGAGTAACATACCTGAAACAAGCATGCGGCAAATACAGTCAAACTTGAGTCAAACGTCTGATGTGCATGCTGTTTTAGGGTCTAAGGCTAAAAGTCCTAGAGGCAGATGATTAGCAGCACAGCCCGGCAATCTGCATTGTTTAACCCATTCGCGTTCCGTCGTTTTCACTTGAGCAATGTTCACCTCCCATTCATTAGCCTATAACTTTATCACTACTTATCACAATGAACTGATCTATATCTTGTTTTTTCCGCCACCAATTAGCCTTTCTTTGGGGGGTACATTTTGCTAAGAGCCACTTTACTGTAAATGCATTTTAACAGGAAGAATAAGAAAAAAATGGAAACATTCATTATTTCTCAGTTTTCAGCCATTATAGTTTTAAAATAATACATGCCTCCATAATTTAACTCACGTATTGTATTTGCCCATATGTCCCGGTTATTACACCGTTAAAATTATGTCCCTATCACAATGTATGGCAACAATATTTTATTTGGAAATAAAGGTGCATTTTTTCCGTTTTGCATCTATCACTATTTACAAGTTTAAAATAAAAAAAATATAGAAATATTTCATCTTTACATTGATATTTAAAAAGTGTAGACCCTTAGGTAAATATTTACATGTTTTTTTGTTTTTTTTTATTGTAATGTTTTTTTTTTTATAGTAAACATTTTATTTGGGTAGTTTTGGGAGGGTGGGAGGTAAACAATAGATTTATAATGTAAATGTGTGTTAATTTTTATTTTTTTTTACTTTCAGTTGTAGTATTACTTTTTGGCCACAAGATGGCGGCCATGAGTTTGTTTACATGACATCACTTCAAGCGTAACACACGCTTAGAGTGACGCATCGGGGAGGGAACAGCCAGAAAAAGCACAGCTTCCGAGAGAAGCTGTCGCTTTTTCAGCGGGGGAGAGGAATCAGTGATTGGGCACCATAGCCCGATACATTGATTCCGTGGCTACCGAATCCGCGGCCGGGAGTGCGCGTGCACGCGCGCGATTGGCCGCGGGAGCGCGGTAGCGCGCATGGTTCCTGAACGTAGTTTCTACGTCCAGGAACTAAAATAGGTTAAAGGAAACCTGAAGGGAGTTTAAGAAAAAAAAAAAAGATTTTCACTTACTTGAAACTTCTGCCAGCCCCCTGGAGCCGCCCTCCCCGATCCTCCGGTCCCCTGCCGTGGCTAAGTTTCAGTATCGCCAACTTGCAAGTTGACAGCCACTGCGCCTGCATGACCCTGGCCATGCGCATTCTCGCCAGTAGAGGTTTTCTCGTACTACACCTGCGTAGGATGCTCCCAGTGATGGAAGCATGAACAATACTTTCTATTCATTTAAAAGGGAAAACAAGGGTAAAAATAAATATATAAAAATATACTATTTCTCCAATTCCATGCCTTATAGTTTTAAAACTAAACAATGCTACTGTAAATAAAACCCACACATTTAATTTGTCCCAGTTATTACACAGTTTAAATTATGTTCTTAGTACAATGTATGGGGGCAATTTATTATTTTGAAATACAGGTGTGTTTTTTGTACTCCGATCTATAATTAAAAGCCTTTATTAGCCAAAATAATATTAATATACCTTCATGACATACATAGTAAAAAAAAAAAAAAGCTGAGTCCCTTATAGTTTTTTACAAGTTTTTCTTTTTTTCTTTACAAGCGTTTTACTTTGGTAACTATGGGGGCAGAGGGGGGGGGGGGAGTGTTGATTTTATTTTATTGTAACCACTATTTTATTCTAACTACTAGGTGTGTCCCCCACACACAATATTCTAGGTGCTCTGATTAGAGTTCAAAGCACACAGGCAGTGTTGTAACATGAAGATCATGGGCTTCTTGTTGAAGCCATGACTTTTCCATTACATGTACTTCGATTGGCTCAGGGAATACATGTTCCCGTTAACCAAAGGTGTGTCAGTCTTGTCGGGTATGTGCAGCAGGAGTGCATGCGCAGGTGTAGGTGACGCTGTAAAATGTGTTTGCTATCAACAACGGAAAACTGACCGTTTTAATACCAAATACCAACATCGGTCGGGTAGAGTAAGGTTAAGGTGTAAGGGATCCAACAGTCACATTTTCCCTGGATCATATTTTATCTAAAACCGTCCCTAGATAAATGTATATAAGGCGGAAGACAGCAAGAACGAGTGTGGGTGGTGGGTCTGTAAAATGAAGCCCATGAGTTCTGTACCGCGGTCTATTTATAATTCGGTCACTGTTCTCATCTGAAAACTTGCCCTTTAAGCCCTGAAACGGAAAAGCTGAGATTTCTTTCACATTATATAAATGTGTCAACCAACAAGAAACCTGTGTTCCTGTCATCGTACTTGTTAGCGATTCTGTTCTTACATCCCCGGATTGTGTTTTATAGAGAAAGGAGAAGGACACAGAGAACGCTCTTTGCCGGTGACCCACACCCAGTTGGAACCCTTGCCTGTGCTAATGTAGCTTTCATGTCACAGATGGCAGATACGCCAAGCGTCCGCTTCTTCATGTCCTCGTGTGAAAACACTGCGGCGCGCGAATGAAAGACTTGTTTTGTTGTTGCCGAGGACACACTTTTCTGCAGCATTAAAGATAGACCGAAAGAAAAATCTCTTCTTTTTTTTCTCTCTTTAGAACTCTTTCATCTCCTTTAAAACATCACAAAAATAGTACATTTCATTTTTTTTCTACTTTTTTTTATTTCCATTTATTTATTTTTGTGAGCTAATATCTGCTGATTTAGGAAGGCCAGGCTAATTGATAGGGATGAAAAAGCTGCTTAAAGAGAGTCTGAAGCGAGAATAAATCTCGCTTCAGACCTCATAGATAGCAGGGGCATGTGTGCCCCTGCTAAAACGCCGCTATCCCGCGGCTTAACAGGGGGCCCTTCACCCCCAAATCCCCTCGGTGCAGCGGGGGAGCGCTTCCTGGTTGGGGCAGGGCTAACCGCCGCAGCCCTGCCCCACGCACGTCTGTCAGCACGTATCTCCGCCTCTCCCCTGCCCCTCTCAGTCTTCCTTCACTGAGAGGGACGGGGAGAGGCGGCGATGCGCCGCTGATAGACGCGACTGGAGGCAGGGCTGCAGCCGTTAGCCCTGCCTCCAGGAAGCAATAAATCACGACCAAATCTACAACCTAGTATTGCGGGGGTGGGTTTGGGGGTGAAGGGACCCCCGTTTAGCGGCGGTTTAGCAGGGGCACACATGCCACTGCTAACTATGAGCTCTGAAGCGAGATTTATTCTCGCTTCAGAGTCTCTTTAAAGGCTTCAAGTACTACATCAGTCAGTGTGGACACGCTGTTTCCCTCATTATTATATCCAGTGCTGTTCAACACAGTATGTTTGCTAGTTTAGGTATTTTGTCCCATCTCTACCACTGTAGCCATGACTAACTTGTTCTCAGGGCCATGACAAACAGAAAACCCCCTACTATACACAAACACTTTTATTGCTCCCAGTAATCAATGTATTTTCGTTTCAAGGGTGTTTATTGAAAGATTAGAGCATACAACACAAGGTCAATGGGTTATGCACATAGAAGCATCACCATCAACAGAAGAGGGACCTTGATGAAGGCTTAAACTTGTTGGATTTTCTCAATTTAGGTGGGGAGGAGGGGGAATGGGGATAGGAGGAAAGGTTTTTGGGAGAGGGGTAGGTGATTAGAGGGTGGTCCATGAGTGTTATCCACCTCATGCCAGTGGAGCCAGCCAATGGAAGGAAGGGGGCAGAAGAAGGGAGGAATGAGGGATATGGGATTTTGACATCAACAAACAACATTATTTGAGCAAGCTTTCATTAACGTTTGCTGGGTGTGTAACAAAAATATTAAGAATAATACATAGGAAGATGCCCCAGACGGCCGACTGCACACATTTAGGGTGTAAGACCTTTCAGAGTACCTGCTCACAAATCAGCTCCAATGCCCCAATCTAACACCACACGCTTCACCCTATATGGCGCGTCCCCACTTGAACAGGAGTTGAGGAAGCAACACCTACCTAACTTCGGTTACACCCAGGTCTTTAGTGTGCAAAGTATAGGGGCTGAATGCAGAGTGAGCAGATAAACTTCCAGGCCACACAAGACACACAGACAGTAACGAGTCCAGAACAGTCCAGGGTCATAAACGTGAGATCAGATAGGCAAGGTACAAAGGGAGCAGGCAGTAGACAAGGTCGAGACAATCTGAGATCAATCCAGGCGGCAATCAAACAAGGTCGTTATACAGTCAAGAGGTCGGTGCAGGCGGCAAACAAGAATGGTCAAAGTACAGGCAAAAGGTCAAATCCAGGAAATCCAATAACAGAGCAGTATAACAGCACCCAGCAACTAGCTAAAGCTAACGCTATCACGGGCAATGTATCATTGAGATAGCTGTGTTTAAATACAGGCATGCATCCAATCAGTGGCCGGCCACTCACACAGCAACCAATTACAATTAGCAAATTCCTGCCTAAGTGTCAGTTGCTACCCTGCAGATGACATGGACCAATCACAAAGCAGCCAGTAATCAGAGTGTCAGCTGACTGCCCAGTGTCAGCTGACACTACAATGTACGCCTGCATAATGCATAGGACGGACGTCTGTATACACGCGTCTGTCCCTGCTTGTTCCCCAGCTGCGCAGAGATCGCGCGAAGCCGGAAGTGCCGGGAGACGAGCCGTTCACGGAGGAGACAGCAGCGTCACAGGCCGTGGCAGGTAAGTCCCTGACATAGGGATGGTAAGTCCCACCTGGAGGCCAAGTGTCTTTTGGCAATAGCCATGATGTCATCGATGTGCAGGGCCGGATTTCTGGCAAGGCCACATAGGCCATGGCCTAGGGCACCAGAAATTTAGGGGCGGCTCAGTGAGGGACAGTAAAGCTGTTCCATGCAGCCATCCCTATCTACAAGGACAGCTTTAACCTTTGAACTCTCTGTCCTGTACTTGTGTCTTCCCTGCAAGACCTGTAAGCTCTATCCTGCAGGTACACTTCAGCCTAACTCACATGGTGGCACAATGGGTTCATCATTAATGAGATGGCAAACATAACATAAAAGTTCTTAAGGGAAATATAACTTATAATGTATACGCGTATTACTGAAATAGTTATTGTCTGTGACATCAAATGATGTAAGGATTAAAAACAATGGTGCATGAGCCAGCCTGGGGCCCCGGGAACTCTCACTGCCCGGAGCCCCAGAACCAGCATCTAACACCATATGTGAGCGCAGCCAAAACCTTGGAGCTGCCACCTCCAAGGCCTGTCTCCTACTGCTCTAAAACTTACCAAACACACAATTGGAGAACCTCACTCCCAAACAGTTCTCTGCTGCTTTATAAAGCCTGCAGGCTGCTTATAAGCCAATGAGAAGTGCACACATAATACACCTAGCTTGCAGTGATAATCAAGCAAAAGCTGAGCAAGTCAGCCAATTAGTAGGAGAGGGCTTCAGTTGCATATAGACAATGGCTATATGACCAGCAGGGGGCACCAGCGTGCAGGATATTCCCTCTCATCTGCCCCCCTCCTAACTAAACTGCATGGGATACTACAATGATTAAAAACAATGGTGCATGAGCCAGCCTGGGGCCCCGGGAACTCTCACTGCCCGGGGCCCCAGAACCAGCATCTAACACCATATGTGAGCGCAGCCAAAACCTTGGAGCTGCCACCTCCAAGGCCTGTCTCCTACTGCTCTAAAACTTACCAAACACACAATTGGAGAACCTCACTCCCAAACAGTTCTCTGCTGCTTTATAAAGCCTGCAGGCTGCTTATAAGCCAATGAGAAGTGCACACATAATACACCTAGCTTGCAGTGATCATCAAGCAAAAGCTGAGCAAGTCAGCCAATTAGTAGGAGAGGGCTTCAGTTGCATATAGACAATGGCTATATGACCAGCAGGGGGCACCAGCGTGCAGGATATTCCCTCTCATCTGCCCCCCTCCTAACTAAACTGCATGGGATACTACAATGATTAAAAACAATGGTGCATGAGCCAGCCTGGGGCCCCGGGAACTCTCACTGCCCGGGGCCCCAGAACCAGCATCTAACACCATATGTGAGCGCAGCCAAAACCTTGGAGCTGCCACCTCCAAGGCCTGTCTCCTACTGCTCTAAAACTTACCAAACACACAATTGGAGAACCTCACTCCCAAACAGTTCTCTGCTGCTTTATAAAGCCTGCAGGCTGCTTATAAGCCAATGAGAAGTGCACACATAATACACCTAGCTTGCAGTGATCATCAAGCAAAAGCTGAGCAAGTCAGCCAATTAGTAGGAGAGGGCTTCAGTTGCATATAGACAATGGCTATATGACCAGCAGGGGGCACCAGGGTGCAGGATATTCCCTCTCATCTGCCCCCCTCCTAACTAAACTGCATGGGATACTACAATGATTAAAAACAATGGTGCATGAGCCAGCCTGGGGCCCGGGAACTCTCACTGCCCGGGGCCCCAGAACCAGCATCTAACACCATATGTGAGCGCAGCCAAAACCTTGGAGCTGCCACCTCCAAGGCCTGTCTCCTACTGCTCTAAAACTTACCAAACACACAATTGGAGAACCTCACTCCCAAACAGTTCTCTGCTGCTTTATAAAGCCTGCAGGCTGCTTCTAAGCCAATGAGAAGTGCACACATAATACACCTAGCTTGCAGTGATAATCAAGCAAAAGCTGAGCAAGTCAGCCAATTAGTAGGAGAGGGCTTCAGTTGCATATAGACAATGGCTATATGACCAGCAGGGGGCACCAGCGTGCAGGATATTCCCTCTCATCTGCCCCCCTCCTAACTAAACTGCATGGGATACTACAATGATTAAAAACAATGGTGCATGAGCCAGCCTGGGGCCCCGGGAACTCTCACTGCCCGGGGCCCCAGAACCAGCATCTAACACCATATGTGAGCGCAGCCAAAACCTTGGAGCTGCCACCTCCAAGGCCTGTCTCCTACTGCTCTAAAACTTACCAAATCTCCAATTGTGTGTTTGGTAAGTTTTAGAGCAGTAGGAGACAGGCCTTGGAGGTGGCAGCTCCAAGGTTTTGGCTGCGCTCACATATGGTGTTAGATGCTGGTTCTGGGGCCCCGGGCAGTGAGAGTTCCCGGGGCCCCAGGCTGGCTCATGCACCATTGTTTTTAATCATTGTAGTATCCCATGCAGTTTAGTTAGGAGGGGGGCAGATGAGAGGGAATATCCTGCACGCTGGTGCCCCCTGCTGGTCATATAGCCATTGTCTATATGCAACTGAAGCCCTCTCCTACTAATTGGCTGACTTGCTCAGCTTTTGCTTGATTATCACTGCAAGCTAGGTGTATTATGTGTGCACTTCTCATTGGCTTATAAGCAGCCTGCAGGCTTTATAAAGCAGCAGAGAACTGTTTGGGAGTGAGGTTCTCCAATTGTGTGTTTGGTAAGTTTTAGAGCAGTAGGAGACAGGCCTTGGAGGTGGCAGCTCCAAGGTTTTGGCTGCGCTCACATATGGTGTTAGATGCTGGTTCTGGGGCCCCGGGCAGTGAGAGTTCCCGGGGCCCCAGGCTGGCTCATGCACCATTGTTTTTAATCATTGTAGTATCCCATGCAGTTTAGTTAGGAGGGGGGCAGATGAGAGGGAATATCCTGCACGCTGGTGCCCCCTGCTGGTCATATAGCCATTGTCTATATGCAACTGAAGCCCTCTCCTACTAATTGGCTGACTTGCTCAGCTTTTGCTTGATTATCACTGCAAGCTAGGTGTATTATGTGTGCACTTCTCATTGGCTTATAAGCAGCCTGCAGGCTTTATAAAGCAGCAGAGAACTGTTTGGGAGTGAGGTTCTCCAATTGTGTGTTTGGTAAGTTTTAGAGCAGTAGGAGACAGGCCTTGGAGGTGGCAGCTCCAAGGTTTTGGCTGCGCTCACATATGGTGTTAGATGCTGGTTCTGGGGCCCCGGGCAGTGAGAGTTCCCGGGGCCCCAGGCTGGCTCAAGCACCATTGTTTTTAATCATTGTAGTATCCCATGCAGTTTAGTTAGGAGGGGGGCAGATGAGAGGGAATATCCTGCACGCTGGTGCCCCCTGCTGGTCATATAGCCATTGTCTATATGCAACTGAAGCCCTCTCCTACTAATTGGCTGACTTGCTCAGCTTTTGCTTGATTATCACTGCAAGCTAGGTGTATTATGTGTGCACTTCTCATTGGCTTATAAGCAGCCTGCAGGCTTTATAAAGCAGCAGAGAACTGTTTGGGAGTGAGGTTCTCCAATTGTGTGTTTGGTAAATCAAATGATGTAAGTAGAATTCTCATTGGGGCACACAGAGATAACAACCATACAGACGGTATAATTGGCCTTGGGCGGTAAAAAGTACAAATCCGGCCCTGTCGATGTGATGTCATATTTGGCAATAGCCATGATGTATAAGTCTGTGAGCAGGATGATGCACTGTTGAGGGTTTATTACCCAACAAGACAACAGTGGGGATCCAAAGGAATATTGATGTTTAAAATTAAGCCAATCTTCCTCCATATGGAACTCTAAAAATCTGAGCCTTGGGACATGACCACCAATCACCTTTTAGCTGGCATCCTTTAAAACAGGGGTCTGACTTTGAAGGCTGAAAAGAGTGGAGCCTTGTGGGAGTATAATATGACTAGAGTTGGGCCGAACCTCCGATTTTAGGTTCGCGAACCGGGTTCGCGAACTTTCGCGGAAGGTTCGGTTCGCGTTAAAGTTCGCGAACCGCAATAGACTTCAATGGGGATGCGAACTTTGAAAAAAAAAAAAAATTATGCTGGCCACAAAAGTGATGGAAAAGATGTTTCAAGGGGTCTAACACCTGGAGGGGGGCATGGCGGAGTGGGATACACGCCAAAAGTCACCGGGAAAAATCTGGATTTGACGCAAAGCAGCGTTTTAAGGGCAGAAATCACATTGAATGCTAAATGACAGGCCTAAAGTGCTTTAAAACATCTTGCATGTGTATACATCAATCAGGGAGTGTAATTAAGGTACTGCTTCACACTGACACACCAAACTCCACTGAACAGAACAGGTATGCAGTGGCGGGTTCACTGAACAGAACAGGTATGCAGTGGCGGGTCCACTGAACAGGTATACAGTGGCGGGTCCACTGAACAGAACAGGTATGCAGTGGCGGGTTCACTAAACAGGTATACAGTGGCGGGTCCACTGAACAGAACAGGTATGCAGTGGTGGGTTCACAGAACAGGTATGCAGTGGCAGGATCAATGAACAGGTATGCAGTGGCAGGATCACTGAACAGGTATGCAGTGGCAGGATCAATGAACAGGTATGCAGTGGCAGGATCAATGAACAGGTATGCAGTGGCAGGATCAATGAACAGGTATGCAGTGGCAGGATCAATGAACAGGTATGCAGTGGCAGGATCAATGAACAGGTATGCAGTGGCAGGATCAATGAACAGGTATGCAGTGGCAGGATCACTGAACAGGTATGCAGTGGCAGGATCAATGAACAGGTATGCAGTGGCAGGATCAATGAACAGGTATGCAGTGGCAGGATCAATGAACAGGTATGCAGTGGCAGGATCAATGAACAGGTATGCAGCCAGGGACAAGCTAAGGCTAACTAATCTTTCCCTATGAGAGACTGCAGTAGCTCGCCCTACTCTAACTAATGCAGGCACACGAGTGGCCACGGCCGCCGCTGCCTGCCTATATAAGGGGGGGTGGGGCTCCAGGGGCTAGTGTAGCCTAATTGGCTACACTGGGCCTGCTGACTGTGATGTAGAGGGTCAAAGTTGACCCTCAGTGCATTATGGGGCGAACCGCAATGGGGCGAACTTTTCTGCAATAAAGTTCGCGTGCGGTACCCGCACGCGAACCACATAGGTTCGCGCGAACCAGGTTCGCGCGAACCAGGTTCGCGCGAACCAGGTTCGCCGGCGAACCGTTCGGCCCAACTCTAAATATGACCTATGGAGAAGCTTCAGGGATGTCTCTATAGAGAAGTATACTGGATATACTTGCATATAAGCCTAATTTTTCAGCACAAAACTTGAGCTGAAAAGTTACCCCCTCGGCTTATATGCAAGTCAGTAGAGCAGAACAGATGGTGGAGCAGGTTTTGTTACTGGCAGAGGAGCGTAAGGATCGGGCACTAGAAATTCTGCTCTTGCTAGCTGGCTCCCTGCTGTGTCCGTGCCCCCCATCCCTGCAACATGGTGTGCAGAGTGCACTGCTCAAGACTTCCTATGAAGCAGAGCGTGCAAGCAATGTGTCAGCGGTGCAATAATCGGGAATTCTTCCTGTGTGGCATTCACTGTCTCATATCTATGACCCCTTCTAGTGGCGTCTTGAGACACAACTATTGTCCTTGTGGCACATCTGGCTATGGGGAGGGGTGCTGACTGGGGGCACATCTGGCTACTGTGGAGTGGGCTATACTGGGAAGGGGGCATATACGCAAGTCAATCATTTTTCCTGGTTTCTGAGGGAAAAGTGGGTACCTTGGCTTATACGCAGGTCGGCTTAAATGTGAGTATATACGGTAAGCTATTTTTAGTGAGGGATGTGCAACAATGAGCCCACCTTTTTTTTGTTAGCACTGTGCCACTGTCTTTCTCCCAGTCCAGTTGAAATTTAAATTTATCCTCCGAAATCTCCTGTGTAAGGATTGAGTATAGTTCAAAGATAAGACCTTTCTCCAGGAAGTTTCACTTACTATGCGCCGATATCTCCGACGGACAGGGGTCTGCAACGCATGAGATTGCGCGCAGCTTTGGGGCCTCGGTGTGTGGGTTCTCTCCTTGTGGGTAAGTGCATGGTTTGATCTTGAACGTATACATGCAGATTTGCGGACGAGACGACGAGACAGATTGTTGGTATTGATAGGTAACGCTGGTAGCCACCTGATTTGTTACACACATGTCCCTGTAACTGCTGTTATTATTGCACGATTACTTTAAATACCCAGCATTAGAGACAAGATACCTATGTGTAAATTGTTATTTGCGATTGATATTATATATGTTGGTGCACAGTAGTAACTTTCAGATTCCCCCACCCGTGTCAGACCCCCTGCTGATTGGTTTTAATTGTATTTTATCATGTTACCCTTAATAAAGATTTATATTTGTTTATGATGGAGCTGGCTGTACAGTGATTATTAGTGTCATGGACGCTTTTTTCTGTGTTTGAATAAATGTTTTTTGTCCAGAGACATGGATAGAGGTTTGATTGTAATAACTTTTGTACTCTACACTGTTTTGTTTAACTTTCTCCAGGAAGATCTTCACATCTTACTTCAAAGAATGAATATGAAATAGAGTCGGTTTTTTTGATCTAAGGAGCGGAGAAAGTGAAAGAGTTGTGTAGCCCTAAAATATTTCTGTGGTGGGGAGTGGTTATCATCATAAAATTGTTGTCTTGATACTATTTTGAACACTCTAAGAAATGTCTCTAATGTAGTAAAGCCCCTATCGGTCCACCATTTAAAATTGGATGAAAAAGATTGGATCATTAGTGGCCACCTTAAAGGGAACCAGAGAGGAAAAAAAAAAGGTTTTATACATACCTGGGGCTTCCTCCAGCCCCATACGCACGGATCGCTCCCACGCCGCCGTCCTCTGCTGCCTGGATCCGCCGGTACCGGGTCCCATCATTGCCGCGAGTCGGCCAGTCGGCCGGCGGACGCGGCCGAATCGCCGCATCACACGGAGCTCCCTCTATAGAAGTACGCATGAGGCTGCCTACTGCGCAGCCGCATGCGTACGGGTATGGAGGGAGCGCCTGTGATGCGGACAATTGGCCGCGTCTGCCGGAAGTGACGGGACCCGGTAGCGGCGATAGAGGAAGCGGAGGAGGGTGGCGTGGGAGCGATCCAGGCTTATGGGGCTGGAAGAAGCCCCAGGTATGTATAAAAGCTTTTTCTATTTTAATAAGCCATTCCTCTCTGGTTCCCTTTAAAGAGAAACTCCGACCAAGAATTGAACTTTATCCCAATCAGTAGCTGATACCCACTTTTACATGAAAAATATAATGATTTTCACAAACAGACCACCAGGGGGCGCTGTATGACTGATTTTGTGCTGAAACCCCTCCCACAAGAGGCTCTGGTACCGTACGGTACTCTGGGCAAACTGCCACAATGTAACAATGACACACACAGGAAATGGCTGTTTATAGCTGTCTGTTAAAGCCAGAACAGCTACATAATCTTCCCACAGTAACAATGTCACCATGTAATACATGTCAGAATGTGAATCTGGGAGAGGAAAGATTTTACAATGAGCAAACTCTGACTAAATCATGTATACATAATTATTGTAAAAATTAAGCACCTTTTTATATTAAATTATTTTCACTGGAGTTCCTCTTTAAAGAGGAACTTTAGCGAAAAGGAGAAAAAAAAAAACAACACATTGCAAAGTCAGACGTTAAAAAAATAGAAGAGAGATCAAGAAATTATTGATATGCGCCATGTAATTTGTTCATTTTGTTTTATCCACAATGAGCCTGCAGGTCATCATCTTTACTACTGGCAGACATAAGAAAACCAGACAGCACCAACTGCCATTATTTATAACCACACCCACTAACATTTTGATAGGATAACAAGTTTTAGATATACATGTGAACAGAGGGAGATACTGGTTGCTTGGCGGTTGGAAACAGTTGTTATTTCCCACAATGCAACAAGGTTCATAGACAGCAAACTGTAAGGACCATGGTCATGACATTACACTGTGGGAGGGTTTTCACCAAAATATAAGCCATACAGACCCTCCTGATGATCTGTTTGAGAGATGGTAAAGATTTCTCATTGGAAAGGGGGTATCAGCTGCTGATTGGGATGAAGTTACATCCTTGGTTACAGTTCCTCTCTTATGCTAGGTACACACCATACAATTTTGTGTTAAGCTCACCACACACCAAACAATCTTGGTTGTACAGATTTACCAAATCTATGTAGTATAATGCCTACTTGCCTAGTTCACACCATACAATTTTCTGTAAAATTTACCTGCCAGATAGATAATTTCCAACATGTTGGAAATTATCTATCTTACCATCTATCTGCCTAGCAATTAGGCATTGTTCTACTCAGCAGGAGATAACCAGAAGACAATGCACCAGAGATAATGACCAGTCTCTACCAGTACTTTACAGAAAATAATCTAATTGCAGAAAATCTAATCTAACAGAAAATTGTATGGTGTGTACTAGGCATAAGGGACAACAGATTGAAAATACCTTGAATGATTGATTGGATAAGCTCTTATACTACATGAAAGTGGTAAGATTGAACAACCAAGATTGTATGGTGTGTGTTGATCCTTAGATAGATGGTTCGATAGATAATACCCAACATGTCCGATTTTGACTGTTTTTCTGATTGATTTCTTATAGACGTGAATGGAAATAGATAAGGTGAATTGAATCGAAAATCGATCGTACGTAAAATTTACTGAAAAACGCATCATGTGTAGTATGTAACCAGCATACGTTCCACTCGGGGTTCTAGAATGCCACCAGGACTCCCCCTGACAGATTGACAATTGAGCCGACTGCTCTGTGCATGTAGAGTTTTTCAACTGATCATTCCTGTCTTAACGTCAGCTATAGTGTACAGCAAGTAATATACAGAACTCTGGAGGTCTCCACATGACAGCTTTCAGATCTAATGTCAGGCCTCAGTGGGGAACATTTTATTTTAATGTTATTTCAGTGTTCAGACTTCTGTGTGACAAGAAGAACACCCCCCCTCCCTCCCCCCACCACCTTTCTTCTCCTTATCTAAAATGCCTTTGTCTTTATAAGATACTGCATCATCTAAGAACAGATGGATCCTGCCGAATAATGCAGTGTGATTGCGCCGGCTTATCATGCAGATATGATAAATTTAGCGAGTGGTTAGATGCTTCCCCCGTCGCTTGTTCCCCCGGGGAGCTTGTTGCCCCGCAGTGTTGCCCTTACTTTAAAATCTCTTACAAACTGTTGTTTGGAATAAATGTATACATTACTGCACACATAATGTTCTGTGTGCACCATCCGTGCAGTATAGTCTCTGTTCACCTGGAAAAAATGCTGATGGTAGGACAGAATTGGCTGAAAATGCATTACAGATTTGAAGGAAACTGAAACTTGACCCATTAAGAGACTGTAGGGCACTGTTCTACCAAATACAGTGCTACGTTCTAAAATTTAAAAATACAAATAAAATGCACATTTCTCCTGTCGTTTTTACTTTGATTCATGTATTAGCCTACCATTTAGAAATCATGCCAAATGCTGCAACAATAGTCCCAAAGTATCAAGTGCAGCTATTTTGACCATCAAACAATAAATGCAGCGATCATTACCCCCCAGCCCAAATGATAGTAGGAGGTGAAAGGCAAAACATTTAAAATACCTACTTACTGTATAAAATGCATATTTCTCCCAGAGAAAAGTGCACTATAAATCACATTTTTCCTATGTTGCTGTCACTTACGGTAGGTAGTAAAGGGCTGGCAGATCAAACAGATTTTGAATGAATTCATTTCCTCGTGGGAGATTCTCGGTATTACTTTTATTCATTACAAAAACATTACCTGAAAAGGATCTGTACAAAGATGTCGGGCAGTCTTTTCATTTATATGCACACAATTTTTCCAGATGTACAACAACTGCCGTTCAGTAAGTGCAATCCTACTAATATAATAAATGGGAAAGTTCGGATGTTTGGATGTTTGGATGTTCGGATGTTTGGATGTTTGTTACTCGATCACGCAAAAATGGCTGAACGGATTTGAATAAAATTTGGCACACACATAGTACACTACCTGGAATAAAGTATAGGATACTTTTTATTCCCATAACCAAAAAGGGGGCGGAGACAAATACAAATTTCACTGGAAAATTTAAACTGCAGCCATTCTTACACTGTTAATGGTAGGGTTCTCAAACTTTGCACAGCTGGTTGTTGGATGACTGGGATTAATATTCAGAAAGGTGGGTGGAGTCTATAAGAGCCAATCAAAATTAACCTATTGATTTTCAAGGGGAATATTTACATTGTTGCCATTCTTGCACTGTTAATGGCACAAGCCTCAAACCTGGTACAGTTGATCATTGGGTGACTAGGGTTCAATTTCAGAAAGGGGGTGGAGCCACAAACAGCCAATTAGATTTGTTTCATTTCAATGCAAATTATTGATGCCAAACACCACAAAGATCACACACTTGGTAATTGATTAATTGTGTGTTAGGATTAGAAAAGTAGGCACAGCCAACCCCAGCCAAATACATAAAAGGGCAATGCCAGGTCATAAGTGGGCGGAGCCAAATACAAATTTTACTGGGAAAATGTAAACAGCAGCCATTCTTACACTGGTAATGGCAGGGTTCTCAAACTTTGCACAGTTGGTTACTGGGTGACTGGGATTAATATTCAGAAAAGTGGGTGGAGTCTATAAAAGCCAATCAAAATTAACCTATTGATTTTCAAGGGGAATATTTACATTGCTGCCATTCTTGCACTGTTAATGGCACAAGCCTCAAACCTGGAACAGTTAATAATTGGGTGACTGGGGTTCAATTTAAGAAAGGGGGTGGAGCCATAAACAGCCAATTTGATTTGTTTCATTCCAATGCAAATTATTGATGCCAAACACCGCAAGTGTCACACACTTGGTATTTGAGTAATTGATTAATTGAGTAATTGATTGAGTAATTGATTAATTGTGTATTAGGGTTAGAAAAGTGGGCATAGCCAACACCAGCCAAATACATAAGCGGGCAACGTCGGGTCATAAGTGGGCGGAGACAAATACAAATTTTACTGGGAAAATGTAAACTGCAGCCATTCGTACACTGTTAATGGTAGGGTTCTCAAACTTTGCACAGTTGGTTACTGGGTGACTGGGGCTAATATTCAGAAAAGTGGGTGGAGCCGACAAAAGGCAATCAAAAATTACCTATTGATTTTTCAGGGGAATAGTTAATTGCTGCCATTCTTGCACTGTTAATAGCACAAGCCTCAAACGCA
The DNA here is from genome assembly GCF_040937935.1 of Hyperolius riggenbachi. NCBI lineage: Eukaryota > Metazoa > Chordata > Amphibia > Anura > Hyperoliidae > Hyperolius > Hyperolius riggenbachi. The sequence goes on from NC_090646.1 coordinate 58,974,233, forward strand.
AATCATTGCATGACTGGGGTTTACATTCATAAAACAGGGTGGAGCCACACACAGCCAATATGATTTGTTCCATTTTAATGCAGGTTATTGATGCCAAATATCGCAAAGCTCACAAACTTGGTCATTGAGTAATTGATTAATTGTGTGTTAGGGTTAGGAAAAGTGGGCGCAGCCAGCACCTATAAAATATATAATCGGGCAATGCCGGGTCATCAGTAGGCGGAGACAAATTTCAATGCAAATTTCACTGAGAAAATGTAAACTGCAGCAATTCTTACACTGTTAATGGTAGGGTTCTCAAACTTTGCACAATTGGTCACTGGGTGACTGGGATTATTATTCAGAGAAGTGGGTGGAGCCTACAAAAGCCAATCAAAATTCACCTATTGATTTTCAAGGGGAATATGTAATTGCTACCATTCTTGCACTGTTAATGGCACAAGCCTTAAACCTGGTACAGTTGGTCATTGGGTGACTGGGGTTCAAATTCAGACAAAGGGGTGGAGCCACAAACAGCCAATCAGATTTGTTTAATCTCAATGCAAATTATTGATGCCAAAGACCGCAAAGCTCACAAACTTGGTATGTTAGGGTTAGAAATAGTAGGCAGAGCCAACACCAGACAAATACATACCTGAACAATGTTAGGAAATAAGTGGGTGGAGAAAAATACAAATTTCATTGTGCAAATGTAAACTGCAGCCATTCTTACACTGTTAACGGTAGGGTTGGTCACTGGGTGACTGGGATTAATATTCAGAAAAGTGGGTGGAGCCTATAAAAGCCAATCAAAATCCACCTATTGATCTTTAAGGGGAATATTTAATTGCTGTCATTCTTGCACTGTTAATCACCTGTACCTGGTACAGTTGGCCATTGGGTGATTGAGGTTCAAATTCAGAAAAGGGGTGGAGCCACATCCAATCAGATTAATTTTATTTCATTGCAAATTATTGATGCCAAAGACTGCAAAGCTCACATACTTGGTCATTAATTAATTGTGTGTTAGGGTTCGGAAAAGTGGGCAGAGCCAACACTAGCCAAATACATACCCGGGCAATGCCGGGCGTCCAGCTAGTTGTAAATAAAGAAATAGCGTAGAATCCCCATGAGGAAATTTACTAATCCAAAACCTGTCAGATCTGTCAGATTTTAACTACTTGACAGCAGCACATTTATTTATAGTGTGTTTTACTCTGGGAGAAATGCACATTTTATATGTATGTATCTTAAATTTAAAAAAAAATTGCAATAGATGTCCTTGAAAGAAAACCTGTATCTATAGCCCTAATGCTAAATAGAATTTTCCTGGAATCCCATAGTCTTATTCTGTTTTTAAAAGTTAAAATGCACAGTTGAAGTTTTGACTGCCTGTGGTAAACAATGGCAATTTTTTAAATGTTATTCAGCCCCCATACAGGCAAATCTTAAACTTTTGAACTTATCTGTTCCCTAATGTCAGAAGTATTTCTTGTGTGACTGTAGAGGTTTTACAGCCTCTGATTAGTTATCATTGAGAGCTATGAAGTCCTGATTGCAGAATCTATCACTTAGACAGAGGCTTAGCTAGGGCATGGGCAGCGATACCATTTACCGATATTTTACTATCGAAATGTAAATTGATTAATTTTTTACTATTGGCAGTTTCCCTGCATCTGATTTCCTTGGTGTCCATATTTCAGGTACTCTCACCTCAGAAACCCTTTAAGCTGTAATTTCCTTTTGTTTAGTGTTGCCAGCTTTGCTCTGTTCCTGTATTTCATCTTCACCTGAGATGAGGGTGTACTATTGGTCTATTAATGTTATCACAGTAAAGATTCCTCTGCAAGGAGCAAGCTCTAGGTTTGACCTTTCTCTGTCGGTGTATTACATCAATACCTGAAGACACATCTAAAATTGCTTTATGATTCCATCCGAGCTGTTAAGCTGAGCAGTTGAAGCGCTAGTTAAGGAGCCGTGATGTGGCTGCACTGCAGTAAGACTCTGCAAAGCTCATACAGACTCCAAATCTCTTCACAAATCCTCAAATCCCGCTCTCTGACCGCATCCATTCTTCACAGACTCACAAACGCTTAATAGGGCCTTGAAAAGGAATATCCAGGGCAAAGCTGAGACTTCCCAGGCAGCCTGCTCACTGATATCCTCAGCAATTAACCAGCTGTACAGCCCATTCAGATTGTGGAATAAAGCAGGGATCTCGTAACACTCTATCTGCACTGTAACTACAAGTGTCAGCTTCTAGGGAGCAAAAATTACTTTTGAAATCATACATTATTAGGGACACATTTGTCCTGTGCGTTTAACAGCACATGCGCTGAGCACATATACTTTGTGGGTCAAACTATTGCAATTCCCTTTTATCAGGCCACCCCTCAAACCGTATTGCCCCCCTTCGATCGGTAATGAATGCAGCAGCCAGACTTATCAACTCCTCTCATCACTGCGCCTCTACAACTCCCCTCTGTAAAGCCCTCCACTGCTTCAGGTTCAACTAAATTCTGTGCTTGGCCTACAAATCAGTGCACAGGACCTGACTGACCTACATCTCTGATCTTGTCCACTGGCACATACCAGCCCGCCCCCTCCGATCCTTCAACAATCTTCGACTGTTCTCACCTCTTATATCTCACTCCCATGTACAATGGTAGGACTTTACTTGCAGTGCTCCACTCTCTGGAACTCTCTCCCACCAGCCATCAGACTTGCCCCCACATTTAATACCTTCAAACGAGCCCTCAAGGCTTACCTTTTCATGCTCGTGAACCCTCCCACCCCCACATCGGTACCATAATACGTTCTGCTGGGCACCCACTCAACAAATTGTCTCTACCCCAACCCATTAGATTGTAAGCCTCTGGCAGGTAGAGATGGCCCGAACGGCTCGCCGGCGAAAGGTTCCCGGCAAACTTCCGGGGTTTGCGATCGCGTGCACCATTAGGTTCAACTTTGACCCTCTACATCACAGTCAGCAGGCACATTGTAGCCAATCAGGCTACACTCCCTCCTGGAGCCCCCCCCCCCCTTATAAAAGGCAGGCAGCGCCAGCCATTTTACTCACTCGTGTGCCTGCAGTAAATAGAGAAGGGACAGCTGCTGCGGACTCTCATAGGGAAAGATTAGTTAGGCTCTTGTAGGCTTGTTAGCTTGCTCCTGGCTGATTCTTATTGCTAAAATAGCACCCCACAACAGCTCTTTTGAGAGCTAATCTTGTTCTTGTGATCTTTTTTGTGTGTGTGTGTGTGTTCCACTGACACTTGTGTTGCATAGACAGCCTTACTAATTCATACTGTGTGCCACTGCCAGCCAGGCCAAGCACATTCAGTGACTACCTGTGTGTGTGACAAGTGCACATTGTAATACCCATTACTGCCTATACCAACCTGTTGTTCACAGTGCACCCACCTACCTACGTGAGCTGAGCGCACGCAGTGTTACTGTGCCTGTCCGCTACCTGTCTGTGTGTGACAGGTGCACATTGTAATACCCATTACTGCATATACCTACCTACCTGTTGATCACAGTGCACCCACCTACTTACGTGAGTTGAGCGCACGCAGTGTCACTGTGCCTGTCCGCTACCTATTTGTGTGTGACAGGTGCACATTGTAATACCCATTACTGCATATACCTACTAGAGATTTCGCGAACCTCCGATTTTCGGTTCGCGAACCCAGTTCGCGAACCTCTGCGAAAGGTTCGGTTCGCGAAAAAGTTCGCGAACCGCAATAGACTTCAATGGGGAGGCGAACTTTGAAAATTTGAAAAAATTCTACCGGCTGGAAAAATGATAGAAAACATGTTTCAAGGGCTCTAATACCTGGAGGCACCTCCACCCTTCAACCCTCCTCCCTCCACCCTCCTACCGGAGGGAGGAGGGTCTCATCTGCCAGGGAATTATACTATTTCAAAAACCAGTTTACATACCATAGCTGGGAACCGAACCCAGGTCTCACTGTGTGGTGGGCAAGCACTCTAACCACTGTACCACACAGTACTAACTGAAGCTGGCCTAGCATTTACTATTTTCTCTTGTATTGAGCATAGCAAAAATGAAATGAATGAGGATTGGCTCTTGGGTGCATGAAAAAGACAAAAAAATACTTAATGAAAGAATGTATACACGAATTGATACAAAACTTTAAAGCACAAACCCTAAAACCCCCTTCTAAAACCCATAAAACTACTCCCCAACATCTTTCCAACACCAATAGGGGCTGCAGTCCCCAACACGACAAATGCCCAGATTCCTGTATTGGCAAAAGGTACAATAGTGATAAGGTTACTATTGAATGTATATGGCCATAATGTCAGTGGCACACAGATGATGAAATTCGTGGCAGCTGATGGAAAAATAGGGAACATATAGTGGCAAAAATGATGCAAGTATGTTGATGGTCAGATGTTAAAGTTCATAGCAGCCATGCAAAGGAGGCACGTGCAATGGAAAGCAGCGGCAAACAATGGCAGTCGTCATAGACAAATGATGAAGCAAGCTGTTGATGCGTTTTTGACAGAGCAAAGTAGCTGGTGGTGTGCAAAGCTTGTCCATGAAAAGTCCCCCAATCGCAGGGCAAACTATTGGCAGATGAATCACAGGCAAAAAGAAATGTCCGCAGGACACATGACACAAACAATGAGTCCCCCAATCGCAGGGTGTATGTGCACTTGCAATGCACAGGACAAGATTGCCATATAGTTACCAGTCCTTTGGTCAGAAGATCCGGACAGTAATGAAGCTGTTGACTTAAAAGTGCCACAGGTGCCAATATGTCCTGTATGTCCAGCCGTGCATTGTCCACAAGGCAAGGAATCCGCTGGTGTGGAGGGGAGGGGAGGGGAAAACGCTGTCAGGGAAAGCCTGTCATGTTTCGCCGCAACTAACGGCTTTTTCGAAGGCAGACAGCGATAACGTGTATTGTATTGAGCATAAATAGTAAATGCTAGGCCAGCTTCAGTTAGTACTGTTGTGGTACAGCAGTTAGGGTTCTTGCCCACCACACAGTGAGACCTGGGTTCGATTCCCAGCCAATGTGAGTTGGCTTTTATGCTACAAATCTTTAAAAGGAACCTAAACAGAGAAGGATATGGATTTTCCTTTTAAAATAATACCAGTTGCCTGAATCGCCTGCTGATCCTGTGTCTCTAATACTTTTAGCCACAGCCCCTGAACAAGCATGCAGATCAGGTGCTCTGACTGAAGTCAGACTGGATTAGCTGCATGCTTGTTTCAGGGTGTGATTCAGCCACTATTGCAGTCACAGAGATCAGCTGGACTGCCAGGCAACTGGTATTGTTTACAGGAAACATCCATGTCACTCTCAGTTAAGGTTCACTTTAAGCAACCTAATGTTTCTATTGCATTGAGCATAAATAGTAAATGCTAGGCCAGCTTCAGTTAGTACTGTTGTGGTACAGCGGTTAGGGTGCTTGCTCACCACACAGTTAGACCTGGGCTCGATTCCCAGCTATGGTATGTAAACTGGTTTTTGAAATAGTATAATTCCCTGGCATGAGACCCTCCTCCCTCCGGTAGGAGGGAGGAGGGAATAGGTAGAAGTGTAGGAGAGAGGTGGGAGGAGGGAGGTAGCAGCTGTCCCTTAACTAATTAGTGTAGGCAGACAAGTGAGTGAAATGGCATAAGGACCTTGCTTGGGGGAGGGGGCGGGCCTCCAGCAGTGAGAGCAATGTGTTTGGCAATAATGTGACTGCTGACTGTGATGTAGAGAGTCAAAGTTTTGCTCAATAGAGCATTATGGGGCAAATCGAACTTCCGCAAAAGTTTGCCTGATGCAGGCGAACACGAACCCCCAAAGTTCGCCTGGAACCATTCGTCGGCGAACAGTTCGCTACATCTCTAATACCTACCTACCTGTTGTTCACAGTGCACTCACCTAGCTACATGAGTTGAGCACACGCAGTGTCACTGTGCCTGTCCGCTACCTGTCATTGTGTGACAGGTGCACATTGTAATACCCATCACTGCATAAACTTACCTGTTGTTCACAGTGCACCCACCTACCTACGTGAGTGCACGCAGTGTGATATACCACTCTGTGCATACCTGTTAACTGCACCTGTGTGACTGCACATTGTATTAGTCAAGTCAGTGCATACCTTTCACTTCACCCCCCCAATATGGACAAAACGGAAAAAACAGGTAGAGGAAGAGGTAGAGGCAGACCCAGAGGAAGACCACCCAGCAGGTCTGTGCGAGGTCGTGTTGATGTGATTTTGTGCGGCCCTGGCCCAAAGTACAGTGCTCAGAAGAAGGCACGTCCCATCAACTCCCAAGATTGTCAGGACGTGGTTGACTATTTAACACAGAACACCTCATCTTCCGCAGCCATCAGCGCTACTACTAGCACCAAATTTACTGCATTTGACACTTCGCAGGAGTTATTTGGTGGACAAATCACTGATGCACAGCCATTCTTGTTACAACAAGATGAAGGCGCTAAGCAAGTTACACCGCCTCATATGTCTGACTTAAGCGGCGACACTATGGACGTAACGTGTGAGGAGGATGAAGTACCTGCTGTTGGTGCAGTTTTGGAGGTGTCTGCGGCAAGCGAAGCTGGGCAGGATGATTATGATGATGACGATGATACGGGTGCCACGTATGTTCCAAATAGAGGAGATGAACAGGGGGGCCGTTCAGAGGGAGAGCCAGAGAGGAGTAGGAGGAGACGAGTTGCTAAAAGAAGCAGGGGGAGCTCATCGTCAGAAACAGCTGGTGGCAGTGTCCGGCGCCAGCCAACATGCCCTTCAACGTCAGCTGCTGATGCCACCATAGTGCCATCACCCCAGGGGGCTCAGCGGTTTGGAAACTTTTTAGTGTGTCTGCCAACGATCAGAGCAATGCCATCTGTTCTCTCTGCCAGCAAAAATTGAGCCGTGGAAAGGCCAACACCCACGTAGGGACAACTGCCTTACGAAGGCACATGGAGAAAAGGCACAAACTGCAATAGAAAGAGCACCTGAGCAAAAGCAGCACACAAAAGCAAAGCCACCCTCCTTCTCCTCTTCCTCCTTCAGGTGCAGCATCTTCAGTTGCTTTCTCCCTTGCACCTTTACTGCCACCCTCCTCCACTCCGCCTCTGCCCTTGAGCGGTTCTTGCTCCTCTGCCCACAGCAGCCAGGTGTCCGTGAAGGGAATCTTTGAGCGGAAGAAGCCAATTTCTGCAAGTCACCCCTTGCTCGGCATCTGACAGCTGGCTTGGCGGAACTGTTAGCTCGCCAGCTGTTACCATACCAGCTGGTGGACTCTGAGGCCTTCCGTAAATTTGTGGCCATTGAGACACTGCAGTGGAAGATACCAGGCCGCAATTATTTCTCTAAAAAGGCGATACCCAAACTGTACCGTGAAGTTGAGAAGCAAGTGGTGTCATCTCTGGCCCACAGTGTTGGGTCAAGGGTCCACCTGACCACGGATGCCTGGTCTGCCAAGCACGGTCAGGGCAGGTACTTAACTTACACAGCCCATTGGGTCAACCTGGTGACCGATGGCAAGCAGGGAGTATGTGGCTGTGCAGCGGACCAACTTGTGACACCTCCACAACTTGCAGGCAGGCCTCCTGCCACCTCCTCTCCTTCTCCTCCTGCTACATCCTCTTCGCTATCGTCCTCCACCTCCTCCCTGGCTGAATGGCAGTTCAACTCTACTGGTGCTGCGATCTCCTCTCCAGCTACACGGCCCCATCTCCCCAGGGCCTATACTGCATGCCAGGTACGATGGTGTCACGCCATCTTAGACATGTCTTGCCTCAAAGCGGAGAGTCACACTGGACCAGCTATCCTGACTGCTCTTAACCTCCTTGGCGGTAACCCCGTGTGTGACACGGGGTAAGCCGCCGGAGGGTGCCGCTCAGGCCCTGCTGGGCCGATTTTCATAATTTTTGTTTTGCTGGACGCAGCTAGCACTTTGCTAGCTGCGCCAGCACTCTGATCGCCGCCGGCCCCTGCCCGATCGCCGCTATCTGCTGCGGCGCGGGCCCCCCCCCCCCTCCAGACCCCAGCGCTGCCTGGCCAATCAGTGCCAGGCAGCGCCGAGGGGTGGCCCGGGACTCCCAATGACGTCCCGACGTCAGTGACGTCGGTGACGTCATCCCGCCCCGTCGCCATGGCGACGGGGGAAGCCCTCCAGGAAATCCCGTTCTATGAACGGGATTTCCTGATCGGAGATCGCCGAAGGCGATCGAAGCGGGCGGGGGGATGCCGCTCAGCAGCGGCTATCATGTAGCGAGCCCTCGGCTCGCTACATGATTAAAAAAATTTTTTTTTTTTTTAAAACTGCTACGCTCCCTCCTGGCGGTATTTTTCATACCGCCAAGGAGGTTAACAAACAGGTGGATCAGTGGCTGACCCTGCACCAGCTTGAGATCGGCAACGCGGTGTGTGACAGCGGCAGCAATCTCCTTTCCGCTTTGAATTTGGGAAAGCTGACACATGTACCCTGCATGGCACATGTGCTCAATCTAGTCATTAAAAGATTTGTGTCAAAGTACCCAGGCTTAGAGGATGTCCTGAAGCAGGCCAGGAAGTTGTGTGGGCATTTCAGGCGGTCTTACACGGCCATGGCACGCTTTGCGGACATTAATCAGAGAAACAACTTGCCGGTGAGACGCTTGATATGTGCTAGCACGACTCGCTGGAATTTGACCCTGGTCATGTTCTCTCACCTGCTAGAACAGGAGAAAGCCATCACCCAGTACCTGTACAATTACAATATAAGGACACAATCTGGGGAGATGGGGATATTCTTGCCCAACAACTGGACACTGATGCGAAATCCATGCAGGCTCATGCGGCCGTTTGAGGAGGTGACCAACCTGGGGAGTCGCAGTGAAGGCACCACCAGCGACTTGATCCCGTACGCTTACTTCCTGGAGCATGCCGTGCGTAGAGTGGTGGATCAAGCTGTGGAGGAGCGTAAAGAGGAACAGTTATGGGAGGAACAGTTGTGGGAGCAATTTTCAACAGAACCAGATGTTTCCTCAACACCTGTGGCAGCATAGAGGAAGAGGAGGAGGAAGAGTCGTGTGGGGAAGAGGAGTCAGACTCAGATGATGAGGAAGGTGTTTCTTTGGAGGAGGAGGAGGAGGCGGCGGCAGAAGAACAACCGCAGCAGGCATCGCAGGGGGCTTGTGCTGCTCGACATTCTTATGGTATTGTTCGTAGCTGGGGAGGAGGAGGACTTACCCGACGTCACTGAGGAAGAGCAAGAGGAGATGGATAGTACGTCTGCATCCAACTTTGTGCAGATGGCGTCTTTCATGCTGTCCAGCCTGTTGAGGGACCCCTGTATAAAAAAAAACTCAAGGGGAATGAGCTGTACTGGGTGGCCACGCTACTAGACCCTCGGTATAGGCACAAAGTGGCAGACATGTTACCAACTCACCTGAAGGCAGAAAGGATGCAGCACATGGACAAGCTGGCAACTATGCTTTACAATGCGTTTAAGGGTGATGTCACAGCACAACACAATAAAGGTACCACTGCCAATTATCCTTCTCCCATGTCCAGGCAGACAAGGACAGGACGCTCCAGCGATCTCATGGTGATGTCGGACATGCGGTCATTCTTTAGTCCAACGCCTTGCCTTAGCGCTTCCGGATCCACCCTCCACCGACTACCTGGCCTTAAGTGTGAATGTAGAGACTGTGAGCAGCAATGAGCCCTTGGACTACTGGGTGCGCAGGCTTGACCTGCAGTGTCCAGAGCTGTCCCAATTTGCAATCCAACTTCTGTCTTGCCCTGCCTCAAGCGTCCTGTCAGAAAGGATCTTCAGCACAGCTGGAGGCATTGTTACTGAGACGAGAAGTCACCTAAGTCACAAAAGTGTTCAGTACCTCACCTTTATCAAATTAAATGAGGCATGGATCCCGGAGGGTTACTGCCCGACCGAAGACTAAGTCATTCCCCAAACACAGCATCTCTGCCTGCACGCCGTGTGACTGGCTGCCTGCCCCATGACTAAGTCGCTCCCCACACAGCACCTCTGCCCGCAGGCCGCTTGACTGCCTTCTGCCTGTCTAAAACATTTGTAAATTATTAGTGAATTCCCTTTTGATGCAACTGATTTACACCAAACCATCAGTAAACTAGTCTAAACTGCTTAGTGAATTGAGACCATGTATATCTCTCTGTACAACAGATATTTTTAATCGAATTTTTGTACAATTGGTTCATTTTATTCTATCGTGTGTGGCCATCTTTGGAGTTGTAGCATAGCAACAGGGTATGCAAGGTAACATGACTGAAATTTTACTGCTAGCAGCCTTTGGAGATTTTATCATAATTATGCAAAATACGATTAAAAAGGTGAAGTTTCTCTCTGATGAATAGCAGGGTGGATACTTGAAACCTCTGCGGTAACAGTGGCCTCCCAGTAATCATATCATTGCCAAGGCCAAATACATTTCAAAAAAGGCCAATGTTCCAGATGAAATGCCCTACTGAGGCACGCAGAGCTGTGTATAATGACAATACGCAGATCTGCGCTACTTTCCCAGCTATTAATATCTCACTGTGACTCAGAAACATGGCATGATCTACAAGCGTGGGAAGAATTATAGAGAAAAGACAAAACCACCACTGGACATTCAGTTGTGTGTATAAGAGCTCATTATTACAGCCTGTGTCCGCTATGATATATGCCATCGGTGACCCTCTCTACGGGAGGCTTATCGCTGCCTGTATATTATAGTATTTACATACTGTAATCAGAGGGGGAAAATAACATAAAGGGAACAAAATGTTCCAACAGGTTTGAAAAGCAGCATATAGAACTCTTATGTTATAATTATGTATATATACTTTGCATGCTATATTTTATTAAAGTAAGGATAAAACTTAAAATATAAGTTTTGCTCTAGTAACACAACAAAATATGAAGTGAAAACATGAAAATTCCAAGGCATAATTTAACTGCAGTTACTTAATAAGATTGCCGCCTTGCTGGTTGCAGGACAAATGATCTGATGGCCTTGTAACTAATGTCCGGAAGCAGGACAAATGTGTGCATGAAAAAAGGGTGCTGTGAAAAAAGGGCCCGAGTTGATAACGAAATGGCGCCGGTTATTAACGAAATCTGATAATGATAAACATTGTTGTAAAGCTTTGTTAACGATAAATACACTTACAGGCCTTTAGCTAAACACAATCTGATATCTGTATATAAGGAACAGAGGCGCCAAAAGTATAAAATTAGATTAAATGAGCTTAAAAAACAACTTAATTGGCAAAAATGAAGGTGGAAGTGGTGGTCTTACCTCCCTCAAGCAGACACGACAACGACTGCGATTCAGACAAACACATTTATTAGAAACTCCAAAAAAATTGTAACGTGTTTCGCAGGCTCGATCCCACTTCATCAGGCAATACAGGGAGGAGTATCAAGCGATCTGCACAAGGATTCAAGTTAAGCGCCTCTGTCAACTTGACTTAACTTGAATCCTTGTGCAGATCGCTTGATACTCCTCCCTGTATTGCCTGATGAAGCGGGATTGAGCCTGTGAAATGCGTTGCAATTTTTTGGGGAATTTCTAATAAATGTGTTTGACTGTCTGAATCGCAGTTGTTGTCGTGTCTGCTTGAGGGAGGTAAGCCCACCACTTCCTCCTTCATTTTTGCCAATTAAGTTGGTTTTTAATCTCATTTAATCTAATTTTATACTTTTGACGCCTCTGTTCCTTACATACAATTTCGAGACCACCCTTGGTGGAGGGTTGCTACCCTTTTTTCCTGTCTACAGAGAGCGACTTCTTAATCCTGAGTGGGGTCAGGACAATTTCCCCACCTGCCTTTACAGTGTTTGCCTGCTGGTGACCCTGACTTGTGAGTATCTAGCAATACAAATTTATTGCCACCTTATCTAGTACGTATTACACTATTGGGGCTCTTGGTGTTCCCTGTTTTTACAATCTGTATCTGATCATTTCAGTACAGCAAGGTACTCTTATCAATTAGCTAATGAGTGAAGTGTAGTACTGAGTATTAACTCTTCTGGTAGCTTTTTTGTTCTATTAGTTTTATGTTGTGTTTAATGTGTAAAGGTGGCCAAGGCCATACACTGGTCGATTTGCCATCAGATTCGACCAACAGATAGATCCTTCTCTGATCGAATCTGATCAGAGAGGGATTGTATGGCTGCCTTTACAGCAAACAGATTGTGAATCGATTTTAGCATGAAACTGATCACAGTAGAGGGCGCTCTACTGTTTAAACTTACTGCCGGGACAGGAAATGGAAACCGATCACAGTAGAGGGCGCTCTACTGTTTAAACTTACTGCCAGGACAGGAAATGGAAATCAATTGTTTGCGTTTGCGCAACGATATCGCAACAGATTCTATCATAGTGATCGAATCTGCTGTATATCGGCGGGAAAATCGTTAGGTTATGGGCCCCTTTAGACCCTAGACGAATATCCATTACACTTTAAAAAAAAAATCTACTTAACAACTACTATGGTATCCTTAGGGCTGGTTCACATGGGCATCTGCCCCTCATTTACCGCCGGCAGTCGGGACTTGGCGGTAAATGCTCACATTCAAGTGAATGGGAGTGTTTGTACCTGGCTTTTACCGGCGTCTGCGTGAACACGGAGTTCCGATCGCGACTTTCCCTGGTGTTCCAGGTGACCCTGGACTCTACATGTAGCATCCTGGGGTGTTTGAATGCTGCAGCTAATGTCCCCCTATGAGGAAGAAAAACACCGACCGCAATTAAAAGCCACGGAATGCCACTAAAAGCCTTAACGCAACACCACCGAAAGCTGGGAAGATGCCCGTGTGAACCAGACTTACTTCCTCCCTCCAAAAGACACACATACATCCCCATACAATCATAAAATCATTCAACAGCAACTGCTTGCACAGTCTTTGTGGTACACAGTGTCTGTGGCCCAATTGGTTAGTGCGTTTGGCTGTTAACTGCAAGGTTGGTGGTTCAAGCCCACCCAGGCATGGCCTTGCCTTTTGTGTTCAACAGTTGTCTGAAGAGAACCCCAGATAGCCAGGTAGATTCTTATCTCTCCCTGGGTTTGATTCCCAGCCAATGTGAGTTGGCTTTTGACATGCTACAAATCCTTAAGCAAGCTCATTTTTCTCTTGGATATATCATAATGGTACATGCCAGGCTGGCTTCAGCATGTAGTGTTGGTGGTGGTATAGTGGTGAAGAGAGTTGCCTACTATGCACTCAGACCTGGATTCAATTCCCGGCCAAGCTATGTAAACTTGCTTTTGAAATATTACACTTCTCTGGAAGATGAGACCCTTCGGAAGGAGGGAGGAAAATAGATATACCTGTTTTCAGGCAGAAATCAGTTTGGTGGGGAAACAAATTTGAATTCCGTAAAATTTTGCGGAATTTTAAAGCATGTGGCATTGTAGTGTGTTGTGTTGGTGGTATAATGGTTAGGATAGCAGCCTACTGAGCACTAGACCTGGGTTCAATTCCCAGGCAATGTGAGTTGGCTTTTGACATGCTACAAATCCTTAAAGAAAACCTGAACTGAAAATTAAAAGTCAAAATAAACATACACAAGTCATACTTACCTGCTGTGCAGTCTATTCCTCAATCTCTTTCTCCTCTCCCACACCCTGTTTGTCCACTGTGATCAATTAGTTCTCCGTCCTCCATTTTAAAAATGGCCATAACCCCATAACAGCTTCCTGGTCAGCACACTGTTAAACTGTAACATCGCCCACTTGAGCAATAGGGAAACGTGGACATTACCGGGCACATCAGTTGTCCGCTTAGCTATAACTGACAGCAACTGATATATAACTGACAGCAACTGATATATTTCAGTTCTGACAAAATGTTGTCAGAACTGGAAGGGATCATTGTCAGAAGAAAATGGTGAGCTTCTGAGAGGAACTGATGGCAAGGTAACTATTTAATGTTAATTTGAAGTTACCTCATGTGTTTATTTTGAATAATTGTACTCAGTACAGGTTCCCTTTAAGCAAGCTCATTTTTCTCTTGGATATATCATAATGGTACATGCTAGGCTGGCTTCAACATGTTGCATTGTAGTGTGTTGTGTTGGTGGTATAATGGTTAGGATAGCAGCCTACCGAGCACTAGACCTGGGTCCGATTCCCAGCCAATGTGAGTTGGCTTTTGACATGCTACAAATCCTTAAGCAAGCTCATTTTTCTCTTGGATATATCATAATGGTACATGCTAGGCTGGCTTCAGCATGTAGTGTTGGTGGTGGTATAGTGGTGAAGAGAGTTGCCTACTATGCACTCAGACCTGGATTCAATTCCCGGCCAAGCTATGTAAACTGGCTTTTGAAATGCTACAATTCTCTGGAAGATGAGACCCTCCGGAAGGAGGGAGGAAAGTAGGTATACCTGTTTTCAGGCAGAAATCAGTTTGGTTGGGAAACAAATTTGAATTCCGTAAAATTTAGCGGAATTTTAAAATTTTTGTCGGAATTCTGTTTTACCCCTATAGCAATTCCGTTCCGTCATATCGGAACCGGAATCACCAAATTCCGTCCGGAATCACGGAATCCAGCAACCATCCCTATAGGTTAGATGTTTTCTCTAATGTTCCCACTGATATATATGGGAAAATACATGAGGGTGCTTCGTCTCTGGTTCACTTTAAACAAGAATAACAAAAAATCAGCATACACCAGGGGCCCCTGGAAATGATATGCAGTACAATATCCTAGCATGCTAAAGCACATTGAAGGTCATTCACTAATTAGAAGCCAAGGTGCGACTTTGAGAAACTGTCATCCACACATTTTAGCAAAACAAAAAAACTGCCGACGATGGCTGTTTGGGGATTTGCAAGGCGATTTAATTTATGCAGAGTTATTTAAACGTTTTCCCTGACATTTTTGTGAAGGAATCAGGCTCCTCCCCTGAAGTAAACACACTTAAAGTGGAACTCCAGTGAAAATAATGTAATAAAAAAGTGCTTCATTTTTACAATAATTATGTATAAATGATTTAGTCAGTGTTTGCCCATTGTAAAATATTTTTATATTCTGACATTTATTACATGGTGACATTGTTGGCAGGTGATGTAGCTGCTGCTTGGTGTTTTGGCAGTTGGAAAAAGCTGTAAACAGCAATTTCCCACAATGCAACAGGGTTCACAAACAGGAAACTGCCAGGACCATGGTACTCAGAGTTTCTTGTGGAAGGGGTTTCACCACAATATCAGTCATACAGCGCCCCCTGATGGTCTGTTTGTGAAAAGGAATAGATTTCTCATGTAAAAGGGGGTATCAGCTACTGATTGGGATAAAGTTCAATTCTTGGTCGGAGTTTCTCTTTAAAGGAAACTGTGCACCTGAAATTTTTTTTTTTTTCTTAAAAACTAACCTTCCCATAAGGGAGGTTCTTGATAGAGTGTGCCATTGGGGGGCATGGGTTGGGGTAAGCGCAGGAGTGTAACTACAGGGGAGCAGCCTCTGCGACCACAAGGGTGTCCAAAACTGTGGGGGGCCCCAACTACGCCCTCCGATAAATGGGTCCAACCTTCAGATCAGGTGTTTCTGTGGCTACACTTATTGGTTATTGGTGTGAAGCGTATGATGTCCACACTTGTTTCATGACCTTCGCAAGTTGGGATCCCAGGCTGGGAGGGTAGGCAATGGAAAGGGTGTAAACATTGGGGGGGTTCTATCAAAGTTTTGCTGGGGGGGCACATGATATGTAGTTACACCCCTGGGTGAACGTCGCTACTAATCTCTACCAGGTGATGCTCCTCTGGCCTCCCATCTTTATAGGCTCCTCCATCTTTTCCACGGACCACCTGCATCTGCCGTATTTTATAGTTTCCGACCGGGTACGTAGATCTCATTTTCGTTATTTTGCCTGATGCTTCCTTTAATCCATCTCTGGCACAGACACAACACTATCCAAACATACCAGTTTCATGCCCGTAGGTTGTTTTATGGGGCTCGGTCATGTTGTTATTTTGGAGAAAATAAGTGCTATTATTGTCAAGACAAAAGCAGCACAAACCTTCATTTTTACAGCACAAATGGGCACAAATGTATCTTTAACCAGACATGTTGGAATTTTTATTTGTGCTGATTGTAGGGGGGGGGGGGGCAACTTCACTGAGTCTACAGTATGTTATGTAGGATTCCTTTTTTGGCATCATTTCGTAATTGGTGAGAGTGTGGTGGGCTTTGTAGAAGAAAGGGTTAAAGTCAATAGGCCACAAACATTTCAGATTTTCAATCCGTGCAGTAGTTCCATCTACATTTCCATCAGTTCAGGCCCTGTTACATAGTAACCGCTTCTCTTGATCTGTCCATGGTCCTGAAAAGCACAGCTGTTCTCTTCACGCTAATGTCTGCAATTTTTTATGTTTAGTTTTTAAATGCATTATGTGCTCTTCTCTTCCAATTCTTGCATTGCATTTTTTACATGCATAATTATTTTTGTCTTTACTTTGTAATGTTTTCCATATCCCATGCTGCGTAGTGGATACAGCGCTCTTTTTTCCATCCAGGGCACTATATGCACAAACTTTGTATGTTGTCCTATGGATAAGTAAATTGGCTTCCTCTAAATTGCCCCTAGGGATATTAGACATATTGGACATATGGCTATGGCAGGACTAGATTGTGAGCTCCTATGAGGACAGTCAGTGACATGACTATGTTCTCTGTAAAGTGCTGCAGAAGATGTCAGTGCAATATAAATACATGATAACACTATGATAGGACATAAGACTATCACTATGGAAGGGTTTAGACTGTGATCTTCTCTGAGGACAGTCAGTGACATGACTATGTTCTCTGTAAAGTGCTGCAGAAGATGTCAGTGCTATACATAATAATAATAATAATAATAATAATAATAATAATAATAATAATAATAAAAATAATAATAATAGGATAGGCATTACACTATGACTATGGTAGGATAAGACTGTGAGCTTCTTTGTGGACGGTCATTGACATGACTATGTACTCTGTAAAGTGCTGCAATAGATGACAGTGTTATATGAATACTAAATAAGAATACTCCTACTTTCCTTTTTATATGAGTATGTGCTGAGCTATGATGACAAAGTTTATCTGTTGCATGAAAACATACATTTTTTGAGGGTGTGTCAGTATATAAACAAACGTAGACAGTTTAAAAAGACAGTGTTCCCTTTTTTGTTCTAAAAACAAAAACTGCCATAGAGTATCCACATCAATATCTAGACATAAACACCCTGTATTGTTCAGGTATACATTACAAAAAAACCCTCATACCCAGGCCACATCTATTGCGTTTTTGGCATCGATATACGAAAGGGTTTCTTTAAATGCTTGATCATGTATATCTTTCCAAATAATTCATATGCAATGCATTTCATGAGCCAATGTTCACATCTTCAGGAGAAAATCTTTGTCTTACAACGAGTCCGCCAATCTTCTTCCACAGGTCAGTAGATATACGTCCTCTGGGACTTCATCTAAGCCACAGGTCAATAGATCTACTGACCTGTACAGAAGCAGTGCTGTGCAGGATTGGGCTTGCTCTTGTGCACATTTCTGGCACTATCTGATGCAGGACTAATTGGTGAATGGGAATATAATTTTCCTGAGCTAATGAGATTGATTTTTACTAGGGATGGGACGAATCCACAATTTCTTCGAATCCGAATCCGGATCCGAATCTAAAAAGGTTCTCGAATATCTCGAACCTTTCGAATCCCGAATCTAACGAATCGTGCACATAAGAATTGTGCGATCCATGGTATAGTTGCCCGCAGTATAGGTACCCAGGCATAGGTGCCCGCAGTATAGGTAGCTAGGTAAAGGTGTCTTCAGTATAGCTAACAAGGTATAGGGGCCTTCACTATAGGTTGCAAGGTATAGGGGCATTCAGTATAGGTTGCAGGGTATAGTGGCCTTCATTATAGGCAGCAGGGTATAGTGGCCTTCATTATAGGCAGCAGGGTATAGTGGCCTTCATTATAGGCAGCAGGGTATAGTGGCCTTCAGTATAGGCAGCAGGGTATAGTGGCCTTCAGTATAGTAGGCAGCAGGGTATAGGGGCCTTCAGTATAGGCAGCAGGGTATAGGGGCCTTCAGTATAGGCAGCAGGGTATAGGGGCCTTCAGTATAGGCAGCAGGGTATAGGGGGCTTCAGTATAAGCAGCAGGGTATAGGGGCCTTCAGTATAGGCAGCAGGGTATAGGGGCCTTCAGTATAGGCAGCAGGGTATGGGGGGCTTCAGTATAGGCAGCAGGGTATAGGGGGCTTCAGTATAAGCAGCAGGGTATAGGGGCCTTCAGTATAGGCAGCAGGGTATAGGGGCCTTCAGTATAGGCAGCAGGGTATGGGGGGCTTCAGTATAGGTAGCAGGCTATGGGGGGCTTCAGTATAGGTAGCAGGCTATGGGGGGCTTCAGTATAGGTAGCAGGCTATGGGGGGCTTCAGTATAGGTAGCAGGCTATGGGGGGATCCAGTATAGGTAGCAGGCTATGGGGGGATCAGTATAGGTAGCAGGCTATGGGGGGATCAGTATAGGTAGCAGGCTATGGGGGGCTCAGTATAGGTAGCAGGGTATGGGGAGCTCAGTATAGGTAGCAGGCTATGGGGGCTCAGTATAGGTAGCAGGCTGAGGGGCTCAGTATAGGTAGCAGGCTGGGGGGCTCAGTATAGGTAGCAGGCTGGGGGGCTCAGTATAGGTAGCAGGCTGGGGGGGATCAGTATAGGTAGCAGGCTGGGGGGGATCAGTATAGGTAGCAGGCTGGGGGGCTCAGTATAGGTAGCAGGCTGGGGGGCTCAGTATAGGCAGGGCCGGCCTTAGGTTTCACAGCGCCCTGAGCGTAACCAGATTTTGGTGCCCCCCCCCCATTCATCCTCTTCTTTCTTTTGGTTCATGTGCTAGCATACCATTTAGTAATCACAAGCCCCAAAAATGCCAAACACGGCAACAAATAACCCCAAAGTAAATAATAAATGCCACAAACGTTACCTCCAACACATAGAATGTAGGAAATGTTACCTCCGACACATGCAAAACCGCAAATGTTACCTCCAACACATGGAATGCAGCAAATATTACCTCTGACACAAAGTGCAGACAAAGTTACCTCTGACACATGGCATGCAGCAAACATAACCTCAACACACGAAATGCAGCAAAAACTACCTTCCACACATGAAATTACTTCCGATACACGAAATGCAGCCAAAGTTACTTCTGACACATGAAAAGCAGCAAACATTTCCCCTACAGATAGTGCAAAGTGACTGGTAGGAGGTAGTGGATGAGTCACAGGTAGAGGTAGCGGCACATAGAAGGTGGCGGGTAGTGGGAGATAGTGGGTGGAGGGTATTGACAGGTAGTGGGTAACAGATAGTGGGAGGCTAGTAGCAGGAAGTTGGTAGTGAGAAGTAGTGACAGGTAATGGCAGATAGTGGGTGGTGGGTAGAGGGCAGTGGCTGAATGGCAGTCCAGGTAGTGGGTGATGGCAGGATGGCAGTGCAGGTAGTGGCAGATAGTGGTGCTGGGTACTGACAGGCAGATGGTAGCTGGATGGCAGTACATGTAGTGGCAGAGAGTGAGTGGCAGGTAGTGAAAGGCAGAGGGTGGTGGCTGGATGACAGTACAGGTAGTGGTAGATAGTGGGTAGCAGGTAGCACCAGGTAGTGTGTGGTGACTGGGTGACAAATAGGGTGGGTAGTGATAGTAAGTGGATTGTGGCTGAGTAACAGTGCAGGTAGCGACGGTGACAGACAGTGCAAGTAGTGACGGGGAATGGCTGGGTGATAGATAATGCAGGCAGTGTGGGTCACTTGGTGACAGTGCTAGGAAGTGGCATAGTGGGAAACATCAGAGAATAGGTGACCTGGTCCTACCTTTCTCTGGTGGTAGTCAGTATTAGGACTGCCAGTGTGCCAGGCAGCAGTTACAGAGCCTCATTTCCCCTCCAGCCTCGCAGCCCAGCTCTTCTCCACGTGCAGGGGGCTGACCCATTTTCCCCAGGCTGGCAGCTGGGCGGGCTTCAATATTAGAGTGACAGCTCCCTGGATGCAGGCAGACATGAGGGAGGCAGATCCTGTTATTCCTTAGCCCCCGTCCAGCCTGCCGTGTTACCCAATCACGTGGCGGGGCGGGGCTTAGGAGGTGGAGCTAGCACCCGGGAAAGTGCTATTGGGTTTTCTCGTGGGTTCATAATTCAACCCCGCAGCAGAATGTGGAAGGCTGCGTTTAGAATTGGCGGCTGCCACCGCCGCTGTGCTGCACATTGTGACTTTTTTTTTTAAATCCCCCTTTGCACAGCCACAAGTCTTCGCCCCCATCACCCCCAGCGGCACCAGGGGGTGGGGCGAAGTGCGGCAAGAGCGAGATGGACCCAGCTGGAGCCCGCAGCTAGGAGCCAAATATGCAGCAGGAGCGCCCCCTGGAAGCCGGCGCCCTGAGCGATCGCTCCGGTCGCTCAGGTCAAAGGCCGGCCCTGAGTATAGGTAGCAGGCTGGGGGGCTCAGTGTAGGGAACAGGCTGGGGGGATCAGTATAGGTAGCAGGCTGGGGGGATCAGTATAGGTAGCAGGCTGGGGGGCTCAGTATAGGTAGCAGGCTGGGGGGCTCAGTGTAGGTAGCAGGCTGGGGGATCAGTATAGGTAGCAGGCTATGGGGGGATCAGTATAGGTAGCAGGCTGGGGGGATCAGTATAGGTAGCAGGCTGGGGGGCTCAGTATAGGTAGCAGGCTATAGGGGGATCAGTATAGGTAGCAGGCTGGGGGGCTCAGTATAGGTAGCAGGCTGGGGGGCTCAGTATAGGTAGCAGGCTGGGGGGCTCAGTGTAGGTAACAGGCTGGGGGATCATTATAGGTAGCAGGCTGGGGGGCTCAGTATAGGTAGCAGGCTGGGGGGCTCAGTGTAGGTAGCAGGCTGGGGGGCTCAGTGTAGGTAACAGGCTGGGGGGCTCAGTATAGGTAGCAGGCTGGGGGGCTCAGTATAGGTAGCAGGCTGGGGGGCTCAGTATAGGTAGCAGGCTGGGGGGCTCAGTATAGGTAGCAGGCTGGGGGGATCAGTGTAGGTAGCAGGCTGGGGGGCTCAGTATAGGTAGCAGGCTGGGGGGCTCAGTGTAGGTAGCAGGCTGGGGGGCTCAGTATAGGTAGCAGGCTGGGGGGCTCAGTGTAGGTAGCAGGCTGGGGGGCTCAGTGTAGGTAGCAGGCTGGGGGGCTCAGTATAGGTAGCAGGCTGGGGGGATCAGTATAGGTAGCAGGCTGGGGGGCTCAGTGTAGGTAGCAGGCTGGGGGGCTCAGTGTAGGTAGCAGGCTGGGGGGCTCAGTATAGGTAGCAGGCTGGGGGGATCAGTATAGCTAGCAGGCTGGGGGGCTCAGTATAGGTAGCAGGCTGGGGGGATCAGTATAGGTAGCAGGCTCGGGGGCTCAGTGTAGGTAGCAGGCTGGGGGGCTCAGTATAGGTAGCAGGCTGGGGGGCTCAGTATAGGTCGCAGGCTATGGGGGCTCAGTATAGGTAGCAGGCTGGGGGGCTCAGTGTAGGTAACAGGCTGGGGGGCTCAGTATAGGTAGCAGGCTGGGGGGCTCAGTATAGGTAGCAGGCTGGGGGGCTCAGTATAGGTAGCAGGCTGGGGGGCTCAGTGTAGGTAGCAGGCTGGGGGGCTCAGTGTAGGTAGCAGGCTGGGGGGCTCAGTATAGGTAGCAGGCTGGGGGGCTCAGTATAGGTAGCAGGCTGGGGGGATCAGTATAGGTAGCAGGCTGGGGGATCAGTATAGGTAGCAGGCTGGGGGATCAGTATAGGTAGCAGGCTGGGGGATCAGTATAGGTAGCAGGCTGGGGGATCAGTATAGGTAGCAGGCTGGGGGATCAGTATAGGTAGCAGGCTGGGGGATCAGTATAGGTAGCAGGCTGGGGGGATCAGTATAGGTAGCAGGCTGGGGGGCTCAGTATAGGTAGCAGGCTGGGAGGCTCAGTATAGGTAGCAGGCTGGGGGGCTCAGTATAGGTAGCAGGCTATGGGGGGATCAGTATAGGTAGCAGGCTGGGGGGCTCAATATAGGTAGCAGGCTGGGGGGCTCAGTGTAGGTAACAGGCTGTGGGGATCAGTATAGGTAGCAGGCTGGGGGGCTCAGTATAGGTAGCAGGCTGGGGGGCTCAGTATAGGTAGCAGGCTGGGGGGCTCAGTGTAGGTAGCAGGCTGGGGGGCTCAGTGTAGGTAACAGGCTGTGGGGATCAGTATAGGTAGCAGGCTGGGGGGCTCAGTATAGGTAGCAGGCTGGGGGGCTCAGTGGAGGTAGCAGGCTGGGGGGCTCAGTGTAGGTAGCAGGCTTGGGGGATCAGTGTAGTTAGCAGGCTGGGTGGGCTACCTTACCTACACTGCAGTAGGTAGCTGGGTCATATCCTCCTCCTCCCGCTCCCCGCAGCCTCCTCCGCTCGCCCCCCTGCATAAATAAGCAGAAGCAGCCTCTCACCTCCAGCGTGGAGTGCAGTGCAGCAGACTTCACTTCCTAGTTCCCCCTAGTGGCCACCTGACCGGCTCTTACTGATGACGTAGTAAGAGCCAGTCACTAGGGGGAATAAGGAAGTCTGCAGGAGGTCTGCCGCTCCGGAGTCCGGGCTCCACGCTGGAGGTGAGAGAGGCTGCTGCTTCTTATTTATGCGGCGGGCGAGCGGAGGAGGCTGCGGGGAGCGGGAGGAGGACACTTGCGAGCGGGGGAAGCGGCGGATGCGCGGCGATGCAGCGTCGGGATTCGGCGGATTCGGCGAGCGGAAAATGGCGTCGGGATTCGAGTCCACGAATCTCGAATATTTCCTAATATTCGAGGGATTCGTGGATTCGCCGGATTCGTCGTCCCATCCCTAATTTTTACTATTAAAAATACTTTTATTTTCTCATTTCATAGTGAAAAAAAATACTCTGTAGCATTATTTCACAATCAAATATCTTCACCATAAATTGTGACCGGAACATAATCTAAGTTGTGTGATGAGCAGTAAGAATAGCCAAACTAAATTTGTGTTTTTTATCTACAGTAGCACTTTTTATTTTTAAACTGGAATTGGTAAAACTAAGAAATACATGTTTTTTCTATTTTTTTCTATGTTTTCCCATTAAAATTCATAGAAAACAAAATTGTTCGAGGGAAAAAATAATGGCATACAATGAAAGCCTAGTTTGTCTTAAAAAAACAATATATATTTCATTTCTGTGTCATAAGTAGGGATAAAGTTATTTCTGATTAAATAGGGACATAGCTAAACTGTCAAAACTGCTCTGGTCACTAAGTTGAAAACAAGGTCTGGATGCGAAGTGGTTAAACACTCTTTAAAACCAATTGAAATTAAGAGTATTCCCCAGTGAGATAGGGAACCTCCAGCCATATACTGTATAATCTGCACCACATGCTAACTTGTTTTAGTTATTTTCCTTTGTGTTTCACAAGTCACAAGTCACAAACATGACATATTTCAGGAGCTGTAGTGATGAGCCCAAATTTTGCATAGATGTAATTTCACATCAAAATTCACAATTACGATGCAAAATTGTAATATGAAATGTCAGGAGAAAATTGTAATTGATTTCATCTGTAATTGTTATCATTCGTAATTTTGTAATTGTAATGATTCATAATTGTGTAATTGTAATTGTAATAATTCGTAATTTTGTAATAGTAATCACTCATAATTTTGTAATTGCAATAATTTGTAATTGTAATAATTCGTAATTGTAACGATCGGTGTAACACAGAGAGGATCTGATTACCGGTGATCTGCAGTATTACCGAGAATGCAGAATATACCCGATTATTGATGATCTGCAGTATCACCGATAATGAGATATATCTTCTAACCTCTGGACACCCGAGAGATGAGAGTGTTTGGTGCAACAGTAATACTTTGAGGAACGCACCCGGAAGATGGGTGCTAGACAGTAAGAGCTACTGCTATGGATCAGATTCCTTCCACAGGTCTGATGCTCCCCAAGGGGCGGAGCCAGGCTGAGACAGTGGGAAGTACAGAACGTGAGTGACACCAAGGGTAGTGTCACTAACAGATCTGTGAACTATCTCTTAACAGCAGAGATAGCTCTCGAGGTCGGACAAGCCAGGTCGTCACCACACGGACAGATACAGTACAGAGACAGGAGACAGATGCAGAATCCAGGAACTAGAAGAGTTTGGCAACAAGGTATCAGAAAGACAAAGGTACAGAATCAGAGATCAGGAGAATGGTCAGGAATGCAGAAAGTCATAACAGATAATCAACAATGCCTAGACTTAAGTGTGAGCTCCTAGATTCTCACACACCAGGAACTAGACTAGAATAATGTGAATGATACAGATGGTACAGAATTCCTAGACTATGGTGTGAGTTCCTTGACCGTCAACACCTAGGAAACTGGTTTAGATAACAATACAGATAATAACAGAATTCCTAGACTAAGGTGTGAGATCCTTGGCCATCAACACCTTTGGAAACTGGTCTAATAACACAGATACAGACAAGATCTGAGTGCTACCACGTAGTGATCGCAACGGCAGACACCAGATGAATGACCAGCACCCAGTATATATACACTAGCGCTCACCAGCGCCTCCCCTAAGTGCTGGACCAATGAAGTTACTGAACTTGTCAGCTGACCAGCTTGTTCAGCTGACCCTCTTCTGACTGCCATAAAGGCCCTGCCTCTCTGCGCGCACGCGCGTCCTCCTAAACCAGTGTGGACTATCAGTCCCAGCCACACCAGTCATGTGTTGTAATGTTTCTGCTGAGTTGGATGCGGAAACCGCCGCACCGCTGTCAGTGCGTGCGGCGTTTTCTCCGCATTCCGCATTGCTGAGAGGAGCAGGCCCATGCGAACAACTTGCCGCATTGGACGCAGAATCCGCCGACCTATTGTGAGAGCATGCGGCGGTTTCTCCGCGTTCCGACTGCGCGCCAGCTGCCATGTTGAACGCGGAGTCAGCCGCCTCACCTTGAGTATTGGCGGCTTTTCCACGTTTTCTAACAGTAATTTTGTAATTGTTATCTGCAATTGTTATCCTTCATAATGTAATTGCAATAATTCGTAATTTTGTAATTGTAATCCTTCATGATTTTGTAATTGTTATCTGTAATTGTTATCATTCATAATTTTGTAATTGTAATCATTCGTAATTGTGTAATTTTTGTGTAATTTTCACCGAATTTTGTGCCGACTTTAGCCTCTATACATGCTATTGCCACCAGCATGCCATTAGCATGTATGGGAGCTTTGCAATTCACCGCTAAAGTTGGCACAAAATAACACAAAAATGATGCGAACTTAGAAATGATTACACTAAATCAATTGAATTTACACATCGTAATAATGTATGGGAGAAATTTTTGTGTAATCGTAATTAGCTGATTACGATGATCACTAGACAGCAGCCCATCTACAACTAAAACAGTACATAATGAACAATATACCTAGGAACCTCCATCAATTAACCAAACATACCTACTTGAGAGGCGCTTATCGTGACCTTGAGACTGTACTGCTATTTGTTATTGCCTGAGGTAGCGGGAATATACCTGCGAAACGCATTGCATGGTTGTCTGGAGTATATAAATAAACCTGTTGTTGTTAAAAAGCTGACAGTATCTTGTCTACTTCAAGGAGGCGAGTCCACCACCACCTCCTGAGGAATTTTAAACTTTTTAGTACCTTTAATCCTGCTGGCGCCTCTGTTTACTCTTATATTACCAATATCCACCCCTGGTGGAGGGGTCGATCCCCATCTCTTTTTTCCTGATCTACAGAGAGCGACTTTTAATCCTGAGTGAGGACAGGTCTAATCTCCTCACCTGCCTGTTCAGTGGTTACCTAGGAGGTAACCCACTGTCGGGAGTAAATACATTATATACTTTTCAATTCCAACCTATTGTTTTGCTTACTACACTATATTGGGCTCTCGGTGTCCCCATTTTTTTTTAAACATACAGACTTAGCATGGATGCAACAAAAAAATGTCCTATATAATAGCAAATATGCATAAATACCCGTCTGGGGTATAAAGTCCCCAGCGCCTTCATCTCAAGTTAATCACCACTTCTGCAGACAAAAAAAGTCACTTTCCTAAATCCTTAAAAAAAAGACATTTAAGATGTTCTTATTTATTCCCCTTGAGTACACACAGTCCATTCTTTAATTCATTTGGCTTCTTTGTGTAATAATGTATCTGTATCACCATTTCCTGCATCTGGCAGACTGTCAGAGTCTCCTAGTTTCACCAATAAATCATTAGCGCCTTTCAAATCGGTATTTATACTTGTTACCAATTCCAGCATATGGAATTTGGTTACAGCGTTTAGCATGGACCCTATTCCCTATTTTTCAAGGCATTTGCACATTATGCAGCAGAACTATGGCAGGAGGGTGAATTTGGAGACGGACCACCTACTTATCAAGAATTCCATCCAACATCTTCACATTATTAAAGGGAGTCTGAAGCCAAACATTTAAAAAAATATATATACTTAGCTAAGGAGGGGGAAGGCTCTGGGTCCTAGAGCCTTCCTCCTCCTTGTCCCATCATTCCTGCATTGTTGGAGACTGCTCGCTTCCACTGCGGGTGTGCTTCCGAAGTCTTCGGGAGCATTCAGGCTCCTGAAGATGGGAGCCCAAGTGCTAAAGACTAAAGACTGAACCCCGGATGCACAGGAGGATTACGGCGTCCGGCATGATGACGCCTCAGCAACACGGCGGGGTGCGCATGTGCAACTTCACATAAAGTCCCCGGATACCAGAGTTGCCAGCGGGACCAGGAGAAGAAAGAAGAGAATGCCGGAAGACCTCGCAGGCTACAGGAGGCTGGAGGAAGTCCCAGGTAAGTCCAAATTCCATTTTTAGTTACAGCTCAGGGTCCCTTTTAGCTCTTCAGAAAACAGGACTGTATTTGACCCAGGAGGTCGAAGACCTCAGGGAAGCTTATTTGACAACTGAAGTCTTTTAACGCTTCCTGTACTAGAAAACAGTATGAGACTATTTTCTTTGCTACAAGTGTTCTATTTCTCAAATCAGGTTGAAGGTCCAGGGCAATCCCTGCCAAAACCACAAGGCTAATGAACACTTTTTTCCCAGAAACTGTTAGACTCTTGAACTCTGCACATCCTCCCACCCCACCCCCTTAGGTCATAGCTGTCTGTTCACACTGTTATCCATTCACTGTATGGCTGTTGATGCATTGTCAAATGTTACTGTCTTGTATACTCATTGTCTACTTCTGCCTGGTACTGTCATTGTATTTACTGACATGGTGCCATGTTGTTGCCGAACCCAATTACGGGTATGACCCAGTCGTGCTTGGCGATAATAAACTTCTGATTTAGATTTCTTAACTGTATTACACATGCAATTCATTATCTCATAAGTTTATATACGTTTCAGGCTTGGATCTGAACTCTTGCACAGGACAGAGGAAAAACAGAGAAATGCACCCTGTATGTATCTTGAGAGTTTAGTGTAACGATTGGTGTCAGCACACAGACAGAATCTGATTATTACTTAGCAAGGAAATGAGCAGCACTACTTAAAAACAGACTAGTGCCTACCTGCAAAAGAGTGCAAGACCCACTTGTGGGGTCGAATACACACCGAGCATACACATGACCTGTCTACCACTAGAGGAGGATGTTAGTTTCCATTAACAGCTTGCATGCAACCTATTAAGTACTCGTCCCTCCCACTGCGAAGAATTCAATCCTCCATGGGAGGGGCCTAACACTAACTAAATCCTAACCTATGTATATGCATAGCCTGGGTGCGGCTAATCAAATAAAATCGAAAATTGAAAATTGCGCAAAAGGTGGATCAGCGCAACACCAGGCCGCCTCCGAATGGCCTCCATCAGAGATGCGCTGAGCCCCCCCAGGAACTACAAACGCACCTTGAACCCAAACAGAAGCTTTGCATATACACCAAAAGCATGGCTGTTAAGTGGGAGCAGCTGATCAAAAACAAATTACGTTAGTACATAGCAAGGAAATGAGCAGCGCTACTTAAAAACAGACTAGTGCCTACCTGCAAAAGAGTGCAAGCCCCACTTGTGGGGTCGAATACACACCGAGCATACACATGACCTGTCTACCACTAGAGGAGGATGTTGGTTTCCATTAACAGCTTGCATGCAACCTATTAAGTACTCGTCCCTCCCACTGCGAAGAAGTCAATCCTCCATGGGAGGGGCCTAACACTAACTAAATCTTAACCTATGTATATGCATAGCCTGGGTGCGGCTAATCAAATAAAATCGAAAATTGAAAATTGCGCAAAAGGTGGATCAGCGCAACACCAGGCTTTTGGTGTATATGCAGACAGGGCCGGCCCTAGACTTTTTGCCGCCTGAGGCAAATTTTTTAAAAATTGTCACCGCCGCCCCTCCCCCCCTCGGGGGGGCGCTCTGGGGGGCCGCCGAGCTGGAGGGGTAGCTGGCAGGACGGGGGTATTGGGCCAGCGGCGGGGAGGGGGGTCGGACCCCCCCCTCCCTCGCCTGGGTCCCCCGTCCTCCGCTCCCCTCCAGCCTAAATAGAAGCAGCCATATGTGTAAGAGGCACGGGCGGGGAGGACACTCACCTCTTCCCAGCGTGCGCTCCACTGACGTCACTTCCTGCAGCGTCCTGCAGGAAGTGATGTCAGTGGAACACACGCTGGAGCGAGGAGGAGGTGAGTGTCTCCCCGCCCGTGCCTCTTACACATACGGCTGCTTCTATTTAGGCTGGAGGGGAGCGGAGGACGGGGGACCCAGGCGAGGGAGGGGGGGTCCGACCCCCCTCCCCGCCGCTGGCCCAATACCCCCGTCCTGCCAGCTACCCCTCCAGCTCGGCGGGCCGGCTCCCCGCACCCACGGACGGGCGGGTGCCGCCCCTGGAAATTTGCCGCCTGAGGCAAAAGTTTCACCCCGCCTCATGAGCGGGCCGGCCCTGTATGCAGAGCTTCTGTTTGGGTTCAAGGTGCGTTTGTAGTTCCTGGGGGGGCTCAGCGCATCTCTGATGGAGGCCATTCGGAGGCGGCCTGGTGTTGCGCTGATCCACCTTTTGCACAATTTTCAAGAATCTGATTATTGATGATCTGCAGAATCATCAATAATACAGATGTATACTTGATTATGGATGATCTGCAGAATCACCAATAATACAAGTATGGATAACCTCTGGACACCTAATGAAGTAGAAGTGTTAAGTGAAAGTGTAGGCTATCTACCGTGAGGCGGGAGATACGGGCAGCTCAGCCAGGAACCACCTGAGGGGCAGGTGGCCCTCGGCTGTGCAGGGACTATCTCCTTGAGTGAGGAGATAGAGATAATCTGGCAGCCAGTGATTTCCTGGTAAACTGGAAATCAGACTGTACTGCAGCCAGGGGACTCCAATGGGATAGAAGCCACTGGCTGCACTGCAGGAAGGACTCTCTGCTGAGCAAGAGGTCCTTGCAGCTAACTGATACTTGGTGGAATAGTATCACGGGTAGTACAGACAGACTGAACACTCGAGGGATGAGTGACAGCCAGAAGGGTCGGGCAGGCCAGGTCGGCAAAACCCGAGCAAATGGTGATAACAGATATAAATCACAACAATCCTAGTCTGGGGTGTGAGGTCCGTGGTCTTGACACCCAGGAACTAGTCTAAAGTATAACACAGCAATGACACAGTAATCCTAAGCTTGGGTGTGAGGTCCTTGGTCACAACACCCCGGAACTGGTCTAAAGTATAACACAGCAATGACACAGTAATCCTAAGCTTGGGTGTGAGGTCCTTGGTCACAACACCCCAGAACTGGTCTAAAGTATAACACCGCAATGACACAGTAATCCTAAGCTTGGGTGTGAGGTCCTTGGTCACAACACCCCGGAACTGGTCTAAAGTATAACACAGCAATGACAGGGGAATCGGCCTGATCAGCTGATTCCCCTTCTGCTGGTATAAATGTCCTGTCACCTGGCGCGCGCACGCGTAGCTCTCCATCTGTGTGCACTAGAAGGTCCAGCCAAGCCAGACGCGTGTCGCTGCGCGGAAACCGCCGGTCTGAACGCGGAGATAGCCGCCCTGTCACTAGACCACGCGGCGGCATCTCCGCTGTTCATTACATTTAGCCTGTCTAATTCCCCCTCATTTGTGTTTAATCACAAGTTGTAATCTGTTCTCTCCCATGTCACATGACTGCCTATGGCAAATAAGGCCATTTGAAAGCACAGGATGTTAACAATATGTCTGCTTCCATGAATCAGGAAGTAGAAACTGTGCAGATTTATTTTAGGATTTGTATCAGCTGTAACTAAGAAATGTTTTTTGTTTGAAGGTTATTATTCTGTTGTGTATGCAACGCTGGGTTCCCGGTTCGAATCCCAGCCAGGTCAACATCTGCAAGGAGTTTGTATGGTCTCCCCGTGTCTGCGTGGGTTTCCCCCGGGTACTCCGGTGTCCTCCCACATCCCAAAAACATACAGATAAGTTAATTGGCTTCCCCCTAAATTGGCCCTAGACTACGATAATGATACATACACTACACAACACATACATAGACATTGAACTAATGTAGGGGTTAGATTGTGAGCCCCTCAGAGGGATAGTTAAGTGACAAGACAATATACTCTGTACAGCCCTGCGGAAGATGTCAGCGCTATATAAATTCGAAATAATAATAATATTAATAGAGCAGAAAGGAAGTTCTGAGTTCAGGTCCACTTTAATGACTAATAAAGTGGGAACAAGGTAGACATATATTATTGTTGGAGTGACAGTTTGCTCCCCATCAGAATTTGGCAGCTTTTAATGTTTAACTGTAAGAAAGAGTAAAGAATGATGCAAAACTGTACTGTAAAAAAAACCAGGAGGAGGAGGTATCTTTGTCCTCTCTGCCTTTCCCTTATAGCACAGTGTATGTTATATTTAGTATGACATTTATAACTTCAATAAAGCTGAGAGCGCTTATGAAAAGCGTGGATATCCCATGTAGATTAGGTCTATTCCTGTGGATCTGTATTACTGGTGCATAAATGACAGCCATATATTGAGGTCTGTAAATGTATCTTGTAGGATACTAGACAATCTTCTTTCATTAATAAAACATAAGTAATCTTTTGGATTGCCCTTTACAGGCAAAAAAAACACATATCCAACTTCCCTGATAGATCCCCACTAACAGGGCTCAATAAGGGGGGAGCAGCACGTGCGACTGCAGGGGGCCCTCAGAGGTGTGTGGGGGCCCCAACTACTAACCTTCCTTTTCTCTGATACTCCAGATCAGGTGTTTTTGTGGGTGACCAAGACCAAGACCCTGATGGCCACACTTGTATTATGAGCCGTGTGAGATGGGCCCCTAGGCTGTGAGCGTGACCAAGAAGAGGCAAATGAAGGGGTGTGAATATTAAAGAGGAACTGTGATCAAGGATTGAATTTCATCTAAATCAGTAGCTGATACCTGTTTTCTTATGAGAAATCTTTACCTTTTCATGATTAGATAATCAAGGGGGCCTGTATGGTTCATATTGTAGTGAAACCCCTCCCACAGTGTGATGTCATGACCATGGTCCTGACAGTTTGCTGTCTATGAACCTCATTGCATTGTGGGAAATAACGGCTGTTTCCAAACTGCAAAGCAGGCAGTATCTCCTCCTGTGCATATGTACAGTATATCTATAAAAAAAACAACCTTTTAGCCTATCGCATTGTTAGGAGTTGTGGTTAAGGAAAGCCTGGCCGAATCACGCTTCATCCCGTATACTCCCCATCACGCTCCCGTCTTTGGGAGCGTTCTGCGTCTGCACCGCAGGAGCAATATGGGCCATGCATGCGTGACGAACCACGACCTGGCCAGGCTTTTGGACTTCAAGGACCTTAAAGGACCTCTGCGAAAATCTTAAAGTTTTAAATGCATGTTAACATATACAAATAAGAAGTACGTTTCTTCCGGAGTTAAATGAGGCATAAATTACTTCTCTCCTATCTTGCTGTCACTTACAGTAAGTAGTAGAAATCTGACATTACCGACAGATCGTGGACTAGCCCATGTTCTCATAGTGGGTTCTTAGGGTTTTCTTTATTTTTAAAAACACTTTGTAAATGGCAGTTGCTCCGTCCAACTGCCAAAAAAAGTGTACGTTGAGCAGGGAGGCTGGCCAGCATCTTTGTATAAATCTTTTTCAGGGAATGTCTTTATAAAGATTAAAGGCCATGCTGAGAATCCCCTACGGAGAGATGGACTAACCCAAAACTGACTAACCCAAAACCTGTTGGTAATGTCAGATTTCTACTACTTACTGTAAGTGACAGCAACATAGAAGAAAAGTCATTTATGGCTCATTTTACTCTGGAAGAAATGTACTTCTTATTTGCTGTGTTTTAAATTTTAAGATTTTCACGACAGTTCCTCTTTAATTGCCAGGGATCAGAGCCACATGGGGAGATGGCGAGGAATGAGAGGCTTTAAGGGGGCTTAAGGGAGCCCCAGGTAAGTATGGAACCGGAGATGCATCTTGTCTCAGCTTCCCTTTAAATTTCCTCTTTAAGGGGTCCCATCAAAGTTTTGCATGATTTGTAGTTAGGCTTCTGCCCACTAAACAAAGAAAGAGGAATAGCATTACTCTTCCCTGAGCACAATGCATGCCTCGTTTTCTGCATGCACTTACAGTACATTTGCGTCGATTGCCTGTGCTTATTATATACCTAACGAGAGCTTTGGACCAAGCCCTAGAAATCCGCAGTTGTCAATCATCACACAATACGAGCCCAGACACAATGGCACAATTGCTGAGTGAGGAATGTGAAGCACGGCGGTGCGCCTGGCTTGTCGGCTAATGTACTGCGGAGAAGGAATTGAAAGGGGACCAAAATTTTCACGCTGTGGGGAACAATTAACTTCTCCTTGGCAACACTAAATTCATCTCTTTAAATAAATGAAAGCACTTCAAAGAGGAGATTGGGAGTCCAGCGTTTCAGAGGACATGTCGTAATTGTTCCTGTACCCATAATCGCCAGAAAATAGCAATAAATATAAAACTGGCTTCCAGCAGCTGAAAAGGCAATACGTCTCTTTTGTGGAGAGATGGGCTGTTTTGGAGTAGCATAATTTAAGCTGTAATGTGTCTTTCTCTGCCTTTCTGAAGTTCTTCCAGAGATCTTCTCCATGCTGGACTTTAAAAGGGGCATAAAAGGACACATATCCGAGCTGTAAAAAAAAAAAAAAAATCCACTTACCTGGGCCTTCCTCCAGCCCCTGCCAGCCGTCCTGTGCCCTCGCCACAGCTCTACTCACCGCTGGTGGCCCGGGGTTCCCTCCGGCGCAGGATGTCCACTGCTGTACAGTCCGGATGATGTCAATGCAACCAGTGAGCCGTATGCTGGAGCGCAGGAGAAGCTGACCCGGAAGCCGACCTGGCGAGGTTGGCTTCTCCACCGGAGGGGACCGGGAGCAACCGGAGCTGCGGCAAGGGCACAGGGCAGATGCAGGGTGCTGGAAGAAGCCCCAGGTAAGTGTATTCTTTTATTTTTCAAGTGCTCGGACCTTTCCTTTAAGGATGTGAATAGGAGCGTCACCAAGTGCTTGGAAAATGCCACCGGCAGAGGAGTGAATGCCTTATTGCATGCTGCGGCGTTCAGGTCGTGCCTGCACAAATGTCTCACTGCCTTAAAGCCAATGTAAATTGAAAAAAAAAACAGATACTCACCTAAGGAAAGGGAAGGCTCTTAGTTCTATAGAACTTTCCTGTTCCTCTCACAGTCCCCTCATTCCAGCGCCATCATTGCAGTTCCAATCTGCTGCCACAGGAGGCTTCAAAAGTCTTTTTGGAGCTTGATGGCAGGCGCAGTACTGAGCTGCTCGTCATCGGGAGCACTTGGGCTCAGTGCTGCTTGGATACCCCTTTTCAAAATCCGGATTGGATCCGCATCCGGATACCCAGATATCCGATCCGGGTCGGATATCCGAGTTCAAAATTTTCCAAACCGAATCCGAAGCGGATATCCGACCTCAGTGGATTCGGATATCTGGATAGAAAAACCGGAA
Source organism: Hyperolius riggenbachi (assembly GCF_040937935.1). NCBI lineage: Eukaryota > Metazoa > Chordata > Amphibia > Anura > Hyperoliidae > Hyperolius > Hyperolius riggenbachi. The sequence continues at coordinate 59,008,209 of NC_090646.1, forward strand.
GTGGCCTTTAGATTGCTTTAAATCGTTTTTTAGGGTAAATGAGGCATGTAGCATCATTATTTTTAAAGGGAAACACTAATTGATCATATGGGGACTTAAAATCCCCCCCCCCCCCAAAAAAAATGGCTGTCAATTAACATCAGGACTAGGTTCCAGACAGCGGTCGTGCAGCCCACATTGTGTCCAAAGTCCAACCGCACAACTGGGACATGGCAGTTTTCAGCCCAAAAATCTATTAACCCTTCGCACTCTCGCATGCAAATGTTCAAACAAATGCATTCACAGATTCACTCATCCAGGCACAACTGTTATCCCTACAGCTAAGTTAAAAGCCGGGGTTTTAGTTCACAGAAGAATGCATTCTTATGCTTAGTCACCTATACTGCGCAGAAGTACCCAGGTAAACATAGGTGTCCTAACTCTGGCCCTGTAACATGCATAGTGCAAACATGCAAACACATTCATTGCATCAAACCTATCAATGGATTAGGAGCACACATCCTGACGTCCTCTCCTGGGACAGACAGTGCATCTTACCAATCGCACAAGGGAGCTAACATTATGTGTCCATATGCACCATGCACATACACCAGCATAAGCTGTGTGCATGCTGACAAATACATAGTTTTCAGCCCAGACACCTCCCAAAAATTATGCAGCAATTGTGTTTTGGGTTAAATATAGGTGGTATCAGCACAGCAGCAGTGGCCAAGTGCCACGTGCCGAGTGACAGTCAGACAGCAGAGGAGAAGACACTAACTGGCACTGCTCAGCAGCACAGCAGTTCTGTAGTAAGCTAACACAGTAGTACTACTACTCTAACAACTACCAGCACTGACTGCAGTACTACAGTACTAACTACACAATAACACAGTAATCCTATTCCCTAATCCCTAACCTAACCTATACTGTAGCTAGCTAAGGCTAATAGCTGGCCAGGAGGCAGCAGCTGGCCTAATCTGTGCACAGCACACACACAGACACATAGCAGCTGCAGCAACCCTGCAGCACACACTCTGACTGTCACACAATGAAATCAAGCTAATTAACAATACAACAATAGTGTAGTGATAGTGAAGGGGTTAATCACTGAACAGCTTTAGGTTTATCACTGTATACAGCACTTGCTAGCCCTGCAGCACTGGAGCATGTCTCTCAGTGAGAATTTACAAGCTAGGACGCGATTTCTCATCATGGCAGCCCTCCTTATTATACAGGGGGGCTGGCCAGGCCAGGGTTCCTTTCTGTGATTGGGTGCCAGGGCTTAGGCTGGGAGGCCTCTGATTGGCTCAATGAGGTCAGGTGGGGCTGGCCAGTGTTCCCCTCTGTGATTGGTTGCTAGGGCTTCTGCTGGGAGCCTTCTGATTGGCTCAATGACGTTCTGGAGGTCATCTACTTAGTTACAGTATCTCAATAGTTGGCTATCCGCGGATATCCGCATTGCCAGCCAACTATCTGCAGATAGCTATCCGGATTTCTACAGAAATCCGGTATCCGAATCCGAATCGGATAGCTGAAAAAAGGTCGGATATCCGGGTTACCCGGATATCCGGAATCTGGATGAGCAGCACAGCTTGGGCTCCTAAAGACTTCCAAATCCTCCCATGGCAGCACAGATCAGTATTCGACCGATTATGCTACTGGATGTGACAGCACTGTAGTGAGGGGACCAGGATAGGAATGAGAAGGCTCCATAGGACCCAGAGTCTCCCTTCTTTATAGGTAAGTATCTGATTTTTGTTTTTTGTTTACATTCACTTTAATGGAAGCTTGAAGTGAGAGGCATATGGAGACTGACATTTATTTCTGTTTTAAACAATGCAATGCCTGGCTGTCCTTCTGATCCTCTTCCATTAATAATTTTAGGCATAGACCCTGAACAAGCATGCAGATCAGCTGCTCAGACTGAAGTCTGACTGGAGAAGCCACATGCTTGTTTCAGGTGTGTGATTCAACATGACTTAAGCCAGAAAAATCAGCAGGACAGCCAGGCAACTGGCATTGTTTAAAAGGAAATAAATATGGCAGCCACCATATCCCTCTTAATTCAGGTTTCCAAGTGGTATCTGAAGTAAACAGAAAAAAAAGAAAAAAAAAAAGAACGTGCATTGGTTCACAAACTGTGGTGAATTCACTAAACTGTGGTAAATTGCTCAAGCAGTAAACATTTTACATGCAGTATGTAGGACTTTGTCTGAGACTTTGACCCACATAGACTAGATCCAGCAACAACTCCCCTAACTTTGATCCCAAATGAGCCCACGTAATATTTAAATTGTGTCGCATATCGGTGGAGTGGGAGAGAAATGGGAAAAAAGGGTGCAGGAGCCCTTATGGAAAAAAACGTCGCCATCATAGGCGCCTATTATAAATGCCATGATTTGTGGCAAAGGACGGAAATTTGGGCGCATGGCAGTGCTGAAATTTACCTTCTTTGCCCCACATTGCGGCATTTGTAAAGGCCCACTATGTGGCAAGGAAGGTAAATTTCATCGTCGAGAGGCACTTGATCAGAGTCAGACAAAGTACGATAGCATCGCAGGTGACGGGGGCTTGCGGAAATGCAAATTGCTGGGAGCTTGTGAAAATGCAAATTGCCATGCCCGCTATGCAATACTGCAATTTGCATTTCTGCAAGCCTGCAATGCTTTTGGCCATAGAAATTAACTTTTCCTACCACTAATCAGGCACCTCCTAGTGCTGAAATTTACCTTCCTTGCTGCATATTCTGGCTTTGCGGTAGTGTAGGGGTTAAGGTTTAGGGGGGTAAGGTTAGACACCACCAGGGGAAGAATCTTAGGGTTAGGCATCAGGAGTGAAGGGGGTCTTAAGATTGGGAACCACCATGGGGATCTTAGAGTTAGGCACCGGTGGGGGGGTGTCCTAGGGTTAGGCACCACTGGGAGGGGAAGTCTTAGGGTTAGGCACCACCAAAGGGGGGCTAGGGTAAGGCATCAGTAGAGGGAGGGTTCTGTGCGAGAGTTGGGTTAGGTTTAGCCATAGTAAAATTCTGGAATCCAGCAGTAAAATATCACTAATTGTAGCGATATTATACTAGCAGCAAACCCCTAAGCCCTTTAATCCAGGCGCATTTTTTTCCATGTTTTGCGAGCAGGAGGGTCAGTAGCAATCAATATCTGACAGCGTGCATTAAAAAAGGGTGCCAGGAAAAAAGGGCTCGACTGGATAACGAAATGGTGCTGGTGGATAACGAAATCTCAATAACGATAAACATTGTTAACGAAATTGGTTATTGATAAATACTATTTTAAAACAGACAGGAGTTGATAACCAAAATATATTAATGTTAAAAATCGTTACGTAATTTAACACTACAGCTTAACCCAACCCTACTCTCACACAGAACACTCCCCTGGTGGTGCTTAAAACTAACCACTCCCCTGGTGGTGCCTAACCCTAACCACCCCCCTGGTCATGCCTATCCCCAACCACCATGGTGGTGCCAAACCCTAACCACCCCTCCCCCCCTGGTGGTGCCTAACCCTAAACACTCCCCTTGCAGAAACACCCTTTTACCCATAGAAACGATAATATCTTTAAATCTTAAAATCTGTACATACACACAACATAAAATCACAAAAACTACAACACTGCAAGCTTCTAAAACGATAACATACTTCAAAAACTTTCATGTTCTAATGTTGTTAATGATATTTATTGGTCGCCCTTTTTTCTCCTTTTTTTGCTGTATTAACGATAATTGCGTTAGAGTCTATGGCAGCGTACTTTTCGTCCACTAGCCACTGGCTCCTTTTTTTCCTGCTACCATCTGACATTTTGATAACTTAGCCAGATTTCATCCAATAATAGCGCCCCCAGTGGCAACCATGTAGTCGTATGTCAGACTATGTCCAACGTTGGGCCTATGCTGGTAAATGCCAATGCCGGTAGGATTGGAAATGGTTCATGGCTGGATTTAAGGCAAAGCCACAAAGGCCATGGCCTATGGCACCAGGAAGCAAGGGGCGGACTGCGGGTTTGCACATTCATGCAGTCTAGCTGCCAAACATGTAAACTGCAGCAGTTGGGCAAGTGTCTGAGACTCGGGGTATGACGGAGCAGCAAATGTGGGCAGCATATTGTCTGTGATCTGAGCTGTCACTCATCACCGCTCATCGAGTCCAACTCCTCCCTCCACCCAGTTCCAACCTATCAGAGAGGAAAGCATAGATTTGGCCCATAACTGAAATAAAAAATATAATCATTCCAATCATTTCAGATGTAATCAATCCACAAAACAGATTGATAAAATGATTGACAAATTGATCATTTGTAGTTGATTGGCACCGTCAACACTGTCAAATCCAATCAATCAGAAGGTTTATCAGTCAGTAAATTGGCATTGTTAATAAGCATCTTTAAAGAGGAACTCCAGTGAAAATAGTGTAATAAAAAAAGTGCTTCATTTTTACAATAATTATGTATAAATGATTTAGTCAGTGTTTGCTCATTGTAAAATCTTTCCTCTCCCCGATTTACATTCTCACATTTATTATATTATGACATTTTTACTGTGGGCCTGTTATGTAGATTCTGCTAGCTGTTTTGGCTGTTAGAGACAGCTGTAAACAGCTATTTCCTGTCTGTGAACATTGTTACATTGTAACAAACTGCCAAAAGTACCGCGGTCCCAGAGCTTCTTGTGGGAGGGGTTTCACCATAATATCAGCCATACAGCGCCCACTGATGGTCTGTTTGTGAAAAGCAATAGATTTCTCATGTAAAAGGGGGTATCAGCTACTGATTGGGATAAAGTTAAATTCTTGGTTGAAGTTTCTCTTTAAATACATTTATTACTGGGACCAATAAAAGTGTGTGTGGTGGGGGGTTGCTGTTTGTCAGGTTGCAACTGGTGATAGTGGCCTTGGGCGGTAAAAAGTACAAATCTGGCCCTGAAAAGGTTAATAAAATATGGACAGCTGGTCTGCAGCACAGTATGAAGTGAGACATAATGGTTCTGACACACACTATGTGGCTGTCAGTGTAAAGCTTCATAAAGCCCTATATAGTCAGGTGAATAATGCAAGCTCCCTCTTCCTGTTTGGGCTTGTGTGATGTTTGTTGGTTTAATGAACACAGCATTCCCTCAGCTTGCTTGCCTGCACACTTATGTAACCAGTTGTGAGGAGGAAAGATCATAGCCTGTGGCAAGTCTCACAGCAGCACATTCACTGAGATACTTCCATTATTTATCACCAGTCTGTAAACACGTTCATCGGCCATAATGGCTTCACCCCTCAGGAGTAACAACTACATGTGAAGCCCATTACAGGGGTGTAAACATTTATTTATAGATGTGCCCTAAAAAATGGGACAGAGCTAGCGCGCATGCGTGAGGAGATAGTTTTTTGGGGGCCACAGGGGATGGAGGTGGATGGGGAGAAGTCTCTTTAGGATCCAGAGGCTTCACCCTCCCGAAGTGAGTACCTCCTAGGGAAGCCATTTTTTTTACAATTTAGCTTTTAAAGAGAACCCGAGGTGTGTTTAAAGAATGTTATCTGCATACAGAGGCTGGATCTGCCTATACAGCCCAGCCTCTGTTGCTATCCCAAACCCCACTAAGGTCCCCCTGCACTCTGCAATCCCTCATAAATCACAGCTGTGCTGTGAGGCTGTGTTTACACCTGTAGTGTCAGTCTCAGCTGCTCCCCCGCCTCCTGCATACTAGCTCCGGTCCCTGCCCCCCGTCCCTTCCCTCCAAACAGCAGGGAGGGAAGGGATGCAGGCGGGGACCAGAGTTCTGCAGGAGGCGGGGAGAGCAGCAGACTGACACTATAGAGATAAACACAGCCAGCTCTGACAAGCTGTTTGTCAGCAGCGTGGCTGTGATTTATGAGGGATTGCAGAGTGCAGGGGGACCTTAGGGGGGTTTGGGATAGCAACAGATGCTGGGCTGTATAGGCAGATCCAGCCTCTGTATGCAGATAATATTCTTCAAACCCACCTCGGGTTCTCTTTAAGTTTGCACATATATACTAAAGCACATAAGCAGCGTTTCTTCCGCGTCTATAGACGCCTCTATGTATGTATACGAGAAAACTTAGTCCTCTAAATAGCAGCAATAATTACAATATTTGTAGCAACAGCGGGTTTCCAGACACCAACAATTAAATGGAATCCTTCCGTGTTCTCTTAGTTCTTATAGTCCGCCACATTGGAAAAAATATACTGGCAGATAATGTAAAGCACGACTCAACTCCCGGATCCCTTTGGAGTGCTGGGAATGAGCAATGATGTTCAAAAGTCCGTATGGTCTTTAGCATGACAGCGAGTCCCGGCCGGTGACTCTCCAAGATGTTCGTTTGCCTACTAGACCCAAGCGTATAACGGATCTCCGGCGTGGTCTGCCGGGGATTCTGGTGACGTCACCACAAGTTAACAGCCAATCCGCTGACTAGTTTCGGTGGGTCCGCCCACCTTCCTCAGAGCCGTGCTTTACATTATCTGCCAGTATATTTTTTCCAATGTGGCGGACTATAAGAACTAAGAGAACACGGAAGGATTCCATTTAATTGTTGGTGTCTGGAAACCCGCTGTTGCTACAAATATTGTAATTATTGCTGCTATTTAGAGGACTAAGTTTTCTCGTATACATACATAGAGGCGTCTATAGACGCGGAAGAAACGCTGCTTATGTGCTTTAGTATATATGTGCAATACGAAAAGACTCAATTGTAGGAACTGCGTTGTGTGGTCCACTGAGTTTGGAGATCTGCTGTTGTTATGCAATATATGAAGGACTAGGCTGATCATATATGTGCAAAGATATTTTAGACGCAAGAGAAACGCTGTTTGAGCGCTACTAGGCTGATTATATATGTGCAAAGATATTTTAGACGCAAGAGAAACGCTGTTTGAGCGCTACAAGCTCATCTGTCCATTACATACACGGAATTCCGTTTGTGAGAAGTTTGGAAACAATTCAATAGTGCACTATTGACAGACAGAGTGTTGTCACTGGAGGAGATTTGTGGGTGCTGAGTGGCAGTGTGGTCTGTGTGCTTGTGTGCATGTTGGTTTGTTTACAATTTTATGTGTATTAACCATTGTTTTAATGTCCCAATAAAGTGCTTTATTTTGTAAGCCTTGAAGGCGCAGGTATCTATATTCTATATAATTTTATCCTTTTGTGGGGATGAGAGTGAACCCCTTGAATACTTTGCAGCCCGTTAAAAATTAGAACCAGCGCCAGAACTTTTCTGTACCTCTCTTTAAGTTTGATTTAATGGAGAAGATTTATTAGCATGGAACTACTTTTAGTCCTTTTATTTAATTTGGCTAGCAGGCTGGAAGGACCTCTGTAAGGCTGTTTATCGTCCTGCCTGAGATGAGTGTTTCTAAAACAACGGTCCTCATGCCAATTCTTCTGGTAAAAATGAGCAGTAGTTTACTTTTGTTACTTTCTTTTGCCAGGTAGCATTGCAGTATCACACAGCCAGTAGAATGCTCTCAGGTGTCATTGCACCACATACATGCAAATAGGTGACGTGAAATTTTGGCGCAAGGTAAAGCCAAAAAACATCTCCCCCTGCTCCTGCAAGTCCGACGGACGATGATTGTCACCGATAAGGAAGTGTCAGCCCGACACTCGGCCCGGGTGTCGCCAGTGATCGATTGTGCAGCGGGACCAGGAGAGGAGCCAGGAGGACGCCGGGGGTCCTCCCAACCTACGGTGGGCTGGCCAAAAAACCCAGATAAGTACCGATTTTGTTTATTTTCCCTGCTCAGGGTCCCTTTAAATAAAAAGTGAAAAAATAATGTGGGGTTCACCCTTCCAAGCCCTTTTAACCTCTTGTTCCCCGTGCAGGCTGTTTTTTCCCAGTTATTTTGGACATGCAAGCATGGGGCTCCGCACACTGATGAATACCAACCCATGTGGTCCATAAGATTGGGGGGTCATTTGCAAACGGGAAGCAGCAAAGCCTTCCCCAGTCCCCACCTTTCACAGAGCATCCATGACCAACATTATGGACAAGGGGCTCATCACCAGTGCTGCTCGGATACCCCTTTTCAAAAACCGGATCTGATCCGGATACCCAATCCGGATCCGAATCGGATATCTGACCTCAGTATCCGGGATATCCGTCCGGATTCAGATAGAAAAACCAGAAGTGCCCTTTAGATTGCTTTAAAAAACTTTTTTAGGGCATATGAGGCATGTAGCATCATTATTTTTTTAAAGGGGAACACTAATTGATGATGTGTAGACTTAAAATCCCCCCCCCCCCCAAAAAAAAATGGTTGTCAATTAGCATTAGGACTAGGTTCCAGACAGTGGTCGTGCAGCCCACATTATGTCCAAAGTCCAACCGCACAACTGGGACATGACAGTTTTCAGCCAAAAAATAACGCAGCAATAGTGTTTTGGGTTAATCATAGGTGGTATCAGTGGCCTGTGGCACCCTGGCCTGGCGGTGGGAGCTGCACAGGCAGCAGGAGCAGGGCAATGCAGCAGCAGCAGGTGTAACATGTGCCAGGAGCATGCCGGACCTGGCAATTGGCACATGCCACATGTCACGTGGCACTTGGCACGTGGCAATTGGCACATGCCACGTGGCACTTGGCACGTGGCACTTGGCACGTGCCACGTGGCACTTTCCACATGGCGCGTGGCACGTGCTGCGTGGCACATGTCGCGTGGCACTTGCCACGTGGCAAGTGACAAGTGATACGTGGTAAGTGCCAAGTGACATGTGGTAAGTGCCAAGTGACATGTGCCAAGTGCCACGTGCAAAGTGCCACGTGCCAAGTGCCACGTGACATGTGGCAAGTGCCACGTGACATGTGCCATGTGACACGTGACACTTGGCAAGTGACACGTGGCAAGTGCCACGTGACACGTGGCAAGTGACACGTGGCAAGTGTCACGTGCCAAGTGACACGTGGTACGTGCCAAGTAACATGTGGTAAGTGCCAAGTGACATGTGCCAAATGCCACGTGACATGTGCCGAGTGACAGTCAGACAGCAGAGGAGAAGACACTAGTGCATACTAACTGTCACACTGGCACTGCTCACAGCACAGCAGTTCTGTAGAAAGCTAACACAGTAGTACTACTACTCTAACAACTACTAGCACACTGACTGCAGTACTACAGTACCAACTACACAATAACACAGTAATCCTATCCCCTAATCCCTAACCTAACCTATACCTAAGGCTAATAGCTGGCCAGCAGGCAGCGGCTGGCCTGGTCTGTGCACAGCACACACACAGACACATAGTAGCTGCCTGCAGCACACACTCTCACACAAAGGACATCAAGCTAATTAATGATTTAACAATAGTGTAGTGATAGTGAAGGGGTTAATCACTGAACAGCTTTTGGTTTATCACTGCTAGGCCAGCAGCACTGGAGCACACACTCTGTCTGTCACACTATGACATCAATCAAGCTAATTAACGATTTAACAATAGTGCAGTGATAGTAGTGAAGGGGTTAATCACTGAACAGCTTTAGGCTACATTTCCACTGTAGCATTACATTTTCGCCTGCAAAAAATCGTATAAGATTTTTCTGATTGGTGAAAATTCGCATGTAAATTTGTACGCGTTTTTATGCGAATTTTCGTACGCGAAAATTCGCATTAGTTACATATGCATAATCTGCCTAGTAACAGCTTAGTCATGACTGCTGACAACTTCCTGTAACCATGGATGTTATGCAAATTTTCAGGCAAATTCGCATTGCCTATACAAAGCATTGTACGCGAATCGTACGCAATGTCCGAAAAAACGATACAGGACCTCAGATTTTTTCACGCGTACGAACGCGTACGAATATTCGCATAGAGTGGAAACGGCTGTATTGACTAACATTAGTTTTAAAATCTATGCAAATTTTCTGAGCAGAAAAACTGACACAAAACGCACAAGTGGAAACCTAGCCTTAGGTTTATAATTGTGTACAGCCCCCTTGCTAGACCACCAGCACTGGAGCATGTCTCTCAGTGAGCATTCAGCAAGCAAGGGACGATATGTCTCATCATGGCAGCCTTCCTTATTATACAGGGGGGCTGGCCTGTGTTCCTTTCTGTGATTGGGTGCCAGGGTTTAGGCTGGGAGCCCTCTGATTGGCTCAATGAGGTCAGGTGGGGCTGGCCAGGGTTCCCCTCTGTGATTGGTTGCTAGGGCTTCTGCTGGGAGCCCTCTGATTGGCTCCAGGATGTCATCACCTTAGTTACAGTATTTGCGTTATGCGCCCAACTATCCGCAGATAGCTATCCAGATTTTGGCCCAAGTATCCAGAATCCGAATCCGATCGTATAGCTGAAAAAGGTTTGGATATCCGGGTTACCCCATAATGATCCCATGCTATGTTTTTAGAATCATGATTCTACACCAGTATACTTTCAGTCACTTTCCCACACCAGTATCCTTAAAAATACCAGTTTTATGTCAATTTTTTTTGAATTATGTTTCTATGGTTAAAAAATAAATGTTCCACAACAAAAACATTAAATACATGCCAAATACTCATAACAAATTTCCCATGGAAAAAACCCAATCTTTTACAATACCAAGTGAAAAGACAGGAATGCAGGTCTTTCAGTACATGCCAAATCCATCCTTTTAACGAGGAACTGTAACCAAGAATTGAATATCAGTAGCTGATATTCCTTTTCTAGGGATGGGACGACGAATCCGGCGAATCCACGAATCCCTCGAATATTGGGAAATATTCGAGATTCGTGGATTCGAATCCCGACGCCATTTTCACTTTACGAATCCGCCGACGCTGCATCGCCGCGCATCCGCCGCTCGCACTCGTCCTCCTCCAACCCCCCCCCACGCCTCCTCCGCCCACCCGCATACTTTGTATCAACTCACCTATCCAAAGCGGAGCGCAGAGCGGCAGACCTCTCGCTGACTTCCTGGTTCCCTCTAGTGACGGCTTTTACAATGACGTCATCAGTAAAAGCCGGTCCGGCCACTAGAGGGAACCGAGAAGTAACGACGAGGTCTGCCGCTCTGCGCTCCACTGGACAGGTGAGTAGATACTTTTGCAGGGGTGAGCGGAGGAGGCCGTGGGGGTGAGCGGAGGAGGCCGTTGGAGGTGAGCGGAGGAGGCACGGGGGGGTCTGCGGGGCCTACCTACCTACCTACCGGCCACTATACTTACCTACCTACCTACAGGCCACTATACCTACCTACCTACAGGCCCCTATACCTACCTAAAGGTCCCCTATACGTACCTACCTACCTACCTAAAGGCCCCTATACCTACCTACCTAAAGGCACCTATACCTACCTACAGGCCTCTATACCTACCTACCTACCTAAAGGCCCCCTATACGTGCCTACCTACCTAAAGGCCCCTATACCTAACTACCTACCTACATACCTACCTATACTTAAGGCCCTATACCCTGCTACCTATACTGAAGGTCCCTTTAACTACCTACCTACAGGACACTATACCTACCTACGTATCGGCCACTATACCTACCTGCCACTATACCTACCTACCTACCTACAGGCCACTATACCTACCTAAAGGCCCCCTATACGTACCTACCTACCTACCTACCTAAAGGCCCCTATACCTACCTACCTACCTAAAGGCCCCTATACCTACCTACCTACCTAAAGGCCACTATACCTACCTACAGGCCTCTATACCTACCTACCCACCTACCTACCTAAAGGCCCCCTATACGTGCCTACCTACCTAAAGGCCCCTATACCTACCTACCTAAAGGCCCCTATACCTACCTACCTACATAGCTACCTATACTTAAGGCCCTATACCCTGCTACCTATACTGAAGGTCCCTTTAACTACCTACCTACCTACCTACCTAAAGGCCCCTATACCTACCTACCTACCTACATAGCTTCCTATACTTAAGGCCCTATACCCTGCTACCTATACTGAAGGTCCCTATACCTACCTAAAGGCCCCTATACCTACCTACATACCTACCTATGCTTAAGGTCTCTATATACCCTGTTACCTATACTGAAGGCCCATATATCCTGCTACTTATACTGAAGGCCCATATACCCTGCTACCTATACTGAAGGTCCTTTTACCTACCTAAAGGCCCCTATACCTACCTACATACCTACCTATACTTAAGGCCTCTATATACCCTGTTACCTATACTGAAGGCCCATATACCCTGCTACCTATACTGAAGGCCCATATACCCTGCTACCTATACTGAAGGCCCATATACCCTGCTACCTATACTGAAGGCCCATATACCCTGCTACCTATACTGAAGGCCCATATACCCTGCTACCTATACTGAAGGCCCATATACCTTTCTACCTATACTGCAGGCCCCTATACCTTGCTACCTATACTGAAGGCCCATATACCCTGCTACCTATACTGATTGCCCATATACCCTGCTACCTATACTGATTGCCCATAAACCCTGCTACCTATACTGAAGGCCCATATACCCTGCTACCTATACTGAAGGCCCATATATCCTGCTACCTATACTGAAGGCCCATATACCCTGCTACCTATACTCATTGCCCATAAACCCTGCTACCTATACTGAAGGCCCATATACCCTGCTACCTATACTGAAGGCCCCTATACCTTGCTACCTATACTGAAAGCTACCAATATTGAAGGCACCCATACCTAGCTAGCTATACTGAAGGCACCTTTACCTCGCTACCTATGCCTGGGTACCTATATTGCGGGCAACTATACCATGGATCGCACAATTCTTATGTGCAGGATTCGTTAGATTCGGGATTCTAAAGGTTCGAGATATTCGAGAACCTTTTTAGATTCGGATCCGGATTCGAAGAAATTGTGGATTCGTCCCATCCCTATCCTTTTCCCATGAAAAATGTTATTTTTACTTGATTAGATCTCCCGTAGGTGCACATGTATATCCAGGGTCGGCGCAGAGGCGGCCTTTGGGGGTGGCAAGTGGGGCGATCGTCCCAGGCCCCGCACATGAAGAGGGCCCCGCATGTCATGCCCGCCATACCATGCTCATTTTGGTGGTGGTGAAGAAAAGGTCTACAGAAGTCTAGCTGTTTGTGTTCTGAGCAGTGTGTCATTTACAAATACTCAGATTTTCCTATTTTGTTTTACACACCTTATATTTTGGTCAGGGGCATTTAGGTCAGTCAAGTATGGACTGGAGCTAGAGGGGGCTCAGTCTGGAGCTTCCAGACTGGCTGTGGATTGGTGCTAGGTTTTATGGGGAGCTAGGGATAGGTAGAGGCTGGCTGGGGAGCTAGGGACAGATACGGTTTGATTACATTACGTATTGTAATTGTACCTGTATTGGTTGGCTTAGGGGCCTTTAGCAACTTTTTAAACAATAATAAGGCATACTGCTTTAGAGGTGGAAAAGCCTGTGACTGTAGTGGTACGGTACATAGCCTTCACTTATGCCTCTAGGCCCGGCATATGACACTAGCCCCAGGCCCCGTGTACTCTAAGGCCGGCTCTGGTCGGCGCTACCATAGAGGCAAAGGAGGCAATTGCCCCAGTGCCCCAGAGCCTGTAGGGGCCCCCAGTGGCTACAAGAGGAAAAGGTTTTTTTCAAAAAGACCTTATATTTTTTGAGAAAATCGATTTTAAAGTTTCAAAGGAAAAAAAATACACATTTAAAAACCCACCGACTTTAAAGGTTAATAGCAAACCCACCTTAAATGCTAGAAACCCTAAATTTGCAGGATATGTTAAGAAGATCATTGGGAATAAGACGAAAAAACATTTTTTTCAAAAAGACTTTATAGTTTTTGAGAAAATCGATTTTAAGTTTCGAAGAAAAAAAATATACTTTTAAATGCGGTAAATGTCACTTTTAGTAGCAAACCTAACGGTAGTGTAATTTTACATGTATCAAAAGAAAGAGCAATAACTTTCCTGACGGGGTTTCCAGGGGGTCCATACGCAGCCGCAGCGCTTTGACCAGGGATCGCTATACAGCCGCAATTTGGCTGTATGAAGATCCCTGGCGTTTTTTCCTATTTCCCCAAATTTTTTTTTTATGTTTCGAGTGTGGGAATTTTTTTTTTTATTATGTGGGGTCCCCCCTCCTGAAACTTTTTAACCCCTTGTACCCCATGCAGGCTGGGATACCCAGAATGTGGAGCTCCGACCTATTGGGGCTTCACACCCTGACTATACCAGCTGCAAAAAAGGTCTCTTAATGCCGATTTTTGCTTCCGGGTATCTGTTGGGGTGGGGGGGGGGGGCAGGTTTATTTTGCCCTGGGGCCCCATTGTTGCTTAAACCGGCCCTGTGTATATCTAAAAAATAAAATACACAACACATTGTTAGGGGGGTGTGGTTATAGATAATGGCAATTGGTGCTGTCTTTTTTTCATGTCTGCCAGTAGTAAAAATAATGACATGCAGGCTGATTGTGGATCAAGCAATATGAACTAATTACATGGCAAATATCAATCATTTTTTGATCTTCTATTTTCTAACTTCTCACTTTGCAATGTATTGATTAAATGTTTCCCCTTTTTCCGCGTAAGTTCCCCACTAAGAACAATCTGTCCCTCAATGTAACCCATAAGAATCTTTCCGCAAACTCTTCTTCGTACAGCTCAATGTCACTATTGCCACCATTTATTGACTTCCAGATGACTCACAATTTTTTCCCATAGTTGGGAATAATACTGATAAATAATATAATAAAATCTTTTACATGGAGGAGTGAGGTGTGTTTACATTGAACAAAGGAACACTCCACCAATATAGGGCTTGATTCACTAAGACAAATAGCACGCCTTATCAAAGTTAACACGCCTTATCAAAGTTAACACCCCTTATCAGAGTAGCATAGCAAAATTATGACTGCTAATTGGTAATGACAAGAGCTCCACTTGTCCTACCCTGAGCCCCTGCGGGTTCGTGGCGCTTGCTACTCTGATAAGGCGTGTTAACTTTTAAAAGGCGTGCTAACTTTGATAAGGCATGCTATTTGTCTTAGTTAATCAAGCCCACAGCGTTTTAGGATTCCTATTTTGCACCATTGTTTTTTTAACCCATTGCACTAAAATAAAGTTATGGTAAGTTGGCGGTCATCTCAGACGGGGCAACCAAAGTAAGCTTATTTTTACTATATGAGAAATTAACTGCTGTTAAGGTTTGTAGGTATTTTGTGTTTTCACATCCATATGCCATGGATGTCTAAAAGTTTTTTCATAAAAAACAACTTCCACCTGCAGCGGATATCTATAGGCATTTTCGTGTCTCTATATTCCTGTGCCATGGACGCTGCATAAAAGGTGTTTGGTACAAAGTTTTTGCTCAGTGCACTCTTTACTACTTCACTTGAAATAAGCAAATAATTCTAAGTTGTTACAGAATTATGCATACGTTAATGCAAATCTAAGCCGCTTGGAAATGGACCAAGCCAATGCTTCCAATGCAAGATTTGATTAGTCCATGGTACAATAGACTTTCATAATAATTAGTACTAATCTGTATCATAATAATTAGCATAATCCTTAACCATCTGAACGTTATTTGCACCTTAAAGTGGACCCAAATTAAAAATACAAGATTTCAGAAATAAAATCTATTTTTTAAATTATAATAATAAATAGCAGCCTTTTTTCAGCTACATGATGACAAATATAAAATATTTTACACTTATTGGAGGAACCCCTCCCTTCCTTTCATATTGCCTGGACAGAATCCGGCAGACTGGTGGAGTAGATGGTGTCCGGCAAAGGAGGAATTGCTAATGGCTGCCACCTGTATAACCCTAGCTATGAAAAGAGAAGGGTGTAAACCATGCACTGAAATGCTCATAGGCTTGAAGGAGTGTTTATTTATCTTTGTATGTGTCAGAGTGGTGCAACTAAATATTTCGAATTAAAAAAATGTTTGGTTTGGGTCCGCTTTAATAACAATGCTACTGACTAATTTGGACATTGGTACATCAAGATTCGCGTAATACATTTAAAGTGTACCAGAGGCTCCAGAGCTGTAATAAAGTAAAGGTTTTATACATACCTGGGGCTTCCTCCAGCCCCATTAGCATGGATCGCTCCCATGCCGCTGTCCTCCGTTTTCTAAGTATATAGAGTATTCACGCTGTGTAGCAGGGGTGGTGAACCTGCTGGGAGGAGTGCACCACCAAATTCACGCTCTCCAGGACAGTGGATTGAGCCTGACTAGGACTGTCAACCCATTTGTGCTTTTACTTTATTCACTAACAGACTAAAGTAACTCCTAGTTGAGCCACCCAGCACCTCTCATCACATTGTTGAGCAGCCAGAAGGACAGGCACAGACTGGGGCCCGTGTGTAGCGCTGTTCACCGTGCCCTAGATTCACTTTGGGCCCCATACAGCAGTACCCCCTGTGATGCCCTGAAGGCTGCCCTGCTGATACCCCCTTTCCCTCTAGAAATCTTTACCTTTTCTCTAATACATCATCGTGGGGGTGTC
Source organism: Hyperolius riggenbachi (assembly GCF_040937935.1). Classification (NCBI taxonomy): domain Eukaryota; kingdom Metazoa; phylum Chordata; class Amphibia; order Anura; family Hyperoliidae; genus Hyperolius; species Hyperolius riggenbachi. Next base: position 59,024,626 of record NC_090646.1, read on the forward strand.
TGTATGGCTGATATTGTGGTGAAGCCCCTCCCACAGCGTGATGTCATGACCATGGTCCTGACAGTTTGCTGTCTGTGAACCACATTGCATTGTGGGAAATAACGGCTTTTTCCAACTGCCAAGCAAGCAGCATTTCCCTTTGTGCGTAGAACTCTCAGTAACGAACATTCTATACAGATCACCTGGCAGAACTAAAGATGTCATCACCAGTGATCACTGATGAATTTCAGAAGGTAACTCAGGGAGAGGAAAGATTTTACAATGTGCAATCACTGACTAAATAATCTAGAAATCAATTTTATTCATTATGTTGTTTTCACTACAGTTCCTCTTTTATTGTCCATGTGACCATGTGTCACAGCATTCCTATTCCAGTTAGCTGTAGAAATACAAGCCACATTCAAGGGTGCAGCTTGGCCCAGGTAAACCAAGCTATTGCTTGGGGCCTCACCCACAGCAGTGGCCTCCCATGTGCCAGATCCACCCTGCCTATGACTTGTATGGCTTCCACTGCCTCCCCATCACCCACACACAGACCTTAGGTCAGCACCATGAACAGAGGGAAGAGTGGCTCAGTGACCACAGAGTACACTTCAGGTGTGTAAGTGATGTCATTGCTCACCTCCTGAATTTTAAAGAGAATCTGTACTCTAAAATTCTTACAATAAAAAGCATACCATTCTATTCCTTATGTTCTCCTGGGCCCCCCTGTGCTGTTTCTGCCACTCCCTGCAGCAAACCTGGCTTGTAATTGCCAGTTTTAGACAGTGTTTACAAACAAAAAACATGGCTTCTAACCAGCATGTGATAGGCTGAGAGGAGCTCAGTCTGTGACTCATACAGAGCCTGGAGGGGGCGTGGAGAGGGTGCGTATAGCTTCTATCCTATCACAAGCAGAGCAGCACATTCCTGCCTGAGCCGACAAAGCTGACAAAGGAAAGAAGATTAGATTATATAACAGAGATAATACAGCCACTGTGCAAGTAGGAAAGGCTGCAGTAAGACAGACCACATTACAACAGGTATAGGAACTTATAGGATAGAAGAAATAAAGCTGACAATTTTGTTACAGAGTCTCTTTAAGTGTCCCGCTAGGTTACTGTGTGCTGCTCTCCTCTCTTCACGTCGCCGCTGCTCTGCAGGTCCATGAGTGCTGGGGCTGGGGAGGCAGCAGGAGGCTACATGCTCCCACTGACATCAATGCCCTATATGGGAGGTGGGGGGACACATCTATACTGGGGGGACACCTTGGCTACCTTTACTGGTGGACACCTAGACTACCTATACTAAGGGTGGCGGCATACGTATTGTAAAGTCGCCGGTGAGCTGGGCGCAGGGTGAGCCGAATGATGGCTCACCCTGCTGCCACTCTAATTCCCAGCAGCGTTAAATGCTATTGCCCATCCGAGTCATCGCAACGAAGGAACCCCAAATTACCCTTATGCGGATGCGCACTACAGCATTAGTGTTATAGTGGTTCCCAGCTTTGGCACCGAGTGCCGAAATGACCTGCTTTGGGGTGGCTACCTATACCGTGAAAAGGGGGGGAGGGGGGCACCTTTGGTTATCTACCTATATTTGAGGGCTTTTTGGGGGGGGCCTTTGGCTACCTAATTTGGCTATTAACCTCCGTGGCAGTATAATTCCCGTGGCTGCGCGGCCGCGGGAGGGTTTTTTCACCTTTTTTTTTTTTTTTAGCATGTAGCTAGCCTAGCGCTAGCTACATGCTTCCCCCCTCCCAGCGGCGTCCCCCCGTATCTTCCGATCGCCGCCGGCGCCGCTTGCCCATAAGGAAATGCCGTTCTGAACGGGATTTCCTTGAGGGCTTCCCCCGTCACCATGGCGACGAACGGAGTGACGTCATCGACGTTGTGACGTCACAGGGAGTCCCGATCCACCCCATAGCGCAGCCTGGCGGCGATTGGCCAGGCTGCGCAAGGGGTATGCAGGGGGGGGCCCTGTATCGCGGCGGGTAGCGGCGCATCGGCAGCGAGCGGCGGCGATCAGACCAAACACACAGCTAGCAAAGTGCTAGCTGCGTGTTTGAAAAAAAAAATTATGTAAATCGGCCCAGCAGGGCCTGAGCGGCACCCTCCGGCAGCTTACCCCGTGTCAAAAAAACGGGGTTACCGCCAAGGAGGTTAAACCTTTGGCTGCTAATATTATATGAGAAGGGGCCACAATTTATGTAATGCTTGGGGCCATGAAGAGCTTAGCAGCACCTCTGGCTAAATGTATTTAGTGCTCTTCATTACAAACAGTTCCAGTTCTATGATCTGCTTCATGGTGACCTTAGAGAGGTTTTAGCAGATAGATCTGAACACTGCAGTACAGCAAAATTAGCTGTAATGGCCAAGGTATGAAATATTCCCAGTCTCGAAGGGAAACTCAGAGAATGTGATAGGAACATCCGCCCTGGTTATTGCCAAAGCCTCCAATGGAAGTTCAAAAGGCCGCACAAATCAGAGACGTGGGCCTCCCCTGGTATTTTTTCCGCAGTATTTAATGAAGGTGGCTCTGGCCATTAAGTAAATAAATCCTGACCTGGCACAAGCAATTTCTGGAGCAGTAAAGCCAGGCAGAGACTCCGGGCCTTGCCACGCGTCCCCTGATATGATGTATTAACTCCGTGAAGCAAATTGTAGGCCAATCTCAGCCGACCTCAGGAGAAAACACATCTCCTGAAAATATGCCATAAAAATATGACAGTCTATTTGTCAAAGTCACAAAGACACCAAAATCCAGCAAAAAGTAATAGAAACTACTTTTTCTTCCCCTCTGCCTGGTTGCTGTTCTGCTGCCTTAGTATATGGGGGGAGGCTGTGATGGATGACCAGAATGTACGGTAACCAATCATGCAGCATGAGAACAGACAAGGGGGGAGACTTACTCATCCCATCAAGAACCTGACACACATATACAGCGTAAGCTTGTTAACTAGGATCATATGTGACACTGGGCAGCACAAAGTATCTTGTGAAATAAATTGGAAGATGTTCCTTTACATTGAAGTGTACCTGACACGGGGAGGGGGGACAATTTATACATATCTGAAGCTTCCTCCAGCCCCCTCCAAGATAATCGCTCCCTTGCTGCCCTCTGCCACTTTCTAGAACTTCCTAAAATGGCCCCGAAAAGTCCTCCAGTCAGGGCCAGTTGGCGCAGGGAGCAGGAACGCGCAACACAAAGCCACGCATTCGAAGTGCGCCGTGGACTGGAGGACTTTATGTGGACAATTTCAGAAGTTTCAGAAGGCGGAGGAGGGTGGGGAGGGAGCAATAAGCCTGGAAGGGGCTAGAGGAAGCTCCAGGTATGTATAAAATGTTTATTCCCATCCGTTTCAGGTTCTATTTAAATTCAACATATAAAGGGTTTTTAATAAATATATGTATATTTTTTGTTTATTTATTTTCATGTTTATTATTGTAGGAAATATTTTTCTTAGAAGCTTACTGATGGTAAGGCTGCGGACTATGCACCTTTACACTTCAGCAGCACTGGTTACCAACACGGATGGGGCTCTACTGAGCTTTTGTGAGTTTTGGTACTTAGCTGGTACTTCCTGGTTCAGAAATCCAGCCATGCTTCATCCTGCCTTTGGCACGCCTCTGCCCTCCCATGACAAGCTCTCCCATGGCAGCAAGCCCCTTCTGCTACGCAGACTGGCTTCTTGCTTCTCAAGTTTCGCCCTATCTGGAAAATGTCCAGGTATGATTAAACCCCAAATCAATCATTTTACTTTGTTGTATATAGGGTCTATGGATACAAATTTTAGAGGCAGAGGATCAGCAGGACAGTCAGGCAACTGGTATTTGAATACATAAGGCAATACATATGGCAGCCTACATGTTCCTCTCACTTCAGGTTCCCTTTAAGGCTAGTTTCAAATATTTGCTGTGCAATCGTCCTGCAGCAGGATAGACTGGGGCAGGAGGATTGCACCACACTACTGCTTTGTTAATTTTACCCTGCAGCAAAGTGCACCAGCAGGGTAATAGGCAAAGCCCCACCCCCTGTACAGTGACGTGCCCCTGCTTGATAGGCAGTTTATTACTGTTTTCCCCTTATTGACACTTGCACACCATGCCACACCGCTAGTGTTGGGCGAACAGTGTTCGCCACTGTTCGGGTTCTGCAGAACATCACCCTGTTCGGGTGATGTTCGAGTTCGGCCGAACACCTGGTGGTGTTCGGCCAAACTGTTCGGGTTCGCCCGAACTGCTGAATGCCCGGCCGAACAGGGCCCCTGTTCGGCCAAATACGGCCCCCCTATGGGGTCGCAGGCATAAAGGGGGAGCATGCCCCGATCGCGGGGGGGGGGGGGGGGGTCGGAAATTCCCCCCACCCCGTCCGCTAGCGCTCCCCCCTCTGCCCGCTTCCCCATACAAAAGTTTGACGAAAGTAAAATAGTACCGGTGGTGGTGGCTGGCTGCTGCAGTGGCTGGCTGGCACTATGAAGTGACTGAGGAGGAGGAGTCGGAGTAGGACGCGTTGAGGGAGGCCGGGCAGCGGGCGGTTCAGCGGTAGTACCCTTGTGGTACTTCCGCCCTTTCTCTGACCTCACGTCCTCTGCGTGATGACGCATACGAGGGTACGCGTGACGCGTACCCTCGTATGCAGAGGACGTGAGGTCAGAGAAAGGGCGGAAGTACCACAAGGGTACTACCGCTGAACCGCCCGCTGTCCGGCCTCCCTCAACGCGTCCTACTCCGACTCCTCCTCCTCAGTCACTTCACAGTGCCAGCCAGCCACTGCAGCAGCCAGCCACCACCACCGGTACTATTTTACTTTCGTCAAACTTTTGTATGTCTCCCTTATGCCTGCGACCCCATAGGGCCCCCAAAAGCGGGATGTTCGGGGAGTTCGGGGTTCGGCCCGAACATGCCGAACATCGCGGCCATGTTCGGCGAACGTTCCCGAACCCGAACATCCAGGTGTTCGCCCAACACTACACACCGCTACCACAAGAATCTATTATAAATTGTTGTAATGCCATAAACTCCCATGCAAATGCCTGCCACACGGAACTGCTTGTACCGTGCAGTACTGACCTGCAGGTAAGTTATAATCTGGTGAACAGGTTCATATACATGCATTTACCCCTAAATAGGAGGAGCAACTAAGTGCCAGTAAACTGAAGCAAAACAATTGCTATCATTCATGAACAGGCTGTCGGTAAAGAGAATCAGTGCGGGAAAACACCGCTGGCGGATTTTTAGACTTCTGGGTGGGCATTCATAAAGATGTATCCATGTGCGGAAGCAGTGCGGAGATTCCCCGAACTAGGCTGGCAATAGGCAGGCGGTAGGCTTGCGGAGACACGGAAGCTGCCGAGTTGATACATTTCTCCGTGTTCCGCTCTGCTGCAGCTGCCTGGGAGGTCTGTGTGTCTCCATTCACTTACATTGGTATCGCCACATCAGAGGGAGTGGTACTTCCCGACCTCACACCGCTTGCGGTGATCTTTATGAATGAACATTTTGCTACATTTGTACCGATAATCACCGCACAATGCGGTGATTTATCACTCTGCTCGGTAGTGTCATTTTTCCATGCGGAAATGCTTTATGAATGATAGCCAATGCGTATCAAATTTATTATAAGTTATCAAAATGCACAATCACCCCAATGGACACAACCCCCTCCCCCCTAAAAACAGTGCCAAAGTGGGTTGCAGCGCTCCCCATTTATACCAACACATGCAACCAGTCTTATGGCCAAGGATTTGCTGAGTCCTATCAGACAAGCAGCTGTCAGTAGGGTAGTAATGAAAACTAAACCTTTCTATCTAAGCACTAATAGAAATACTTCCATATCAGACTCCTCCAGGTGCCTCAGTTCTTCAACTATAATAAGTGAGCTTCCACAAACTGAGATGACATCCTGTTCCTTTAAAGCTTTGTTCACAGAACGCTTCCAAGCTTGTAACAAGAATCAGGTAATACGCAGTCCACTTTGTTTGCAAACTCCGATGCTGCACTGCAGCACTCACCACCTCTTCATACTCTGCCTTGTCTCAGCACTCGTGGGCTTGTGTTCGCGGCGTCCTGCGATACACGCTGCCATCACTTGCTTTCATAGAAGGTGCTCACGGCAAGTCTTCCCTGGCCGGCCAGACTCTGATGTCATGTGTTGGTGGAGGGGCGCTGAACATCACGCACTCTCACTCCTGCGGCATAACCACGCCTGCATTTATTTATTGCATTTCGATAACTTATAATAAATTTGATACGCATTGTGAGAAACTGATTCCCTATTGTTTTGCTTCAGTACTGACCTGCAGTGGTCTGAGCGTCGTCGTGAGCACTTCTGCCACATTGCATCCACCACATCGCGTTTGCCGGTGGAATTTCCACTGTTCGCATTCTCAGCGGGCTGTGAACATTTGCCGTGTTCGACCCGCCCCCATACATCATCATAGAGCCAAACTTTGACTCCTTACCTCACAGTCAGCAGACACATGGCAGCCAATCAGCTAGCATCCCCTCCTGGACACCCCACCCCTCTTTTAAAAAGCAGTTGAGGTGGCCATATTGGACTCATTCTCTGCTGGCTGCTGTTAGTGAGAGGAGGGTCAGACTTGCTGCAGATAGGTAAGGGAAGCATTAGCTAGGCCTGTGTTCTTGTTCCTCACTGACTACTTGCTGAAAGCACCCCAAATAGCCCTTTTGAGGGCTAGTACATCCATCTCCTGTCTTTTATTTTGTGTGTGACACTCCACAGCCCACTGACACCCATAGCTGTGCACACTACTGCTATTGTGTCCACATTACGTTGCAGGCACAGTACCACTCCAGTGCATCATTTGTAGGAATGTAATGTGATTTCTGTCATTTGGGCATTAAAACTCGACTCTGCATCAACTCCGTAATTTTTGGTGGGACTTTTGGCATGGATCCCCCTCTGGCATGCCACAGTCCAGGCGTTAAACCCCTTGGAATAACTTTTCCCCAAAATTTGCCTGCCTATTGAAGTCTATGGCATGTTCGCGAACATTTGAGGAAGTTTGGGAACCCAAAATTTGATGTTCGCGACATCTCTAATGGCCACTGCAATTAGGGAGCGGTGGGGGAGCCTACTGTGCCACACCGCAATAGAACACTCTATGGACTTGATTCACTAAACCGTGATAACTCAAATATCACGCCTTATCAACGATATCACACCTTATCAAAGATATCACACCTTATCAAAGTTAACATGCCTTATCAGAGTAGCATAGCGAGCACTACGATCTTATGCCTGCTAATTGGCAATGGCACTCGTCCTGCCCTGAGCCCCTGCGGGTTAGTAGCGCTTGCTATGCTACTCTGATAAGGCGTGTTCCAGGGGCGTAGCTTGAAGTCCCCGGGCCCCCCTGCAAGAATTTTAGCGCCCCCATGGGGCCCGCTCATGGCCGTTTTAGGGAGACAGGAGGGGTCGCAGCATGGTAGCCCGTCGGTAGGGAGGGGGGACGGTCCTCCCCCTCCCTCATCTCTGGCTCTCTCCTCTGCGCTCCCCCCCTGCATTATGTAAGGGTCAGCAGCCACGGCGGCAGCAGCTATAATTACCTCCATCCACCACCAGAGGTTGCCGATCTGCAAGGGCTGTTTACAGGAAGCAATGTGAAGCCCTTGCAGATCGGCAACCTCCGGTGGTGAATGGAGGTAATTATAGCTGCTGCCACCGCCGCCGCTGACACTTACATAGATGCAGGGGGGAGTGCAGAGGGGAGAGCCTGAGGAGAGGGAGGGGGAGGACCGTCCCCCCTCTCCACCGACGAGCTACCAAGCTCTCCCCTCATGCTGCGACCCCTCCTGCCCCCCCCAAAACGACCATGAGCGGGCCCCAGGGCCCCCCCCCCCCCCACACACGGGGGCAGGGGCTGCTTCCCCTATTGTTAAGCCAGTGGCGTGTTCACTTTGATAAGGTGTGATATCTTTGATAAGGTGTGATATCTTTGATAAGGTGTGATATTTGAGTTATCACGGTTTAGTGAATCAAGCCCAATATTTGAAAGTAGCCTCAACCATATGTCTCATGTAGAGAAGAAGTAACAATTCTAATTTTCATAAAACAGTTTGTTCCCTGGTATCTATTACACCATGTCATGGTAAACGCACACAGATATACATTTGGTTTGAAATTTACCTCTGAGCTCGCAACATGTTAGACGGGAATCATGAATAGGAAATGATGCGTCTCCCTAGTGCGGCATTCACTGCTGACATTCACTTTTCTGTGAGGATTTTTTTCTCTTGCTTTCCTCCGCTCTGATTTTCTTTCAGCTCCCAGTGAATGCGCAAATTATCCCCTCATTAGATTTTATTTTGCAAGGCAAATAATACCGAACTGGATGTTCAGCAATGTAGTATTTGAAAAGCTGTATTATTTATAACATCACAATAGAGAGACTACATATTAGCAATGGAGAGCAGCAAAATCTAGGTGGCATATTTGACAGGAGGGTGTTTAGAATTATTTGCTTAAAAGTCCTGGAATTGAAAGAGCACCTGTACATTAGCTGTATGCGGTAACCAGTGGCGTAGCTAGAGATCATTGGGCCCCATAGCAAAACTTTCATGGGGTCCACAGATGTAGCCAGTAGCCACTATTAAGCAATTCCACGTGTGCCTATCCTATGGATAGGAGTTAACTGGACAATTTAAATTCTCATGCAATCTACCATGCATATAGTCCATGGGCACTTAAATAAAATTCATAGGGTGGAGGAACACAAACAAGTTAATAGTGAATAGTGAATGCATCAAGTACCACCTGGCCCTCCTCTGCTCCAGGACCCCATAGCAGCTGCTATTTCTGCTATGGGCTATTGCTACGCCCTTGGCTGTAACTTAGGATTTAGGAAGGTGGCAAGGAATGGATTGGAAGGGAAAGTTTGTATTTTCTGAGGGCAGTTCTTCCATGAAGCAACGTGAATCATGTGCTTCAGGACGGCAACAATTAGAGGGTAGTTCTCCTCCCCAAATGCCCCCCTCCTCGCACTCCCTGTCTCCCCCGCCCTAGAAGTGTGGTGCCGCTTCACTCACCGGGTCTCAGCGTTCCAGCGATGGGATCTCCATTCGTCTGTCCAGCGACCTATATCCATGGCTACAGCAGTGCCTCATGTGACCTGTTACGTGCTGTCAATTTCCACCAATGCCAATGACCAATTTTGACGATTACTGATATACAAATTCCGACTTACCAAGTAAGTCTTTTTCTTATCGTTTTGTTAATATTGTTACCTAGTTAAGCGTACATCCACAGAACACTTCCAAATTCAGTGATTGGCCAAATACTTCTGAACTCTCTGATTGGCCACATTCTTCCAAGTTGGAGTCTTGTGATTGTCCTAAAGTTTCAGAGGTATTCTGATTACCGGGGTAAAATTCTGCTTTCTCTGCTTGGCTTAATACTTCCGAGTTGACAGCAGGGCAGACTTGAGCAACTGTGGTGGACTGGACACTGCAGTGCTGCTGTACACCAGCGGGTTTTATCAAGAAAAGGGGTCTGAAAAAAGAATTTGAATGGAGAGCACCGCTAACACTGCTACCGCCTATGGGGCTTGATTCACTAAACCATGATAACTCAAATATCACACCTTATGAAAAGATATCACACCTTATGAAAAGATATCACACCTTTTGAAAAGATATCACACCTTTTGAAAAGATATCACACCTTATCAAAGTGAACACGCCTTATCAGAGTAGCATAGCGAGCGCTACAAACTTATGCCTGCTAATTGGCAATGGCACTCGTCCTGCCCTGAGCCCCTGCGTGTTTGTAGCGCTCGCTATACTACTCTGATGAGGCATGTTAACTTTGATAAGGTGTGATATCTTTAATAAGGTGTGATATCTTTTCATAAGGTGTCATATTTGAGTTATCACGATTTAGCAAGGCCTGGGTAGCGCAGCTAGGGAAAGGCCACCCATGATAGGGCTAGACAGTTGTCAGGAAGTCCAGGGGTTAATTTGACTGGGGGATGGACTATCCCCTGGTCAGAAGCTCGTGGGGAGGAGTTGGTTAGGGGAGTTGCCAGGCCAGGACAGGAAGGGCGGATTCCGGGTAGGAAGTCAGTGTAGTGGCTGTACAGGGAGTTAGGAGGAAGGAGACTGTTTGGGGGAACGTTTAGAGGAGACAGTCCTGAGAGAAGATTCTCTTACCGCCGGCATGGAGGATGTGGAAAGCCTTCTGAGCCTCGTCAGGAGTGAGGCAACTGCACAAGGTCCGCAGTGGGTTGCGGAACAGCTTGCAAGAATGGCGGGAGGCGGCGCCGGCGATCCGGCAGGCCGCACCAGCGCCCGTGTGTCCAGGCCGCCCGATCGGCTAAGCCCCGCAGCGTCTCCCCGCCGGAGGATGAGGAGCGACAGTTCGCCGCGGACCCCACCTGCGCCCCCTCCAAAAAAAGGTAAAGCGCAGGGTGGGAAGGGAGTGAGCGGCAAGAAGAGCGGGGACAGGGCGGCGGCTGCAGGCACCAGCGGCGCCACTCAGAAGTCGGGAGGACGCACTTCCGCACGCGGACAGCAGCATGCGGCAGCCTCAGCTGCCAGTAGTACCCCCGGCACGGGGCCCCAGGCGGCAGAAGAGGCGGGCCCGTCAGGAGCTAATCCACCGGCTGCTGCTAGGCAGACTTCAAAGGGCAGACAGCAGGCTGCCAAAAAGAAAACCACGCAGGAAAAAGCGAAGAATGCACCAGCTAAAGAGAAGCGCAGCACGGAGCAGGGTCACAGGGTGTCGGCTGCCAGGCCTGGCAGGCAACTTTCCCCATCACCCCCACGCAGCCGGAGAAATGACCCTGAGGTTCGGAGCAGAGAGCACCAGCATGGCAGGCCGGCCAGTGATGCTAGACCCAGCAGGAGTGATCAGTCAAGGAGTCAGGGGAGTCCTAACCACAGGAATGCCAGCCGATCCGTCTCCCCCGTGAATACTGCTTCCGGCGGGTCCGACGAGGATGGAGGTCGAGACGGGACACCTAGGCCAGTCGTTGCGGCTGATCGGGATCAGCATCCGGTGCAGCCAGGTGAGGCGCTTTCTGTTTGTGGGTCCAATGTTCAATATTGTAGGGGTAGCTGTTCGGGAAGCAGGGTGTTGGGTGCTGGTGGGTCGGGGACACTAGCGGGAGTTAACCAGTCGGGGGCCCCCCAGCCTACAGCGGTCAATGATCCTAGTATGGTAGCCCTCATGACATCATTGGTGCAGAGTATCAGGGATGCATTGCGGGCGCCTAGCCAGAACACCGTTCAGGCGGAATCACCGGCACAAGCTTGGGTCGGTCCCGTGGCGTCACAAGCGGCTACAGCCGTGGAAACGCAGTCGAGTGCTAGCAGTGGTAATGCAACAACAGCCACGGGGGCTGCGGGGCACGCGCCGGTTCCAGCGGAGGCAAGAGGAAAGGAAACTGAGTTAGTCCGCTTAGCGGATACGGCAAAAGGGGAGGCATACTTGTGTGTCGGGGGACCGCTGGGTTCGCATTTGAAACCTGAGGTGCGCGAAAAAATTTGGAAGGGGGAGTATGTTGAAATTTTTTCACTCCTCTGCCTAAGTAAGTTTAATCTAGATCGCGGAAAAGGGGATGAGAGTAAGAAGGAAGAAGAGGAACGCAGAAGGTATAGGTTGATACCGAGGAATTTTGAAAATTGGAGGCAGGCTTTTTCTATATTTGCAAGCGTACTGGGTGAAAAACAACCGGAGTGTTGCTCAGCATTATTCTGCTACCTGGAGACGATAGGTGAGGCCCACAGGATGTATGGGGGAAATGCGTGGCTGCGATATGATGAACATTTCAGGCAGTCAAAAGCTTTCCACCCAGCGATACAGTGGAATCACAAAGACATCAACCTATGGATGAGTCTGATGATTCCGAGTACACGATCCAACCAGTCCTTTCAAGGGGGGGCCGGCGGTTCAGGAGCTTCGGGACAGTCGGCCAACAGGAAGCCGGGAGTGTGTTGGAAGTACAACGAGGGAGCATGTAAGTATGGAAGTTCCTGCCGCTTCAAACACGAGTGTTCTGCCTGCGGGGGAAGCCATACAAGCAATAAATGCTACCGACAAGGGAAGTCTCGTTCCGCGGATGCTGCTAGTAAAAGGGAGGAGCCCGGTGAAAGTGGAAAGGATGGAACGTTTCCTAAGTAAGTATCCGGACGTTACAGCAGCGGATTTCCTTCGGCAAGGTTTTTATGAAGGTTTTGTTATTCCTAGTTTTGGGGTAGGGGGTACTAACCCTCCACACCGTAATTTGAAGTCAGTTTTGTGCCACCCCGAGGTGGTCTCGGCAAAATTGGGCAAGGAGGTAAGTTTGGGGCGTATGGCGGGTCCGTTTCGTCGACCTCCAGTGGGCGATTTAGTGGTTTCACCATTGGGGCTAGTGCCTAAGAAGGAACCAAACTCTTTCAGGCTCATTCACCATCTTTCACACCCAAAGGGAGCTTCGGTGAATGACGACATAGACCCGGACGCAGCCACAGTCCTTTACGCCTCGTTTGATTCGGCGGTAAAAATGGTGAAGCGGGCGGGCCAGGGGGCGCTGATGGCCAAGACAGACGTCGAGGCCGCCTTCAGGTTGTTGCCGGTTCACCCGGTTAGTTTTCGTTTGTTAGGATGTTTCTGGGAAGGGCAATACTATGTCGATTGCTGCTTGCCAATGGGGTGCTCCATTTCGTGCGCTTATTTTGAACGTTTTAGCTCTTTCATTGAATGGGTGGTTAAGGAGGTTTCCGGCGTGGCGACGGTCATCCATTACCTGGATGATTTTTTGTTCATCAGTGAAAAGGGTTCAGGTGATTGCGCTTACTTACTTACAACCATGAGGCAGGTGTGCGATAACTTTGGCATTCCGTTAGCGGAAGAAAAGACTGAGGGACCTCAGTCCGTCATGAAATTTTTGGGAATCATAATAGATTCCGAGGCTATGGAATGCAGGTTGCCACAAGAGAAGGTGGTTGATGTACGGTCTCAGATAGAGACGGTTTTGGCCAAGAACAAGGTGACGCTCAGGGAGTTACAATCACTCCTTGGAAAGCTGAATTTTGCTTGCAGAATTATGCCTATGGGGCGTATTTTCTGCAGGCGTTTGGCGGCGGCCACGGCGGGGGTAAGGTTGCCACATCATCGGATACGATTGGTGGCTGAACACAAGGAAGACCTTCGCATGTGGCTTAGGTTTCTGGCCGACTTCAACGGTCGTTCGATGTGGATGGAAGAGAATGTGGGGAACCACGATTTGGAACTCTTCACCGACGCGGCGGGATCAAGTGGTTTTGGTGCCTACTTTGCGGGGAAATGGTGTGCGGAGCGGTGGCCTGACAGGTGGGTACAGTTAGGTTTCACAAAAAATTTGTTGTTGTTGGAGCTGTTTCCGATTTTGGTAGCCGTGGAATTGTGGGGGCCGTTGTTGCGGAATAAGCGTATAAGATTTAATTGTGACAACCTAGGAGTGGTAACAGCAGTGAATCGATTATCGGCTTCATCCCCGCCAGCAGTGCGGGTGTTACGGCAATTAGTCCTCAGCTGCTTGACCTTTAACATGTTTATATTTGCTGTGCATTTACCTGGGGTTGAGAATGAGGTGGCTGACGCTCTTTCTCGATTCCAATGGCAGAGATTTTGGTACAGCGCGCCACAGGCGGAACGGCAGGGGGCCTCATGCCCTCGGGCCTTATGGGACATACCCCTAAATGCATAGAGGACTGGATATCGAGGTCATTGGCGGCGTCTACATGGGCAGCTTACACGGCTGTATGGGGACAATGGAGCGAACTGTCCCGACAGGCTGGAGGCTCTGAGTCGGACGAAGACCGGTTGTGTTTGTTATTCAACTTTATGGCATTAAAGGGAGCGTCAGGGGTGTCGGCAACGGTGTTGTCAAAAAACTTGGCAGCACTCGCCTTTTGTTTCAAGCTTCAGGGAGTTACAGATGTCACAAAAGACTTTCGCGTGCGCATGGCTATGCGAGGTTTTAAATCTCAGAGTAGAGTTAAGCAGGACACCAGGCGCCCAGTTACTTTTCAGTTATTAATTGCGGTAATGGGTAGTTTGGATGGGATCTGCACCTCTCAGTACGAGGTGCTGTTGTTTAGGGTCGCGTTTGCTATGGCCTTTTTCGGTGCTTTTAGAATTAGCGAGTTAGTTAGCAGCAATACAAAGCATCAAGGGGGGTTAATGTGCAGCGAGGTGTGTAGAACACAAGAGGGTATTGAGGTTTATTTGCGTAGGTCAAAGACAGATCGCTTAGGCGAAGGTAGAACTATATCGTTATTCCCAGTGCCAAACTCCACGGCGTGCCCGGTGCAGGCCGTAAAAATTTTTTTAGCTGTCCGGACAGGGCTGGGAAGTACTTTCCTATCCCATGCGGACGGTTCATCACTTTCGAAGTACCAATTTGTTGCTGTTTTTCGTAAGGCCCTTCTCCGTTTAGGTTATATGCCTAAGGAGTTTGCTTCGCATTCATTTAGGATAGGAGCGGCGACAGAAGCGGCTCGCTGGGGTTTAGGTAACGAGCAGATTAAGAAAATAGGGAGATGGGAGTCATCCAGATTTTTAACATATGTCAGACCGCATTTGGTAGTTTAAAAAGCCATTGTGTGGGAGCGAGGGGTTAGGCAGCCGTATTGTGGTGGCAGGTTGTTGGTAGTTGTGGTTTGCTGTTTTGTTTTATTTTGTTTTTCAGGCAACCCGACCCCCGCTTTGTTGGTATGGATTCTAGGGCATTCTTACGTAGCACGGGGTGCTCGGAGAGCTCTGATACGCCCAAATGGACGGCAACTGGGGATTCCCCGGTCTACAGCTCATCTGAGGTGGATCGGGATTCCTGGGATGCTTTGGGAACAGGTACTTTCGGAAGTAATTCATTTCGTGGCTTTGGACAGAGCGCCTGACGTTTTGGTCCTACACGTGGGCGGAAATGATTTGGCCTCAAGGACAACGAGGCGAATCATCTGCGACATGAAAAGCGATATGTTGTGGATTCGCCACACGTATCCCAACACTATCCTGGTATGGTCGGAAATCATCGGACGGAGCACCTGGAGAAACGCACGGTCTGTTGATCGGGTCAACAGGGCTAGGAAGAAGCTCAACCGCGAAATGTCTAGATTTATCACAAAAAATGGGGGCATGGCGGTGAGTAGTGTTGGGCGAACATCTAGATGTTCGGGTTCGGGCCGAACAGGCCGAACATGTCCGCGATGTTCGGGTGTTCGACCCGAACTCCGAACATAATGGAAGTCAATGGGGACCCGAACTTTTGTGCTTTGTAAAGCCTCCTTACATGCTACATACCCCAAATTTACAGGGTATGTGCACCTTGGGAGTGGGTACAAGAGGAAAAAAAAATTTAGCAAAAAGAGCTTATAGTTTTTGAGAAAATCGATTTTAAAGTTTCAAAGGGAAAACTGTCTTTTAAATGCGGGAAATGTCTGTTTTCTTTGCACAGGTAACATGCTTTTTGTCGGCATGCAGTCATAAATGTAATACATATAAGAGGTTCCAGGAAAAGGGACCGGTAATGCTAACCCAGCAGCAGCACACGTGATGGAACAGGAGGAGGGTGGCGCAGGAGGAGAAGGCCACGCTTTGAGACACAACAACCCAGGCCTTGCATGAGGACAAGAAGCGTGCGGATAGCATGCTTTGTACCACCATGCAGTCATAAATGTAATAAAGATAAGTGGTTCAATAAACAGGGACCACGCGGCAACGCTAACCCAGCAGCAGCACACGTGATGGAACAGGAGGAGGCGCAGGAGGAGAAGGCCACGCTTTGTGAGACACAACAACCCAGGCCTTGCATGAGGACAAAAAGCGTGCGGAGAGCATGCTTTGTACCGCCATGTAGTCATAAATGTAATAAAGATAAGAGGTTCAATAAACAGGGACCACGCGGCAACGCTAACCCAGCAGCAGCAGCAGCACACGTGATGGAACAGGAGGAGGCGCAGGAGGAGAAGGCCACGCTTTGTGAGACACAACAACCCAGGCCTTGCATGAGGACAAAAAGCGTGCGGATAGCATGCTTTGTACCGCCATGTAGTCATAAATGTAATAAAGATAAGAGGTTCCATAAACAGGGACCGGCAACGCTAACCCAGCAGCAGCAGCAGCAGCAGCACACGTGATGGAACAGGAGGAGGCGCAGGAGGAGAAGGCCACGCTTTGTGAGACACAACAACCCAGGCCTTGCATGAGGACAAAAAGCGTGCGGATAGCATGCTTTGTACCGCCATGTAGTCATAAATGTAATAAAGATAAGAGGTTCCATAAACAGGGACCACGCGGCAACGGTAACCCAGCAGCAGCAGCAGCAGCAGCAGCACACGTGATGGAACAGGAGGAGGCGCAGGAGGAGAAGGCCACGCTTTGTGAGACACAACAACCCAGGCCTTGCATGAGGACAAAAAGCGTGCGGATATAGCAGCAATGCTTTTTGCCGCCATGCAGTCATAAATGTAATACAGATGAGAGGTTCAATAAACAGGGACCGGAAACGCTAAACCATCCCAGATGTTCATCGGTCATGTTACTTGGTTGGGGTCCAGGAGTGTTGCGTAGTCGTTTCCAATCCAGGATTGATTCATTTTAATTTGAGTCAGACGGTCTGCATTTTCTGTGGAGAGGCGGATACGCCGATCTGTGATGATGCCTCCGGCAGCACTGAAACAGCGTTCCGACATAACGCTGGCTGCCGGGCAAGCCAGCACCTCTATTGCGTACATTGCCAGTTCGTGCCAGGTGTCTAGCTTCATGCCCGGTTTCAGGTCCAGCGGTGCCAGCCACAAATCCGTCTGTTCCTTTATTCCCCTCCAAATTTCCTCCCCTGTGTGCTGCTTATCCCCAAGGCAGATCAGCTTCAGCAACGCTTGCTGACGCATGCCAACAGCTGTGCTGCACTGCTTCCACGATCCTACTGCTGCTGGTGCTGGGTTAGCATTTCCGGATGAGGTACAGCTTTGAGATGCGTTGGAGGAGAAGGAGTCAGAGAGGTAGGTGCTGCTGTTGTTATCCAGCTGTTTGCGGCGTGGGCAACACCCGCGCCGTAGCAGGTGAGGAATCGCTGCCAGGCTCCACAAGGTTCACCCAGTGCGCGGTAAGGGAGATGTATCGACCCTGGCCGAACGCACTCGTCCAGGTGTCAGTGGTGAGGTGAACCTTGCAGGCAACGGCATTCTTCAAGCTTCGGGTTATTTAGCTGACCACGTGCTCATGCAACTCAGGCACTGCAGAGCGCGCAAAGTGGTAGCGGCTGGGAACAACGTAACGTGGGATGGCCACTGACATCATGCCCTTGAAGCTGTTTGTCTCCACCACTCGATATGGCAGCATTTCGCAGGCCAGAAGCTTGGCTATGCTGGCTGGCTGTTACTGCCACGGCCCGGGGGTCATTTGCTGGCAATTTCCTCTTGTGCTCAAACATCTCAGAGACAGACAACTCAACCGTAGCGCTGCACACCGAAGGGCTGTTGGTTGTTGTGTTTGATGAACACTGGGAGACCTCAAGAGCACTAGTCCGGAAAGTGACAGTGTCAGCATCGTCTGATGTTTGTGAATGTTGTGAACCACGCAATGGCTGGGCTACTGCTGCTGCTGAGGCGGGTCTGGTGGTGAGTCTGGTGAACCCAAGGGAGGCAGTGTTGCTGGTGGTACCCTGTCCTGCCGCGTTTGCCCACAGAGTGGGATGTTTGGATAGAATGTGGCGGCTCATGCTGGTGGTGGAGAGGTTGTTAATACTTTTCCCCCTGCTCAGGCGGGTCTTGCACACCTTGCAAATCGCCATGGTAACATCCTCAGTGCAGTCTTCAAAGAAAGCCCAGACTTTAACTGGCTGAGGACTCGGACCTCGTGCGTGATGTGCTGGTGCTGCTTAACCCACTGCTGGACGCTTGAGAGGTCATCCAAGTAATTATCTGGTCCTGTTCTTTTGGATCTGTGAGGGTTGTTGTCCTGGACAACATGGGCAGTATTGAGTGGGTTTTCTTGGGTGCTCCCCTGTGGCCTGTACGTGAACCGTCAGGGGAAACACCTCTTCCCTTGCCCCTCCCTCTTTCACCGGATTTCTTCCTCATTTCACTTATCCTTAAAGTACACGCTGACTGGCAGCAGTACAGTGGCAGTACAGAAATGCTATACAGTGGTGGGTGAGCGGTGTACCACTATTGTCAGCAGTGACACAGAGCACAATGCTATACAGTGGCGGGTGAGCGGTGTACTACTGTTCCCAGCAGACACAGAGTGGAAGTAAACACAATGCTATATAGTGTGGCTGAGCCGTGTACACAGAGTGGCATTAAACACAATGCTATATAGTCTGCTATATAGTCACCCCGAACAGGGTGATGTTCTGCAGAACCCGAACAGTGGCAAACACTGTTCGCCCAACACTACTGGGAGGGAACGCAGATTTTAGTACCTAAACACACGATACAACATGTTTTCCGGGGTCGGACTCTGAGGCACATACAGATGGTCCCGATCATCATCCTCATCATACAACTCTTCTCCTGAGTCTGACCCACCCACCACCTCTGCCACCCCAACATCCCCAGACACAGACCCCTCATCGTCCTCAACATTAACTTGGGATGCTGGCCTGAGCCAGACCTCCTCCTCCACATCAGGCCCCATCATCTCCTCAATGGCAGCCCTCATTAATCGCTCTGGCGACGGACTGATGGACACAACGTTCTCCTCCGGGGAGGGCTGCTGCTGACCACTGGCTGCTGGGGTGGATGTTATAGCTTGCGTGGGGCGTTGGCTGTTGCTGTTGTTGGGAGTGCTGCTCACAGCGGAGGTCTCTGGGGAACTCATGTTGAGCTCATATAGTGGTTGACGGTGAGTGGAGTATTACTGATCCCAGCAATATACACACTGACTGGCAGAGTACGCAATGCTATATAGTGTGGCTGAGCGGTGTACACAGAGTGGCAGTAAACACAATGCTATATAGTCTGGCTGAGCGAGCGGTGTACTACTGTTCCCAGCAGAATCAGAGTGGCAGTAAACAATGGTATATAGTCTGGCTGAGCGGTGTACACAGAGTGTCAGTAAACAATGGTATATAGTCTGGCTGAGCGAGCGGTGTACTACTGTTCCCAGCAGAATCAGAGTGGCAGTAAACAATGGTATATAGTCTGGCTGAGCGGTGTACACAGAGTGTCAGTAAACAATGGTATATAGTCTGGCTGAGCGAGCGGTGTACTACTGTTCCCAGCAGAATCAGAGTGGCAGTAAACAATGGTATATAGTCTGGCTGAGCGGTGTACACAGAGTGTCAGTAAACAATGGTATATAGTCTGGCTGAGCGAGCGGTGTACTACTGTTCCCAGCAGAATCAGAGTGGCAGTAAACAATGGTATATAGTCTGGCTGAGCGGTGTACACAGAGTGTCAGTAAACAATGGTATATAGTCTGGCTGAGCGAGCGGTGTACTACTGTTCCCAGCAGAATCAGAGTGGCAGTAAACAATGGTATATAGTCTGGCTGAGCGGTGTACACAGAGTGTCAGTAAACAATGGTATATAGTCTGGCTGAGCGAGCGGTGTACTACTGTTCCCAGCAGAATCAGAGTGGCAGTAAACAATGGTATATAGTCTGGCTGAGCGGTGTACACAGAGTGTCAGTAAACAATGGTATATAGTCTGGCTGAGCGAGCGGTGTACTACTGTTCCCAGCAGAATCAGAGTGGCAGTAAACAATGGTATATAGTCTGGCTGAGCGGTGTACACAGAGTGTCAGTAAACAATGGTATATAGTCTGGCTGAGCGGTGTACACACAATGCTATATAGTCTGCTATATAGTGTCAGTAAACAATGGTATATAGTCTGGCTGAGCGAGCGGTGTACTACTGTTCCCAGCAGAATCAGAGTGGCAGTAAACAATGGTATATAGTCTGGCTGAGCGGTGTACACAGAGTTTCAGTAAACAATGGTATATAGTCTGGCTGAGCGGTGTACACAGAGTGTCAGTAAACAATGGTATATAGTCTGGCTGAGCGGTGTACACAGAGTGGCAGTAAACACAATGCTATATAGTCTGGCTGAGCGAGCGGTGTACTACTGTTCCCAGCAGAATCAGAGTGGCAGTAAACAATGGTATATAGTCTGGCTGAGCGGTGTACACACAATGCTATATAGTCTGCTATATAGTGTCAGTAAACAATGGTATATAGTCTGGCTGAGCGAGCGGTGTACTACTGTTCCCAGCAGAATCAGAGTGGCAGTAAACAATGGTATATAGTCTGGCTGAGCGGTGTACACAGAGTGTCAGTAAACAATGGTATATAGTCTGGCTGAGCGAGCGGTGTACTACTGTTCCCAGCAGAATCAGAGTGGCAGTAAACAATGGTATATAGTCTGGCTGAGCGGTGTACACAGAGTGTCAGTAAACAATGGTATATAGTCTGGCTGAGCGAGCGGTGTACTACTGTTCCCAGCAGAATCAGAGTGGCAGTAAACAATGGTATATAGTCTGGCTGAGCGGTGTACACAGAGTGTCAGTAAACAATGGTATATAGTCTGGCTGAGCGGTGTACACACAATGCTATATAGTCTGCTATATAGTGTCAGTAAACAATGGTATATAGTCTGGCTGAGCGAGCGGTGTACTACTGTTCCCAGCAGAATCAGAGTGGCAGTAAACAATGGTATATAGTCTGGCTGAGCGGTGTACACAGAGTGTCAGTAAACAATGGTATATAGTCTGGCTGAGCGAGCGGTGTACTACTGTTCCCAGCAGAATCAGAGTGGCAGTAAACAATGGTATATAGTCTGGCTGAGCGGTGTACACAGAGTGTCAGTAAACAATGGTATATAGTCTGGCTGAGCGGTGTACACACAATGCTATATAGTCTGCTATATAGTGTCAGTAAACAATGGTATATAGTCTGGCTGAGCGAGCGGTGTACTACTGTTCCCAGCAGAATCAGAGTGGCAGTAAACAATGGTATATAGTCTGGCTGAGCGGTGTACACAGAGTTTCAGTAAACAATGGTATATAGTCTGGCTGAGCGGTGTACACAGAGTGTCAGTAAACAATGGTATATAGTCTGGCTGAGCGGTGTACACAGAGTGGCAGTAAACACAATGCTATATAGTCTGGCTGAGCGAGCGGTGTACTACTGTTCCCAGCAGAATCAGAGTGGCAGTAAACAATGGTATATAGTCTGGCTGAGCGGTGTACACAGAGTGTCAGTAAACAATGGTATATAGTCTGGCTGAGCGGTGTACACAGAGTGTCAGTAAACAATGGTATATAGTCTGGCTGAGCGGTGTACACAGAGTGGCAGTAAACACAATGCTATATACTCTGGCTGAGCGAGCGGTGTACTACTGTTCCCAGCAGACACAGAACAGTGAACAGAATGCTATATAGTGTGGCTGAGCGAGCGGTGTACCACTATTCCCAGCAGACACAGAACAGTGAACAGAATGCTATATAGTGTGGCTGAGCGGGCGGTGTACCACTATTCCCAGCAGACACAGAACAGTGAACAGAATGCTATATAGTGTGGATGAGCGAGCGGTGTACCACTATTCCCAGCAGACACAGAACAGTAAACAGAATGCTATATAGTGTGGCTGAGCGAGCGGTGTACCACTATTCCCAGCAGACACAGAACAGTGAACAGAATGCTATATAGTGTGGCTGAGCGAGCGGTGTACCACTATTCCCAGCAGACACAGAACAGTGCACAGAATGCTATATAGTGTGGCTGAGCGAGCGGTGTACCACTATTCCCAGCAGACACAGAACAGTAAACAGAATGCTATATAGTGTGGCTGAGCGAGCGGTGTACCACTATTCCCAGCAGACACAGAACAGTAAACAGAATGCTATATAGTGTGGCTGAGCGAGCGGTGTACCACTATTCCAAGCAGACACAGAACAGTGAACAGAATGCTATATAGTGTGGCTGAGCGAGCGGTGTACCACTATTCCCAGCAGACACAGAGTGGCAGTAAACAGAATGCTATATAGTGTGGCTGAGCGAGGTACACAGAGTGGCAGTAAACAGAATGCTATATAGTGTGGCTGAGCAAGCGGTGTACTACTATTCCCAGCAGACACAGAGTGGCAGTAAACAGAATGCTATATAGTGTGGCTGAGCGAGGTACACAGAGTGGCAGTAAACAGAATGCTATATAGTGTGGCTGAGCAAGCGGTGTACTACTGTTCCCAGCAGTGACACAATGACAGGGGGGACCCTGGCTAGCGTGGCTGGAGCGCGAACTACCCTGCCTGCCTACCCAAAGCTAAACCCACAGACAAATGGCGGAGATATGACGTGGTTCGGGTATTTATTTACCCGAACCACGTGACCGTTCGGCCAATCAGAGCGCGTTCGGGTCCGAACCACGTGACCCGTTCGGCCAATCACAGCGCTAGCCGAACGTTCGGGGAACGTTCGGCCATGCGCTCTTAGTTTGGCCATATGGCCGAACGGTTTGGCCGAGCACCGTCAGGTGTTCGGCCGAACTCGAACATCACCCGAACAGGGTGATGTTCTGCAGAACCCGAACAGTGGCGAACACTGTTCGCCCAACACTAGCGGTGAGACATTTAGAGTTAGAGGAGGATACTACTTCATGGTTGAGCAGGGATGACGTCCATCTGAATGCCATAGGCACAGACTTATGGACCTTGGCTTTAGAGGAGGGGATCCAGAGGGCCTTTTTGTTGCGGGCGGCGCAAGGGTGAGGTTTCACCCTTGCTCGCGTGTGGCGGGGCAAGGTGTCCGGAGGATGGATTTAAATCTGGTTCGAGGAATTTCACCGGGTGATTTCCTCTTAGTAAGAGGCGTCATAGAAATCGGTTCGTGAAGGGCATGCCGCTGTCCCCGAGTCTGGGTTGCGGCTGGGGGCCAGAATATGGCTGCAGGCCCACAGTGTTTTCCCGATGAGTCGGTCAACGGTTTTAACCTCCGGAATGCCTTGCTTTGCAGGTTTAAAAGTTCTAGTTAAACGAGTTTAATAAAGTGTTTTATATTAAAATGTTAAAGTTAATAAAAAGATTGGGCTGCATTGGCCTAATTATTCCACTGTCAATTGCAGTCAGGTCTGGTTTGTTTAGTGTTAAGAAAATGGGGGGATTAGTGTCTTATGGTGTAATAGGACATAATTGGATATGCACCTATCAAGCAAGGCCTGGGTAGCGCAGCTAGGGAAAGGCCACCCATGATAGGGCTCGAGAGTTGTCAGGAAGTCCAGGGGTTAATTTGACTGGGGGATGGACTATCCCCTGGTCAGAAGCTCGTGGGGAGGAGTTGGTTAGGGGAGTTGCCAGGCCAGGACAGGAAGGGCGGATTCCGGGTAGGAAGTCAGTGTAGTGGCTGTACAGGGAGTTAGGAGGAAGGAGACTGTTTCCCGCCCACCCGCCCTATTGTTTTGGTAGTTTGAAGTTTTGTCATTGCAGCTGGCGGGGCAAGGTGTCCGGAGGATGGATTTAAATCTGGTTCGAGGAATTTCACCGGGTGATTTCCTCTTGGTAAGAGGCGTCATAGAAATCGGTTCGTGAAGGGCATGCCGCTGTCCCCGAGTCTGGGTTGCGGCTGGGGGCCAGAATATGGCTGCAGGCCCACAGTGTTTTCCCAATGAGTCGGTCAACGGTTTTAACCTCCGGAATGCCTTGCCTTGCAGGTTTAAAAGTTCTTGTTAAACGAGTTTAATAAAGTGTTTTATATTAAAATGTTAAAGTTAATAAAAAGATTGGGCTGCATTGGCCTAATTATTCCACTGTCAAATGCAGTCAGGTCTGGTTTGTTTAGTGTTAAGAAAATGGGGGGATTAGTGTCTTATGGTGTAATAGGACATAATTGGATATGCACCTATCAAGTGAATGAAGCCCATAGGGCTCGATTCACAAAAGGGTGCTAACTCAGTTAGCACGCCTAAAAGCTTTGGGCGTGCTAACTAGGGTACTAAGCAGTTAGCACGCCCAAAGCTTGTATTGATCACGCGCGAAGTGCGATGTTTCGGGCGCACCCGGTGCGACAGTTTAGGGGCGATGTTTCGCGTGCACCGTGCAGTACTGAACTTTGCGCGTGCAAACTTTTTGTGTGCGTATTGGCATTAGTGTTGATCGAACACCCAGATATTCGGGTTCAGGATGGCTCGGCCCACCCACATAATCGGCCGAACACCGAACCTAATGGAAGTCTATGGGGACCCGAGCATGGGGGCTGGAGGGGACGCAGCATGAGGGGAAAGCCATGGCCACAGTCGGCGGAGAGGGGGGACGGTCCCCCCCTCCCTCATCTCGGGGCTCTCCCCTCCAGCTTAAGTTATAGTGACATCACTTCCTGTGACGTCAGGCGCTAGAGCGAGGAGTATGCGGTGGAACGCACGCACTGAAGGTATACATACCTTCCGTGCGTTCCACCGCATACTCCTCGCTCTAGCGTCTGACGTCACTTCCTGTGACGTCAGACACTAAAGACAAAGACAAGTGTGAGGAGTACGCGTGGAATGCACGGAAGGTATGTCTCTGCCCGCCGCTGCCCGCTGCCGGTATCTGCCCGCTGCTGCCCGCCCCGCACGTCACTATAACTTAATCTGGAGGGGAGCGCAGAGGTGAGATCCCTGAGGTGAGGGAGGGGGGGGACCGTCCCCCTCCCGGCCAACTGTGGCCATGGCTTTCCCCTCATGCTGCCCCTCCAGCCCCCCCAAAACAGCCCGTGCGGGCCCCCGAACAGCGCAGCCGAGCCTGAACCGAACCCGAACACCCCGATATTCAGGGAATAACGAACACTGGCGAACACTGTTCGATCAACACTAATTAGCATGTGCAAAGTCTCTTTAGGCGTGCTAAGGGGCTTTTCACAGGCGTGCTAACACTTAGCACCCTTTTGTGAATCAAGCCCATAGAGTGCACCCTAGTGGCTGCAGCTCTGGTGCTTTGCGTCTGCCAGCAGAAAATCGCAATATAGATGTTCTGTGTCTTGTCTTGGATCCATTAGGTTATGCGGCGAGAGACAGTGTAAGTGAGATATTAGAATAAACCTAAAACAGGGGGCGGGGGGGAGAGATGATGAATTATACCTCGGGCTTCTTTCAGGCCTCTTTTGTCCGCCTGCTCCGTCAGCGTCTGTGTGGTCCCCTCCATTCTAACACTGTCAGCTCCGGTAGCTGCAGACTATTGCACATGCACAAACACCTCCTCGTTCACTCTCTCACATTGCCAGGAGCGTTCTGCGCTTGTGCGGTTAGTGAAGGCTTGTAACTGGGCAGACGCAGAAAGCCCATCCATGGGGGCACAATTGAGGAGACCTGTGGTCAGGGTCGCACATGTGCAGTAGTGTGTGACTGAGGCGAGTCACAGACCCTAACGGGGCTGACAGCAGCAGAACGTAGGGGACCAGATGGACACCAAGGGACTGCAGGGCGGAACAGATAAAAATGGCACAGGACAAATGGCGCCACCATAGGTGGCAATAGTACAAGCCATAATTAGCGACAAGAAGGTTAAATTATGGCACCCCATAAATAGCGGGCATCCAGTGCCCGCTATTTATCAGGCACCATAATATAAACTCCTTGCCGCAGCGGCTTGTACTTTTGCCTCCTATGGTGGCAGGGAATAGATAGAGTTGGGGGGTTTGTGTTAGGCAGCGAGGGTGGGAGGGGTTAAGCAGCGCGGCCGGAGTGGTAAGTGGTAAGATTTAGGTAGAGAGCAAAGCAGGCAGGGGGTTTGTATACATTACCTGGTCCCTGATTACCACGTCTCCTCTCCACTTTCTGAGGGCCGCCTTCAAGACATCACAGGGGGGACTGCTGTATGGGGCCTAAGTAAATATGGGGCCCAGCGAACAGTGTCACACATGGGCTGCTGGCCTGCTGCCCATTAATGAGATGAGAGGTGACAGGAGGCTCATCCAGGAGTTACCCTAGTCAGTTAGTGATTAAAGCAAAGCTGAGACGATTGGGAGAAAAGGAATTTTACTTACTTGGGGCTCCTTCCAGCCCCTTGTTGTCCGTCAGCTCCCTGCAATCTGTTGTGCTCCTGTGAAGTCCACACAATCCAGCTGGGTTTGGGGGCACAGCGCATGCACTGTTCCGGATCATGTGCCTCATCCATCGTGTTCCCATAGCTGGGAGCATTCTGGGCAAGTGCAGTTGCAGTCTTAATGAACTGATCATACGCAAACACTGCCGGCAACGGGAGCACGTGAAAAGCGGCCTTCAAAGATTGCGATTTGCCGTGAGGGGGGCCCAGTAGGTTTGCCTAGTATGGGGCCAAAAAATTTCTAATGTCGGCCCTGCACTTTCTTGTTAGTTTCAAATAGTCCGGCAGTCGGCCAATCATTATGCGGCTTCAGTCCCCGCATGGTGATTGGTTGGATGCCGGACTCTTGCAAACTAAACAGGATGTGGAGAGAAGACGGGATCGCTGGGACCAGGTAATGCATCACAGATGCTGCTAATGACACCTTATTACTTAAAGAAAACCTGAACTGAAAATTAAAAGTAAAAATAAACATACACAAATCATACTTACCTCCCTTGTAGTCTACTCCTCAATCTCTTTCTCTTTTCCCGTGTCCTGTTTGTCCACTGTGATCAAGGGAATTCTCCGTCCTCCATTTTGAAAATGGCCATTACCCCATAACAGCTTTCAGGTCAGCACACTGTTAAACTGTAACATCACCCACTTGAGCCATATGGAAACATAGACATTACTTGGCACATCAGTTGTCCTCTCAGCTGTAACTGACAGCAACTGATAAATAACTGACAGCAACTGATATATTTCAGATCTGACAAAATGTTGTCAGAACTGGAAGGGATTATTGCCAGAAGAAAATAGTGCGCTTCTGAGAGGAACTGATGGCAAGGTAACTATGTAATGTTCATTTGAAGTTACCTCATGTGTTTATTTTAAATAATTTTACTCAGTACAGGTTCCCTTTAAGTTATTTAACGTTTCAGGACATTTCTGAAACGTTAAATATCTTTAGTAGCAAGATGCCATTATCTGCATCACCCCGCATCATTTTTGCGCATCGCCTTTTTTGATTGTACACACTACAGGGGGCTGAAGCCACAGGTGAGTATGAATCCTCTTCTTCAGCTCGTGACAGGTACACTTTACCTACTTGCTGATCAATCCATGCCAATTAGCGTGAATGCGGCAGCTCCCCCAGGACCACTCAACGCCAATGGGCGTGAAGCTTTGCAGGAGATCGCGCAATCATCTCTGCGTGAATGACTCCTCTAGGAGACTGTTAGATGGCGAAACTGTCGTCTATTTACAATGTACAGCACTGCAATCTACAGCAGCGCTGTACTGTGTACAGCTGTGTCTCTCGGCTGTCCCCCTGGAAGGCTCAGGAGCGACCGGCTCTCATAGGCTGGTGCCTATGACAGCTGATCGCTGTCATTGGCTGGCGGGGAGAGGAAGGGAGGGGCGGGAATAAAAACAAATAGTACATTTTATTTAAAAACAACTGACAAATAAATTAATAAATAAAAAACGTGCGCCTCCTGGCCGCAATAGCAGCATAGGGGGCGATATACAGGCTGGGAACGCGAACAATCACTCGCGTTCCCATGCCTGTCGGCCGGTGACGGCCAAACCGGAAGTGCTCGACGGCGGGTCCTGGAGCGTCAGAGCGGGGCTGCGAGGGCACCGATCGGCTGCAGGGGGCTGAGGGAAGCCCCAGGTGAGTTAATCTTTTTTTTTTCCCCCGGCTTTAGGTTCACTTTAAGTGGTTAAACAGAACGGGAGTATTTGGTTAACACTATCATTAACAAAGTAGTACAAGCTGTAATTGTGTGGGCAGATACCCTACTGATTTTATCAGTGACAGTGAGTTCACTTTAATTAAAATGCAAACCAGAAAGCTGCCACCTGACCTGAGCTGCTTGGTATGGAAGGGGTTAATGTATAGAGGACATGTGACGCAGCTGACATGCGGGCCTGTCAGGTGACACCCCTGGGATTTTCTACGGCTGCACAGTCTCCAGTCAGGTGTCATCTGTCCATGTACTGAGGCAGAAGGAAAGCATCAGATGGCTTGTGGGAACTCAGAACACGGTGACTCTGCCAACACAAGAATATAGCACTTTGCTTTCTTACCGATCTGTCGCTCTGCGTCCACACAAGCGGTCTGCAAAGAGAACTGCAAAATAAGCATAACTTGAGCACTACATTTTGTTTTTATTATGGATAATTAAATTATTGTTTAATACTGTGTCATTGTCCTCCATTGTACTGTGTAATGCTGGGTATAGCACTACACGCACATACTGGAAATATGTCAATGACAGATCCACTGCTAGCCTACGGGGGTAGTGATGCCTTTTCTTGCTATGGAGAGACAAGAGGGATGACTGTGCAGTGCATGAAGGAACGGTTTCCAGCAGGACGGATAAGGAGGGGAACAATGTGCTCCGCCAAGACAATCAGGCACTGTAGATCTCTCAGTGATGCATCAGGGGTTCGGCGCACATGCTAGAGTTTGCAAATAGTTCAGTTGCTCAGGGTGACCAATCAAAATAATTGCTTCAATTAACAGCTAAAACCTGCGTGGTTGCTCTAGGCCAGTGGATCTCAACCTTTTCAGCACATGTACCCAGGGCCGGGCCGAGGCATAGGCTGGAGAGGCTCCAGCCTCAGGGCGCAGTATAGGAGGGGGTGCACAATTCATTCAGCTGTCATTCCTAATTGTGCTTGAAGCAGAAATAAATAAGAAAAGGGGATACATAGCAGTGACTGCAAGCCAGATAACTAGATATTAAGGTGTTGGCGAGGTTGGGGACCCTGTGGTGCCTCTTAGTCTAATAGCAATCAGTGTGTGACGGCTGCGGTGGGAGGGATGGAGGGGTGCACTTTGGTGTCTCAGCCTTGGGTGCTGGAGGACCTTGTCCCGCCTCTGCATGTACCCCTTTGTTGGTCACCCCTAAGCAAATGTACCTCCTACCGAAGAAATCGCGCCCCGAGTGGAGCCAAATACTAGTGAAATACAGGTAGTCCCTGGTTAACAAATGAGATAGGAACAGGGTCCATTCTTAACCTAAATCCATCCTCTTTTGTCCCCCTCTGTTCTCCCTGTGCCTCTTTGGGCCTCCTCTGCGTCACCTCATCTCCCCCGTCTCATCTCTGTTCTCCCTGTGCCTCTTTTGTCCCCCCCCCCTTCTGTTCCCCATGCCTCTTTTGTCCCACTCTATGTCCCCCTGAGTCACCTCTTGTCCCCCTCTGTGTCAGCTCTTGTTACCCTGTCCTAGCCAGGTATAAGTAAAGGTATTCAGGTATAGGTCTCCCAGTATAGGTAGCAAGGCATAGGTGCCCCCAGTATAGGTTAGAGAGGTACAGGTACCCCCAGTGTAGGTAGCAAGGCATAGGTGCCCCCAGTATAGGTTAGAGAGGTACAGGTGCCCCCAGTGTAGGTAGCGAGCTATAGGTGCTCCAGTATGGATAGCCAGGTGGTGCCCCAGTGTAGGTAGTGAGCTATAGGTGCTCCAGTATAGATAGCCAAGTACATTTGGTGCCCCAGAGTAGGTAGAAAGCTATAGGTACTGCAGAATAGATAGTCAGGTGGTGCCTCAGAGTAGGTAGCAAGCTAAAGTGCTCCAGAATAGATAGCCAGGTAGAGGTGGTGGGTGCCCCAAAGTAGGTAGCAAGCTATAGGTGCTTCAGTATAGACAGCCAGGTGGAGCCCCCAGCATAGGTAGCGATCTATAGGTGCCCTATTATAGGTACCCAGGTACAGGTGGATGGTGCCCCAGAGTAGGTAGCAAGCTAAAGGTGCCCCATTATAGGTAGCCAGGTACAGGTGGTGGGTGCCCCAGAGTAGGTAGCAAGCTATAGGAGCTCCAGTATAGCTAGCCAGGTGGTGCCATCAGCATAGGAAGCGAGCTATAGGTGCCCCATTATAGGTAACCAGGTACAGGTGGTGGGTGCCCCAAAGTAGGTAGCAAGCTATAGGTGCCCCATTATAGGTAGCCAGGTACAGGTGGTGGGTGCCCCAGAGTAGGCAGCAAGCTATAGGTGCTCCAGCCAGGTGGTGCCATCAGCATAGGTAGCGAGCTATAGGTGCCCCATTATAGGTAACCAGGTACAGGTGGTGCGTGCCTCAGAGTAGGTAGCAAGCTATAGGTGCTCCAGTATAGATAGCCAGGTGGTGCCCCAGAGTAGGTAGCAAGCTATAGGTGCTCCAGTATAGGTAGCCAGGTGGGGGGTTCCCCAGAGTAGGTAGCAAGCTATAGGTGCTCCAGTATCGATATCCAGGAGGTGCACCAGTATAGTCACATACATACACAGCCCCGTTCCCACGTGGACTCTTCTCGCTGGGCTCTCCTCCTCTCTCAGCAATCTAGTCTTCTCGTCGTCTGGCTGTGTCCTCCCGCTACTTCCGGCGGCACTTCTTACTGTGCCACTCACCGCAGACACAGTCAGCCAGCGACTTCTCTCCTGGGGGGCGAGATCCACCATTTTACTGCGGTCCCTGGGGGACCCTCTGACAGGTGCTGATGTACCCCAGGGGTCTGCGGACCCCAGGCTGATAAACACTGCTCTAGGCAACTGCTTCACCTCTGCTGCACCTTTCTGTACACCCTTCTCCATACTACAACTCCACAATGATATAAAATAGGAACTTTACCTTTTCTCGGAGTGATCATCAGGTATGTCTGTATGGCTGATATTGTGGTGAAACCCCTCCCACAGAGTG
This sequence comes from Hyperolius riggenbachi, assembly GCF_040937935.1. Taxonomy (NCBI): domain Eukaryota; kingdom Metazoa; phylum Chordata; class Amphibia; order Anura; family Hyperoliidae; genus Hyperolius; species Hyperolius riggenbachi. Next base: position 59,055,273 of record NC_090646.1, read on the forward strand.
ATGTCAGGACCTTACTGTCTGTGAACCTTGTTGCATTGTGGAAAATAACAGCTGTTTCCAATGGCCAAGCAACAAGTATCTCCCTCTATCTATATGTATATATCTATAAAAAAAAAAAAAAAAAAACCTTTTAGCCTATCACATTGTTTGGGGGTGTGGCTGTAGATAATGGCAGTTGGTGCTGTCTGTTTTTTTATGTTTGCCTGTGGTAGAGGTGATGACCTGCAGGCTCATTGTGGATTACACTACTGTATATGAACAAATTACATGTCGGATATTAATCATTTCTTGATCTCTCTTCTATTCTGTAACTTCTCACTTTGCAATGTATTGATTTATTTTGTTCCCCTTTTTGCTGTACTTCCTCTTTAAGTCGAGGTGCAGACTTGTTCTGGTTAGAGAGGTACACTGTACTCTGGTAATTACATTTAAGCATCTACATAGACAGGAAATATGTTGATTATTCCAACACTTCGTCTTTGTTCTCTGTCACATTCTATAGCAACTGGAGGGACACACGGTCATTTTTAGTTCTCCTAATGTGGAAAATAACATATTAAATACTTACCTATGTCCTCATGGGAATAATAATGTATATTTAATGTCAGTTCCATCAGATGGCTCCTTTATGCACATGTCAGAGAATCCATTGTACACCGCTGAGTGCGCATTGTAATATCTTCGTTCGGACGGTCTAATTCCATCCAGGAGAATGGAAAGGCCAGAATATGAAGCAGGAGACAGCTTCTTTAGTGCAGCAATGGAACAATGAGGCCTGTATAATGCTGTTGAAATGAAAAGGTTTAAAAATGAACGCAAGATGTGTTGGTGAGAGTCTGAGACCAATTTACTTCCGACATCTGAAATGGACAGGTACTCTTAATCTGACATGAATGGGCATTTATTAGTGTCTAAACTGCTCCTTTTGAACACAATTAAACTAAACTTCTTTCCACTTGAGGAGAGTAACTATAGGCCCCCATAGGCCCCCCAGCAAAACATTGATAGAGCTTCCTAGGGTGCTAAATCTTGCAAAGGTCATACAACAAGTGTGGCCATCATGATTTCCAAACCTCCGGGAGGGAGGAAGAGGTGGTTAGTATTTGGTAGCCTGTCACAGCTCTGAGCCACAAGGCAACATAAAACATAGGACCCACAGAGGACAACATGAGCCTTAAGACTTGATACAAGGCAATATAAACCTTAGACATGGTAGAAGGCAACATGAACCTTTCAACTTCGTACAAGGCAACATGTAGTGGCTGGATAGTGTAAGTGATAGTGTAAGTGGTTAAGGGTAGTGTTGGGCGAACATCTAGATGTTCGGGTTCGGGCCGAACAGGCCGAACATGGCCGCGATGTTCGGGTGTTCGACCCGAACTCCGAACATAATGGAAGTCAATGGGGACCCGAACTTTTGTGGTTTGTAAAGCCTCCTTACATGCTACATACCCCAAATTTGCAGGGTATGTGCACCTTGGGAGTGGGTACAAGAGGAAAAAAAAATTAGCAAAAAGAGCTTATAGTTTTTGAGAAAATCGATTTTAAAGTTTCAAAGGGAAAACTGTCTTTTAAATGCGGGAAATGTCTGTTTTCTTTGCACAGGTAACATGTTTTTTGTCGGCATGCAGTCATAAATGTAATACATATAAGAGGTTCCAGGAAAAGGGACCGGTAACGCTAACCCAGCAGCAGCACACGTGATGGAACAGGAGGAGGGTGGCGCAGGAGGAGAAGAAGGCCACGCTTTGTGAGACACAACAACCCCGGCCTTGCATGAGGGCAAGAAGCGTGCGGATAGCAGGCTTTGTACTGCCATGCAGTCATAAATGTAATAAAGATAAGTGGTTCAATAAACAGGGACCACGCGGCAACGCTAACCCAGCAGCAGCAGACGTGATGGAACAGGAGCAGGCGCAGGAGGAGAAGGCCACGCTTTGTGAGACACAACAACCCAGGCCTTGCATGAGGGCAAGAAGCGTGCGGATAGCAGGCTTTGTACCGCCATGCAGTCATAAATGTAATAAAGATAAGTGGTTCAATAAACAGGGACCACGCGGCAACGCTAACCCAGCAGCAGCAGACGTGATGGAACAGGAGCAGGCGCAGGAGGAGAAGGCCACGCTTTGTGAGACACAACAACCCAGGCCTTGCATGAGGGCAAGAAGCGTGCGGATAGCAGGCTTTGTACGGCCATGCAGTCATAAATGTAATAAAGATAAGTGGTTCAATAAACAGGGACCACGCGGCAACGCTAACCCAGCAGCAGCAGACGTGATGGAACAGGAGGAGGCGCAGGAGGAGAAGGCCACGCTTTGTGAGACACAACAACCCAGGCCTTGCATGAGGGCAAGAAGCGTGCGGATAGCATGCTTTGTACCGCCATGCAGTCATAAATGTAATAAAGATAAGTGGTTCAATAAACAGGGACCACGCGGCAACGCTAACCCAGCAGCAGCAGACGTGATGGAACAGGAGCAGGCGCAGGAGGAGAAGGCCACGCTTTGTGAGACACAACAACCCAGGCCTTGCATGTGGACAAAAAGCGTGCGGATATAGCAGCAATGCTTTTTGCCGCCATGCAGTCATAAATGTAATACAGATGAGAGGTTCAATAAACAGGGCCCGGAAACGCAACACCATCCCAGATGTTCATTGGTCATGTTACTTGGTTGGGGTCCTGGAGTGTTGCGTAGTCATTTCCAATCCAGGATTGATTCATTTTAATTTGAGTCAGACGGTCTGCATTGTCTGTAGAGAGGCGGATACGCCGATCTGTGACGATGCCTCCGGCAGCACTGAAACAGCGTTCCGACATAACGCTGGCTGCCGGGCAAGCCAGCACCTCTATTGCGTACATTGCCAGTTCGTGCCAGGTGTCTAGCTTCGATACCCAATAGTTGAAGGGTGCAGATGGATGGTTCGACACAGCTACGCCATCTGACATGTAGTCCTTGACCATCTTCTCCAGGCGATCGGTGTTGGAGGTGGATCTGCACGCTTGCTGTTCAGTGGGCTGCGGCTGCATGGGTGTCAGAAAATTTTCCCACTCCAAGGACACTGCCGATACCATTCCCTTTTGGGTACTAGCTGCGGCTTGCGTTGTTTGCTGCCCTCCTGGTCGTCCTGGGTTTGCGGAAGTCAGTCTGTCTGCGTACAACTGGCTAGAGGAGGGGGAGGATGTCAATCTCCTCTCTAAAGTCTCCACAAGGGCCTGCTGGTATTCTTCCATTTTGACCTGTCTGACTCTTTCTTCAAGCAGTTTTGGAACATTGTGTTTGTACCGTGGATCCAGAAGGGTATAAACCCAGTAATTGGTGTTGTCCAGAATGCGCACAATGCGTGGGTCACGTTCAATGCAGTCTAGCATGAATTGAGCCATGTGTGCCAGAGTCCTACCAGAATCCTCATCATCCTCTTGTGAGCGTTGTGATAGTTGTTGTGATGCATCATAGTCGTCACCTTCCTCCTGGTCTGCTTCTGCTGACCATTCGCGTTGAATTGTGGAAGTCCAACGTGCACCGCTCTGGCCCTCGTCAGTGGTGGCATGAAATTCCTGCTCCAACTCCAGCTGTTCCTCCTCCTCTTCTTCGTCATAGCTGCTGGGGCCAGCGTTCCCTGAGGCGGATGGCCTGATGTTGGTACCATCACGCTGATCGTTTTCTCCTTCAGATTCCCCCAGTTGCATCATGACAGCTGTTTCCTTGATTTTTAACATCGACCTCTTCAGTAAACACAGCAGTGGTATGGTAATGCTGACTGAAGAGTTGTCACTGCTCACAAGCAACGTGGATTGCTCAAAATTTTGGAGGACTTGGCAGAGGTCCAACATGTTGGCCCAATCGGATCCACAGAAGCTTGGCAGCTGGCCGGATGCGCCTCGGTACTGCGCCGTCATGTACTGGACCACTGCACTCTTCTGCTCGCAAAAGCGGGCTAGCATGTGCAGCGTAGAATTCCAGCGCGTAGGGACATCACACAGCAAGCGATGGTGGGGGAGATTGAAGCGCTCCTGCATCTTGGCGAGTGCCCCCGAAGCAGTACTGGAATTTCTACAATGTTTGGACACTCGACGCACCTTCAACAGCAGATCGGGCACGCCTGGGTATGTCCTCAGGAACCGCTGAACTACTAGGTTCATCACGTGCGCCAGGCAAGGGATGTGTGTCAGCTTAGCCAACCTTAAAGCGCGAATGAGATTACTCCCATTATCACACACAACCATGCCCGGTTTCAGGTCCAGCGGTGCCAGCCACAAATCCGTCTGTTCCTTTATTCCCCTCCAAATTTCCTCCCCTGTGTGCTGCTTATCCCCAAGGCAGATTAGCTTCAGCAACGCTTGTTGACGCATGCCAACAGCTGTGCTGCACTGCTTCCACGATCCTACTGCTGCTGGGTTAGCGTTTCCGGATGAGGTACAGCTTTGAGATGCGTTGGAGGAGAAGGAGTCAGAGAGGTAGGTGCTGCTGTTATCCAGTGGGAGGGACGGCGGTGCAGCTGTTTGTGGCGTGGGCAACACCCGTGCCGTAGCAGGTGAGGAATCGCTGCCAGGCTCCACAAGGTTCACCCAGTGCGCGGTAAGGGAGATGTATCGACCCTGGCCGAACGCACTCGTCCAGGTGTCAGTGGTGAGGTGAACCTTGCAGGCAACGGCATTCTTCAAGCTTCGGGTTATTTTGCTGACCACGTGCTCATGCAACTCAGGCACTGCAGAGCGTGCAAAGTGGTAGCGGCTGGGAACCACGTAACGTGGGATGGCCACTGACATCATGCCCTTGAAGCTGTTTGTCTCCACCAATCGATATGGCAGCATTTCGCAGGCCAGAAGCTTGGCTATGCTGGCTGTTACTGCCACGGCCCGGGGGTCATTTGCTGGCAATTTCCTCTTGCGCTCAAACATCTCCGACACAGACAACTGAACCGTAGCGCTGCACACGGAAGGGCTGTTGGTTGTTGTGTTTGATGAACACTGGGAGACCTCAAGAGCACTACTCCGGAAAGTGACAGTGTCAGCGTCGTCTGATGTTTGTGAATGTTGTGAACCACGCAATGGCTGGGCTACTGCTGCTGCTGAGGCGGGTCTGGTGAACCCAAGGGAGGCAGTGTTGTTTCTGGTACCCTGTCCTGACGCGTTTGCCCAAAGAGTGGGATGTTTGGATAGCATGTGACGGCTCATGCTGGTGGTGGAGAGGTTGTTAATATTTTTCCCCCTGCTCAGGCGGGTCTTGCACACCTTGCAAATCGCCATGGTAACATCCTCAGTGCAGTCTTCAAAGAAAGCCCAGACTTTGGAGCACCTGCCTCCTTGCTGGCGATTTCTGTTTGCTCCTCTTTTGCCTCTCACTTGAACTTCCACGCTTGTGGTGCCTGAAATTGCGCGCCGCCTACCTTGTGGCACAAGGCGAACTCGTGCAGCAGTGTGTTCTTCAACAGACTCATCTGTGCTGCTGCTACGACGGCGATGTTCTCGTTCACAAACAAAATCTGGGTCTCTGTCCACATTGTCCATACCCTCCTCTTCCATCTCCTCAAACTCGTCATATGTCATTGTGGGCCACCGCCGTGGAGTAGAGCTCCCCACAACAACCTCTGCGCAGCACACTCCAACGTCGTCTTCCAGATCTTGTCGGCCGACCTCCTGCAATTGCAACCCCTCCTGCCCAAATTGCTCTGGGATTTGGGTTTCCGAGTCCTCTACGGACTCGCCTCGTATTTCAGTGCGCGGTGCATTTCCCACAGTTAACGGTTGTGAATCCAGGCACAACATTTCTGGCTGTTCCTCCATTGACCTTTGAAAGGTGGAAGTTTGTTGGGCTGGGAATAGCTCCTGCGAATACCCCATTGTGTCCTGAGGTAATTCATCGGACTGGTTATCTGGCAGTTGTGTGCGTGGTGTCGCTGCCGGTTGTGTCAGCTTTGTGCCCACTGGCTCCTTGTAACTGGCTGAGGACTCGGACCTCGTGCGTGATGTGCTGGTGCTGCTTAACCCACTGCTGGACGCTTGAGAGGTCATCCAAGTAATTATCTGGTCCTGTTCTTTTGGATTTGTGAGGGTTGTTGTCCTGGACAACATGGGCGGTATTGAGTGGGTTTTCTTGGGTGCTCCCCTGTGGCCTGTACGTGAACCGTCAGGGGAAACACCTCTTCCCTTGCCCCTCCCTCTTTCACCGGATTTCTTCCTCATTTCACTTATCCTTACAGTACACGCTGACTGGCAGCAGTACAGTGGCAGTACAGAAATGCTATACAGTACCACTATTCCCAGCAGCGACACAGAGCACAATGCTATACAGTGACGGGTGAGCGGTGTACCACTATTCCCAGCAGACACAGAACAGTACACAGAATGCTATATAGTGTGGCTGAACGAGCGGTGTACTACTGTTCCCAGCAGACACAGAACAGTGAACAGAATGCTATATAGTGTGGCTGAGCGAGCGGTGTACCACTATTCCCAGCAGACACAGAACAGTGAACAGAATGCTATATAGTGTGGCTGAACGAGCGGTGTACTACTGTTCCCAGCAGACACAGAACAGTACACAGAATGCTATATAGTGTGGCTGAACGAGCGGTGTACTACTGTTCCCAGCAGACACAGAACAGTACACAGAATGCTATATAGTGTGGCTGAACGAGCGGTGTACTACTGTTCCCAGCAGACACAGAACAGTGAACAGAATGCTATATAGTGTGGCTGAGCGAGCGGTGTACCACTATTCCCAGCAGACACAGAACAGTGAACAGAATGCTATATAGTGTGGCTGAGCGAGCGGTGTACCACTATTCCCAGCAGACACAGAACAGTGAACAGAATGCTATATAGTGTGGCTGAACGAGCGGTGTACTACTGTTCCCAGCAGACACAGAACAGTACACAGAATGCTATATAGTGTGGCTGAACGAGCGGTGTACTACTGTTCCCAGCAGACACAGAACAGTACACAGAATGCTATATAGTGTGGCTGAACGAGCGGTGTACTACTGTTCCCAGCAGACACAGAACAGTGAACAGAATGCTATATAGTGTGGCTGAGCGAGCGGTGTACCACTATTCCCAGCAGACACAGAACAGTGAACAGAATGCTATATAGTGTGGCTGAGCGAGCGGTGTACCACTATTCCCAGCAGACACAGAACAGTGAACAGAATGCTATATAGTGTGGCTGAGCGAGCGGTGTACCACTATTCCCAGCAGACACAGAACAGTACACAGAATGCTATATAGTGTGGCTGAACGAGCGGTGTACTACTGTTCCCAGCAGACACAGAACAGTACACAGAATGCTATATAGTGTGGCTGAACGAGCGGTGTACTACTGTTCCCAGCAGACACAGAACAGTACACAGAATGCTATATAGTGTGGCTGAACGAGCGGTGTACTACTGTTCCCAGCAGACACAGAACAGTACACAGAATGCTATATAGTGTGGCTGAACGAGCGGTGTACTACTGTTCCCAGCAGACACAGAACAGTACACAGAATGCTATATAGTGTGGCTGAACGAGCGGTGTACTACTGTTCCCAGCAGACACAGAACAGTGAACAGAATGCTATATAGTGTGGCTGAGCGAGCGGTGTACCACTATTCCCAGCAGACACAGAACAGTGAACAGAATGCTATATAGTGTGGCTGAACGAGCGGTGTACTACTGTTCCCAGCAGACACAGAACAGTACACAGAATGCTATATAGTGTGGCTGAACGAGCGGTGTACTACTGTTCCCAGCAGACACAGAACAGTACACAGAATGCTATATAGTGTGGCTGAACGAGCGGTGTACTACTGTTCCCAGCAGACACAGAACAGTGAACAGAATGCTATATAGTGTGGCTGAGCGAGCGGTGTACCACTATTCCCAGCAGACACAGAACAGTGAACAGAATGCTATATAGTGTGGCTGAGCGAGCGGTGTACCACTATTCCCAGCAGACACAGAACAGTGAACAGAATGCTATATAGTGTGGCTGAGCGAGCGGTGTACCACTATTCCCAGCAGACACAGAACAGTAAACAGAATGCTATATAGTGTGGCTGAGCGAGCGGTGTACCACTATTCCCAGCAGACACAGAACAGTGAACAGAATGCTATATAGTGTGGCTGAGCGAGCGGTGTACCACTATTCCCAGCAGACACAGAACAGTGAACAGAATGCTATATAGTGTGGCTGAGCGAGCGGTGTACCACTATTCCCAGCAGACACAGAACAGTGAACAGAATGCTATATAGTGTGGCTGAGCGAGCGGTGTACTACTGTTCCCAGCAGACACAGAACAGTACACAGAATGCTATATAGTGTGGCTGAACGAGCGGTGTACTACTGTTCCCAGCAGACACAGAACAGTACACAGAATGCTATATAGTGTGGCTGAACGAGCGGTGTACCACTATTCCAAGCAGACACAGAACAGTGAACAGAATGCTATATAGTGTGGCTGAGCGAGCGGTGTACCACTATTCCCAGCAGACACAGAGTGGCAGTAAACAGAATGCTATATAGTGTGGCTGAGCGAGGTACACAGAGTGGCAGTAAACAGAATGCTATATAGTGTGGCTGAGCAAGCGGTGTACTACTATTCCCAGCAGACACAGAGTGGCAGTAAACAGAATGCTATATAGTGTGGCTGAGCGAGGTACACAGAGTGGCAGTAAACAGAATGCTGAGCGAGCGGTGTACTACTATTCCCAGCAGCGACACACAATGACTGGGGGGGACCCTGGCTAGCGTGGCTGGAGCGCGAACTACCCTGCCTGCCTACCCAAAGCTAAACCCACAGACAAATGGCGGAGATATGACGTGGTTCGGGTATTTATTTACCCGAACCACGTGACAGTTCGGCCAATCAGAGCGCGTTCGGGTCCGAACCACGTGACCCGTTCGGCCAATCACAGCGCTAGCCGAACGTTCGGGGAACGTTCGGCCATGCGCTCTTAGTTCGGCCATATGGCCGAACGGTTTGGCCGAGCACCGTCAGGTGTTCGGCCGAACTCGAACATCACCCGAACAGGGTGATGTTCTGCAGAACCCGAACAGTGGCGAACACTGTTCGCCCAACACTAGTTAAGGGCACCGCCTTTGACATGTGAGACCAGGGTAGAATCCTGGCAAGGGTCAGTACCTATTCAGTAAGAAGTTGTTGGGCAAGACTTCCTAAAACTGGGTGGTCTCTTGAGCGTGTCTTTAGTTGCTGCAGCTCTTGAGCGCTTTGAGTCCAACAGGAGAAAAGTGCTATAAAATGTTCTGTTTTTATTATTATTATTATTAAACAAAAGAGCCACCAGAAGGCAACATTAGTCTTAAGACTTGATACAAGGCAACTTGAACCTTAGGACATGGTACAAGGCAACATGAAGCTTTCAACTTGGAACAAGGCAACATGAAACATAAGAGATAAGACCCACCAAAAGGCAACATGAACCTTAAGACTTGGGCAACAAAGCAATGTAAACCTTGTAATGTAAACCAATGTAAACAAGTGAGCGCGCATAAGTTAGAATCGCACGCTACAGAGCCCATAGCGTGCACGGAGGATTTTAATTTGCGCTGCTCAAACTAGGCTGCGCTGCTTTAGCATAAGTGAAATCTTGTTACTGGATGGGCTACTTACTAAACCTAACACTGACAAATCCTCCCTACATAGTACAAGCCTAAGGTTCGTCCTGGACGACAGCAACTTTTTTAGCCTAGCACACAGCGTACTATGCGTTCTCCGAGATCCGGCTAAAGCAAGTTAGGCCGATTATCCTTTTATTTCCTTCCTGGTCGGTGTTCCCAGGGGGAAGCACAAAATCCTAGTGTGGAACTCTTTCCTCAGCTGAACCCGGTTTAAAGAAGACACAATTGGATTAATGGTAGAGGGGTTGCTGCATGTGGAAGAATAGGCTGCAATTGGAAATGGGAGGCTAAAAATGGGGAGCAACACACAGAAAAGGGGAGCTGCTGCCCAAGAGGGCTATAAATAAAAGAGAGGGGCTGCTGTCCAGGGATGTTACAATCTGCTTATAGGATGGGTAGCATATGGAAGGGGGATCAATAGAACATTGGTGTAGGGAAGGAAAATGTACAAATCTAGCCTGGGTCTTCGCTCCCAATTATTAATGAAAGGTAAAAACACATGCGCATGGTAGTGTTACTGTGTGATAGGACCTCCAGGTATTGGCAGTGGGGGCATGGTGAACATTGCAGACTAGTGGTGAACTAGTAAACACTATAAATTCTGTGTTTTTAAATTCATGTTAAGTAGGGTTTAACTACTTGAAGACTGCCTAACGCCAAGGGGCGAGACTGCGGTGGCAGCCCCAGGACTGCCTAACGCCAATTGGCGTCAAGTCCTGGGGCTGCAGTTTCACAGGGAACGGCCGCGCTCATGCACGATCGTTTCCTGCCACTTCACGGAACGGAGTTCCGTGAATAGCCTGCTAGCCGCCGATCGCGGTTAGCAGGCTGTTTGTAAATGAAAGGGGAAAGAAATCCTCTTTGTTTACAACTGTACAGCGCTGCGGTCCCCGGTAGCCCTGTATGAGATCGGCGATCCCGGCCTCTGATTGGCCGGGGAGCACCGTCCTCTGATAGGCTGATGCTTATGAGAGGCGGAACAGGATGGATCGCCGTCCTGTTCCAATTCTAATGACAGAGGAGGAAAGGGGAGGGGGAGGGAGAGAGAGAGAGCCTCATAGAGGACGGGAAAAAATAAATAAACAAACTGCCGCAGCGATCGGACCCCTCCGGGGACAAAAAAAGGAGGTGAGTCCAATCGCTGGGCTCCTAAGCTGGGCTGTGTTGGTGGCTGAAAAGCCTGCACAGCCCAGTACAGCAGAAAATGGCCTGGTCTTTAGAGGGGGTTAGCACTGTGGGCATCAAGTGGTTAAAGAAAATCTTAATGATGCTGAAGAAAAAAAGTTAGCTACTCACCTATGTAGAGGGAAAGCTCTGAATCTTATAGAGCCTTCCTGGTCCTCTCTCCATGCCTTGCTCCATCGCTGGAAGATAGTCGACCAATTGATCGAATACGCCTTTGGGAGTCCTTGTGAAGGCTTCAGAAGTACTCACCTCCCCGTGTACATCTGAAGATGAGCAAGTCCATACTGCGCATGCTCGAGTCCGGGTTCGAGCATGTGCAGTACAGATGTGCTTGTCTTTGTAAGTAAGCATTCCGGTACACAAGTGCTTCCAAGGAGTCCTAAAGGCGTGAAATTTCCACGGGGGACAAGGGACTGAGAGAAGACAGGAAAGGCTCCATAACACATGTGTCAAACTCCAGTCCTTGAGGGCTATATCCATGCCACTGTTTAGGATGGGCTGAGAAATTGAGAAATTAGTTCTAATTGATGAACCACACCTTTCCTGATTCAGTCCCATCAATTATTTTAAGCTGTGCCAAAAATGTGTGAGGACCTCGGTCCATGAGGACTGAGTTTGACCTCCCTGCTCTATAGGATCCAGAGCTTGGTTTGGCAGGTAAGACATTTCACATACACGGTATCTCAGCTGTAGATTTCTCCCGGAGTACAGCCTTAACTTGTTCAAGGAACCACTTTTCTCCTTTCTGCCTCGACCATTAAATCAAAGGCCGACAGATTAAGCCTTGAATTTGGGAGAACCGCGGGACATGTCCATTGCCGGGGGCCTAATGCGCTTGGTGAAATGTCAAGCTACCGGTGCAGCTCGATATAATTGGAAACGGCCGTGGGTGGAAATCAGCCCAGTGACTGTAAACACTATAGAAGTATTGCAGATGGAGGAGCTCGGCATCTCGCCTCTGGGCATTTTGAAGAACAAACCTTAAAGCTGAGATTATTAATAAATAAAAGGCGTGGAGTCTGGAGAATGATGCTTCCTCCTGGCTGACCTTTGTCAGCGGCGTTCTTCAGGAGAATGTTTGCCGGGGAATCTTCCCACAGCTTGCTGCGACCTAGTAGGGCTTCGCCCGCGGACCTCGCACACACTGTTTAAAGCTGCGTAATGGACTGGTTAATGAAATGCTCGCCTGCTAAAGAAAATAAAAAGGAGAGAATTAAAAGCAAACCTGGTGACTGGGAAGAGGCGCTTGCTTCATTAAGAGGAAAAGACTTCAGCAGGATTCTACATTTCCCTCTGCACCAACTACTAAAAGGAAAACACATAAAGGCGTTAAAGTTGACTTCCAGGCAGACTGCTTAATCCTGAAAAGAAGTCCAGCGTCAGTGAGCTGCCAAAAGATACAGAATCCCACAAAAGTAAGTACACCTCTCACATTTTTGTAAGTATTTTACTATATCTTTTCATGGGACAACACTGAAGATACCACACTTTGATACAATGTAAATTAGTCAGTGTGCAGCTTGTATAACAGTGTAAATTTTCTGTGCCATCCAAATTACTCCACAGCTATCAGTGCCGGATTTCTGGAAAGGCCACCAAGGCCAAGGGCTTTGGGCGGTAGCTTGCTAAGGGGCGGCTGTACATTGTAGAGGGATTGCTGCATAAAGAAGAAGAGGCTGCAGATGGAATACAAAGGTTGCAAATAAGGAGCATAAGAAACTGCTGCACAAGGGATCTGTATAGAACTGAAGGAGGCTGCTGTACATAAATGTTAGACATGTGGGGGCTGCACAATAAATAGAAAAAGGGTGCTGCACATGGAAGGGAACCTGCAAGAAAGTTGGCCTGGGGCAGAAAAAGTATGAATCCAGCCTTGACAGCCAATGGGGCCATATGCAATTCACTTTTTCTCATGAATTTTCTCCTTGGTGATATTTTTAAAATTGTCAATAAAATGCCTTTTAAGCCACCAGGAAGAAAATACTCAAAATAATTTTGACAGTACTTTTTCACCAACTTTTTGGTACTTTTTTAGTTGCAAAGTACTGAAAAGTTATTTTAAATCTATATATATAAAATCGGATGTATGTGTGTGTGTGTGTGTGTGTGTGTGTGTGTGTGTGTGTGTGTGTGTGTGTGTGTGTGTGTGTGTGTGTGTGTGTGTGTGTGTGTGTGTGTGTGTGTGTGTGTGTGTGTGTGTGTGTGTATGTGCCGCGATCACGCGAAAACGGCTTGACCGATTTGAACGAAACTTGGTACACAGATCCCTTACTACCTGGGATGATATGTTCTGGGGGTCTCGCGGCCCCCCTGCACACCTGGGCGGAGCTACAAACAGCAAATCAGATTCCACCCATTCAAGTCAATGGAAAAAATGTAAAAGCCTGCCATTCTCACAGTAATCAAGCCAGAGCCCCCACACCTGGCACAGTTGGTCACTTGGTGACCGAGGTTACAAATCCAGGAAAAGTGGGCGGAGCATAAAACAGCCAATCAAATTTCAGCCGTTCATTTTAAATGGGAAAATGTAAACTGCAGCCATTCTTACACTGTTAATCGCAGGGTTCTCAAACTTGCCACACTTGGTCACTGGGCGAATGCAATTAAGATTCAAGAAAATGGGTGGAGCCTAGACAGCCAATCAAAATTCACCTATTGATTTTCAAGGGGAATATTTAAACTGCTGCTATTCTCACTCTGTTAATGGCAGAGGCTTCAAACTTGCTACAGTGGGTCATTGGGTGACTGGGGTCAAAATTCACTAAACGGGCGTGGCCACATACAGCCAATCAGATTTCCTTGGTGGATAAACTGCTTCCATTCACACATTTTTGATTCCAGGAACCTGAAAGCTCACAAACTTGGTCATTGAGTGACTGTGTGTCAAGGTTACAAAAAGTGGGTGGAGCCAAAAAAACTTTTACTGGGAAAATATAAACTGCAGCCATTCTTACACCGTTAATGGCAGGGTTCTCAAACTTTGCACAGTTAGTCATTGGGTGACAGATTAAGATTTTGGAAGGTGGGTGGAGCCTACAACAGCCAATAAAAATTCACCTTTTGATTTTCAAAGGGAATATCTCATCTGCTACCATTCTCTTATACTTGTAAAAGCAGATGCCTCAAACCTGGTAGAGTTGGTCACTGGGTGACTAGGGTCACAATTCAGGAAGGGGGCGGAGCCACAAACAGCCAGATTAGTTTATTTTTCAATGGGAATATACAAAGTATTGATACCAAGGATTCCAAAACTGATAAACTTGATAATTGAGTGACTGTATGTCAAGGTTAGAAAAAGTGGGCGGTGCCAACAACTTCATTTTTTTACATTGCAGGGTTCCCAAACTTTACACAATTGGCCACTGGGTGACTAGGATGAATATTCAGAAATGTGGGTGGAGCCTACAACAGCCAATCAAAATGTACCTATTGATTTTCAAAGGGGAATATTCACATTGCTACCATTCTTACACTGTTAGTGGCAGAGGCCTCAAACCTGATACAGTCAGTCATTGGGTGACTGGGGTCCAAATTCACTAAAGGGGTGGAGCCACAAACAGACAATCAGATTTGTTAGATTGATTTCAGCCATTCTGTTATTGGCAGGGTTCTCAAACGTGACACAGTTGGCCACTGGGTGACTGGGACTAATATTCAGAAAAGTGGGTGGAGCCTACAGCAGCCAATCAAAATTCACCTTTTGATTTTCAAGGGGAATATTTACATTGCTGCCATTCATGCACTCTTAATGGCAGAGGCCTAACATCTGCTACAGTCAGTCACTGGGAGACTGGAGTTTAAATTCTGAAGGGAGCGGGCCAAAAACAGCCAATCAGATTTGTTTAATTTCAAAGGTAAAATGCAACTTATTGATGCCAAAGACCCCAAAGCTCATAAACTTGGTCATTAAGTGACTGTATGACAAGATTAGAAATAGTGGGCGGAGCCAAAAACAACTAACTTTGTACATGGGGAAATGTAAACTGCAGCTTTTCTTACACTGTTAATGGCAGGGTTCTCAAACTTCACACAGTTGCTCACTGGGAGACTAGGATTAATATTCGGAAAAGTAGGTGGAGCCTACAAGAGCCAATCAAAATTCACTTATCGATTTTCAAGGGGAATATTGAAACTGCAGCCATTCTCACACTGTTAATAGCAGAGGCCTCAAACCTGCTACAGTCGGTCGTTAAGTGTTTGGGGTTCAAATTCAGTAAAGAGGCGGAGCCAAAAACAGCCAGATTTCTTTGCTGGATAAACTGCTTCCATTAGCACAATTTTGATGCCGGGTACCTAAAAGCTCACAAACTTGGTCATTGAGTAGTGACTGTGTGTCAAGGTTACAAAAAGTGGGTGGAGTTAAAAACAGATTTTTCGGGGAAATTGTAAACTGCAGCCCTTCTTCACTGTTAATGGCAGGGTTCTCAATCTTAGCATAGCTGGTTACAGGGTGACTGGGATTAATATTCAGAAAAGTGGGTGGAGCCTAAAAATGCCAATCAAAAATCACGTCACTTTTCAAGGAGAATATTACAATTGCTGCCATTCTTGCACTGTTAATGGCACAAGCCTCAAACCTGGTACAGTTGGTCATTGGGTCACTGAGGTTCAAATTCAGAAAAGGGGACAGAGCCACAAACAGTGAATCAGATTTGTTTCATTTCGTGGGAAAATACAAATTATTGATGCCAAGGACCCAAAAACTCACAAACTTGGGCATTGAGTAGTGACTTTGTGTCCAGGTTACAAAAAGTGGGTGGAGCCAAAAACAAATTTCACTGGGAAAGTGTAAACTGCAGCCCTTCTTACACTGTTTATTTCAGGGTTCCCAATCTTTGCCCAGATGGTCACTGAGTGACTGAGATTAATATTTAGGGAAGTGGGTGGAGCCTATAATAGCCAATCAAAATTCACCTGTTGATTTTCAAGTGGAATATTTAAATTGCTGCCATTTTTACACTGTTAATAGCAGATGCCTCAAACCTGCTACAGTTGGTCATTGGGTGACTGGGGTTCAAATGCTATAGAGGGGTGAAGCCACAAACAACCTATCTGATTTGTTTAATTTCTATGGGAATATACAAATGATTGATGCCAAGGACCCCAAAGCTCACAAACTTGGTCATTGAGTGTTTGTGTGTTAGGGTTAGAAAGTGGGCAGAGCCAACACCAGTCAAATACATACCCGGGCAACGCCGGGTCATCAGTGGGTGGAGACAAATACAAATTTCACTGGGAAAATGTAAACTGCAGCCCTTCTTACACTATTTATTTCAGGGTTCACAATCTTTGCCCAGATGGTCACTGAGTGACTGAGATTAATATTTAGGGAAGTGGGTGGAGCCTATAATAGCCAATCAAAATTCACCTGTTGATTTTCAAGTGGAATATTTAAATTGCTGCCATTTATACACTGTTAATAGCTGATGCCTCAAACCTGCTACAGTTGGTCATTGGGTGACTGGGGTTCAAATGCTATAGAGGGGTGAAGCCACAAACAACCTATCTGATTTGTTTAATTTCTATGGGAATATACAAATGATTGATGCCAAGGACCCCAAAGCTCAGAAACTTGGTAATTGAGTGTTTGTGTGTTAGGGTTAGAAAGTGGGCGGAGCCAACACCAGTCAAATACATACCCGGGCAACGCCGGGTCATCAGTGGGTGGAGACAAATACAAATTTCACTGGGAAAATGTAAACTGCAGCCATTCTGTTAATGGCAGGGTCTTTAAACTTTGCACAGTTGGTCACTGGGTGACTGGGATTAATATTCAGAAAAGTGGGTGGAGCCTACAAAAGTGAATCAAACTTCACCTGTTGCTTTTCAAGGGGAATATTTAATTGGTACCATTCTTGAACTGTTAATGGCACAGGCCTCAAACCTGGTACAGTTGGTTATTGGGTGACTGGGGTTCAAATTCAGAAAAGGGGGAGGAGCCACTCACACCCAATCAGATTTTTTTCATTTCAATGCAGATTATTGATACCAAAGACTGCAAAGCTCACAAACTTGGTCAGTGAGTAATTGTGTGTTAGGGTTAGAAAAATTAGGCGGAGCCAACACCAGCCAAATACATACCCGGGCAACGCCGGGCAATCAGCTAGTAGAAGATAAAAAAATTATCTCCTAGGAGGAAACTCAGGAGAAAGGGAGAATTGCATATGGGCCATAATGTCTAAACTAAGGGCAACAAAATTGAGTAAACCAGTATGTAAAGAATATAAAAATTCTACCCAATTTTTCCTCCCAGGGTTAATGTTACTCATTAGTGCTACTAGGTCTCAGGTGCGAATGGGGAGCAGGTATGTTAACAGGATAGGTTCCACACAGAACAGGCTTCTATAGATGATGCACAAGTAAGCCTGCAAACAGTTTGCTGAAGACACTCAGACTAAGGACATGGATTACTGGAACCATGTCCTGTGGTCTAATGAGGCCAAGATAAACTTATTTGGTTCAAAAGGTGTCAAGCGGAGTACATGCAAAAAGGGTGCCTGGAAAAAAGGGCATGGGTTATAGACGAAATTATATGTTTTCATGTAAAGCAATATTTTTCATTTCTATATTATAATCTAAGATCAAGTGCTAAATATGTTGAATTAACGGTAATGAAAATGCAAAATACTGTCTATAACAAAAAACGATATTTACACTTGTATTAAGCATAGTAATAAAATTGTAGATATTACACATATTTTACTGCAACTATATCTAACCATACTCTCTCACAGAACCCTACCTGTACCTACCTAACCCCTAGACCCCCCTGGTGGTGCCTAACCCTAAAAAACCCCCGGTGGTGCCTAACCCTAAAACCCCCCCGGTGGTGCCTAACCTTAACCACCACCGCTGGTGGTGCCTAACCCTAACCACCCCCCTGGTGGTGCCTAAACCTAATCACCACTCCTGGTGGTGCCTAACCCTAACCACCAACCGGTGGTGCCTAACCCTAACAATCCCCCTGGTGGTGCCAAACCCTAACCACCCCCAGTGTGCCTAACCCTAACCACCCCCCCTGGTGTGCCTAACCCTAACCACCCCGTCTGGTGAAGCCTATTGCCTAACTACTCCCCTGGTTTTTCCTAACCCTAACCACCACCTCCCTGGTGGTGCCTAACCCTAACCACCCCCACTGCATAAACACCCTTACACATATAGAAACAATATAATATATTTGATAACGTAAAATACTTCACTACAATTAACATGAATAGAAAAAGCTGTATATTTGTAATAGAATAAATAGCCTTACAATCACGTACGCAATAGAAATGTTATAAATAGAAAAAATTATAAATTTGTAATAGAATAAATAGCCTTACAATCACGTATGCATAATCTTAAAATAACGTTAATATGAAAAGCGATATGTTAGTAAGATAATAAATCTGAAAACTATAATTTAAACATTGTAATTCTGAAAACAAGGTAAATACAAAAAGTGATATATTTGTAATACAATAAGCTTGAAAACGAAAATTTACGCATTATACTTCTGAGAATGAATTTTAAAATAATAAAATACGTGAAATAATAAAATAAGTGAAAATGAAAATTTACTCATTATACTTCTGAAAATGAATTTTAAAAAAAATAAAATAAGTTAAACCGGAAGTCCAAAACGAATTTGTTAACAATATTTGTTACAAACCTTATTCTGTAAATGAAAAGTTTCGTTTTCACGGTCCCGGTAACCGCTATTTATGGGGCACCCTAATTTATTCTCTGGCGCCCAATAGCCGAATAGCCAATATTTTGCATTGCAGCCTATAGTGCGCCCTTTTTGTCCATTAGCCATATGCGCCTTTTTTCCTGTTTCCGTCAAGCGTGTGTGGCAGTAACCAGGTGAGGAGTACAAAAACAGGTGTGTCTTCCCTACAGTCAAGCATGGTGGTGGGAGTGTCCTGGTTTGGAGCTGCATGAATGCTGCCGTGCCGGCACTGGAGAGCTGCAGTTGGGATCCATGAATGCCAACATGCACTGTGACATACTGAAGGAGAAACATGATCCTCTCCCTTCAGAAACTGGGCCACAAGGCAGTATTCCAACATGATAATGACCTCAAACACTGTCTTCCTAAAGAAACTGAGGGTAAAGGTGCTGAACTGGCCAAGCATGTCTCCAGACCTAAACCCTATTGAGAATCGGTGGGTGTCCTCAAACAGAAGGTAGATGAGTGCAATGTCTCTAATATCCACCAGCTTCATCATGGAGGAGTGGAAGAGGATTCCAGAGGCAACCTGTGAAGTTCTAGTGAACTCCATGCCCAACAGAGTTAGGCAGTGCTGGAAAATAATGGTGGGCACACAAAACATTGACACAATGGTGACATTCTTCACTTAGGGGTGTACTCACTTTTGTTGCCAGCAGTTTAGTTAATAATGGTTGTGCATTGAGTTATTCTGATGGGGCAGCACATATACCGCTGTTATACAAACTGTACGCTGACTACATCGCATTCCATCAAAGAGTCATATCTACAGTCTTGTCCCATGAAAAGATATAATAAAATATTGTGAAAAATGTGAGAGGTGTACTCACTTTTGTCAGGTAATGTATGTAATTCTGTCAAATCAGTTTAGCGACTAAATGGCACAGACAGGCCAGCTAAACAGATGCAGGGCTAATATATTCTGGTACTGGATTCTGTCAGGACTAGTGTCAATCATAATGGATAATTTTGCTTTTCACTATATAGTTCCCTGGTTCCTAGTGGTCCTCCCTCCCCTACACAGTTCCCTGGTGTCTAGTAGACCCCACCCTTCCCTTTTACAGTTCCCTAGTGTTTAGTGCTTTCCCTCCTATCTCACCCATATGGCTTCCCTGGTGTTCTATGGCTTCACTTCCAAATAGCTTCCCTAGAGTGGGCCCAACATATTACAAAGTGGGGAAACCTCTTGGGGGCCAAATTTAATGGGTCTGAGGGCCAGATTTGGCCTGCTGACTGGAATTTGACATGCATGCTTTAACCCAGACTGTTCTTGCTGCTCTATGTTCCGAAATCTCACCATCACTTTTGGAGGAAAAGTACAAAACGGGCTGATGTAGACAGAAAATGTAGATCAACAGCTCGGTATCGCTCTGGGAAACATTTGACTTCTTGTACTGCAATTGAAAGCATCCGAGAAATGTTTTCATCCTCAAACTTTACTTTTTGATAGTTCGGCTTGCGCCATATGGTATTAAAGCATCTAAAAGCTTTCCCTGACCTACTTATTAACTTAAAGCTGAAGGCTGGGAGTTAAGGAGATTGAGAATCATACTGATATGCCTTTGTTATCCCGACTGCAGGAACTTACGCCAGTTATCTCGCCTTGTTCCTTATCTTCCTGAACAAGGGATGTATTTTCTTCTCCGAAATCCTCCATGTATTAAAGGGTAATTCTCCGCTATTTTCATTTTATTCGTGCCGGGGCTGCACTTTCTGAATGCCTCTGAGAGACGGGAGCTGATCAACGGAGAAAAGGGGTATAATGTAGAGCAATAGACGAGAAGAAGAACATCTGATTTAAATGGCTCATCAGAGATTTCCACCGTACAAGAAATGAGAATTCAAGAAAGGGCTTTTGTGTCTGCTAAATGGATCGGTGATGGAGGCAGGGGGTTAGGGAGGCTATAGTCAGGGGAAAATAACATTCTGACATGGACTGAGTTCTGTGTATGGTAAATTGGACTAAAACATGATTAGATTGTCTTTACAAAGCTTATCTCAACTCACAAGCTAATCACTACCATTGTCTAATGTTCTTACCATACTATTATTATGTATTTATATAACACTGACATCTCCTACAGCACATTACAGAGTACATAGTCATGTCACTGATAGAGATGGCCCGAACGGTTCGCCGGCGGAAAGTGTCCAGCACATTTCCGCTGTTCACGTTCTCCGCAAACTGTGAACATATGGTGTTCGACCCGCCCACTGTACATCATCTTGGAGCCAAACTTTGACTCCTTACCTCACAGTCAGCAGACACATGGCAGCCAATCAGCTAGCATCCCCTCCTGGACTCCCCACCCCCTATCAAAAAACAGTTGCAGTGGCTATATTGGATTAAATCTCTGCTGGCTGCTGACTGTTAGTGAGAGCAAGGTCAGACTTGCTGCAGATAGGTAGGGAAAGCATTAGCTAGGCCTGTGTTCTTGTTCCTCACTTGCTGTGAAAGCACCCCAAACAGCCCTATTGAGGGCTAGCACATCGTTCTCCTATGTGTGTGTGTGTTTGTGTGTGTGTGTGTGTGTGTGTGTGTGTGTGTGTGTGTGTGTGTGTGTGTGTGTGTATGTGTGTGTGTGTGTGTGTGTGACACTCCACAGCCCACTGACACCCAGAGCTGTGTGCACACTACTGCTGTTGCCTCATTAAGTTGCACGCACGGTACCACTCCACAGTGCATTATTATTTCACTGTATTCTGATAGTACTATTGCATTTCTCTGTGTGAGACACTCCACAGCCCACTGACACCCAGAGCTGTGCATAATGTGATTTCTGCCCATTATGGATTAAAACCCGACTTTGCATCAAGTCCATAATTTTTGGTGGGACTTTTAGCATGGATCCCCCTCTGGCATTCCGCAGTCCAGGTGTTAGACCCCTTGAAACAACTCTTCATCACTTTTGTGGCCTAAAACAGTCTTTTTTAGCTTTAAAATTTGCCATTGAAGTCTATGGTGATTTGCTTGTTCGAAAACATTTGCAGAAGTTCGTGTTCGCTGTTTACGAACTGAAATTCTATGTTCGCGACATCTATAGTCACTGACTGTCTTCAGAGGAGCTCGCAATCTAATTCTACCATAGTCATAGTCTAATGTACTACCATATTATTATTACAGTATGTATTTATATAGCATTGACATATTCTACAGCACTTTACAGAGTACATAGTCATGTCACTGACTGGCTTCAGAGGAGCTCACAATCTAATCACTACCATAGTCATAGTCTAATGTCCTATCATATTATTTAATATTATTATTATTATTATTAGATATTTATATAGCACTGACATCTTCTGCAGCACTTTACAGAGTACATAGTCATGTCGCTGACTGTCCTCAGAGGATCTCACAATATAATCCTACCATAGCCAAAGTCTAATGTCCCTATCATATTATTAATCAGTATTTATATAGCACTGACATCTTCTGCAGCACTTTACAGAGTGCATAGTCATGTCACTGACTGACCTCAGAGGAGCTCACAATTTACTGCCTACTGTAATCATAGTCTCATCCCAATTTTGCGGTGGATACCAAATAATTCCCCAGTTGGGATATGGGAGGAAAGTGGAGTGCCCAAAGGAAACCCACACACACACAGAGAGAACATACAAACTCAACACAGATAGTGTCCTGGCTCAGATTTGAATCTGGGACCTCAGTTTTACAATACACCATCTGATGAGCAAAGTGACTAAACATGAACAATTTGTGTCAAATGTGGCTTTTACTAGTAAGAAAAAAAATACCTCTTATCCTATAGCCCATTTTGATTAATTTCACTTCCCTGTTTCCCCATACAGCTAGCTACTACAATATAGTTACATCAATGCTGTAGGGGGTAGAGGTGTGGGAAACGATGGCACTGCAGATAGTGGACTTCTGTAGGGATGGAAGGAGGGGGAGGGTGGCTCAGCTCATACAGTCAGGTGTGGCCAGGTGAATCCCAGCGTGCTCAGGCAGCAGTAAGTTTATGCATAGAAGGAGAGAAGGAAAGTGCCGGCACTGCTGTAAATCACATTTATTTGTTTTGCGATCAAAAACATGCACATACATGCAGGCATGAAGACATTGTGGTGGAGACACATACCCTGAGGTGGATGGCTGTGGCGTGCCGGTGGGTGCAGAGGGAGGAAGAGCCTGACGGCCGTTTCGCGCTATGCGCTTCTACGGAGGCTGCAAATGAGGTGATGGGACAAGCGGCCTAAATACCTTTACTAGGCGGCGTGCGGCGTTCTTCCGCCAAAAGTCCCGCCCCTCTATCAACACTGGTCACTCCGTCTCGGCTGCGTAAAGCGGAAGCAGCCCGAGGCGGGTGACGTCAGGTGTTTCCCAGCGACGGAGGCCTGTAAGGGGAGCGCTCGTATTAGGTTCCCCAAGCGGCCATTGCGACTCAGGCTGCTCCGTCGTCTGGGAGGATGTGCTGCCATCTTGTGGCATATAGGAATATGCAGCTACATCAACGGCCATATGTGAGGGGATAAGTGAACAGATGTAAGGGGCATGACCTGGTGTGTATATATGTATAAATAACATGTATAAAATTAATACTCAGAGTCAGCCCTAATAAAGTGCTTAAAATAGTGCATGGCTAATTTTGAAAAATATATTACTTGAGCCATGAAATATTGGAAACTGAAGTCATGGCATAAAAGTGCTCATAGCATCTAACTGTGTGTCAACACCCTGCACATGTGACTATTGAACAAACCTGAAGTGATGATAAAAACAGGGAGGGGAAAGGTTAAAAACAGCTATCAAGGGGGATAAGGGGATAAGGGGAATCCCATCATAATGTGGGCAAACTATCCCTATGAAATACATCTATAAGCTATATGTCGAGAGCAGGGAATGGCCAAAAACATGCCAGGGGCTGGGCAACCACATATCTAACCCCCCTGGGGAGGTGCTCATTACATTTATATAAGAAAAAGGATAAAATACAAATCATGGTTCATAGGTGCAAGTGGTCCACATGTGTTAGATCTGTGGATCCAAAAAACATGCAAGGTCAGTATGGTCATTCATGCCCAGAGGGCCCATCGCATCGGATTGCAATATTAACCGTGCCTCTTCTCTCTTTAGGATCCTCTCCCTGTTGCCTCCACGTCTCGGGGGCAACACATGTCTTAATCCGGCAAAGGTCAATTTCGTGGGATCCCCCTGATGGGCTTCTCTAATATGGGTAATGACCCGGGTAGAACCCTTGCCTGACTCAATGGAATGGAAGTGTTCGCGGTATCTCCTTGTGAGTGGCCTCGTGGTTTCCCCTATGTAAAATCTGCCACAGGGGCACCACAACGCGTACACTACAAACGACGTTTGGCAAGTAATGAAATCCCGCGTAAAGCGCGAGAGAGGACCTACTTGGTGCCGGGAACCGGTGGCCATAAACTCACACGATACGCACCTACCACACCGGTGGTTCCCCTGTGGCAGATGGTCGCTCAACCAGTTGCCATTTTTTTGCGAGACAAACTCGCTCCTAGTGATTTTGGATCCAATGGTTGGGGCCTTCCTATATGAAAAAAGAGGTCCATCCTTAACTAGGGGCCTCAACAAGGGGTCCCCAAGGAGAATGTCCCAATTTTTCTTCGTGATTTCCTTCAATTTGCTGGCCATAGGGGAGTACTGGAATGTAAATGGAACTTGGCCCTCATTAAGGGATTTCCTCCTGCGCTTGTGTCTTCTAAGGAGATCCTTCCTGTCAATCCTATGTGCCGTCTTGAAGGCTCTCTGGATTGTCTCCAGTTCGTATCCCCTACTCAATAGTCTGCCTCCCAAGTCCTCTGACTGCATAATAAAGGTGTCATCCTCTGCATTGTTCCTGCGCAGCCTGAAGAACTGCCTGTATGGTATTGACTGAGTTACATGTTGGGGATGGAAGCTTGACTTGTGTAGGAGGGCATTTGAGGCAGTGGGTTTCCGAAACCCTCTGGGGACCAGGGTGTCACCCTGGATCACTAGCTCCAAGTCCAGAAAGGGCACCCTGCTCTCACTGATAATGGCAGTAAAGGCCATATTCATTGGGTTATTACTAATATACGCCACAAAGTTATAAAAAGCTGCACAAGTCCCGGACCAAAAAATAAGGATGTCGTCCACATACCTGGACCACATCCTAAGTTGCCCGCGGAAAGGATTGGCATCTATGTGGACGTATATTTCCTCAAACCATGCCAAATAGATATTGGCATAGGTGCAGGAGACCGCCGTTCCCATGGCCGTCCCCGCCACCTGCCAGTACCAACTCCCGTCGAAAAGAAAGGCGTTGTGGGTCAGAACAAAGGTAAGGCATTCACACAAAAAATCCTTGTATTCATTGCTCTTATCAGTCCTATCGAGGAAGACTCTCACAGCCCGCACCCCCAAATCATGAGGGATGCGGCTGTACAAACTCTCCACATCGATTGTAGCAAGTGTATCGCCCCGGACCCACGTGAGACCGTCAATCCCCTTGAGGACATCAAGTGTGTCCCCCAGATGAGATGGAATCTCATCTAGAAGGGGTCTCAGGACGTGGTCCAGGTACCTGGACAACCGCTCCGTCACCGACCCAATGCCAGAGACAATGGGCCGGCCCGGAGGGTTGGTCCGGGACTTGTGCACCTTCGGTACATGGTACCATACTGGCCTAATGGGAAAGTCGGGAAGCAGGTCATTGGCCAACTTGGTATTAATTAGACCTTTCTCTGCACCTCGTCTAAGGAGGGATCTTAGTCGGGCCTGATAACCTACTGTAGGGTCCTGATGTAAAGGCCTGTAGGTACTAGTATCCTGGAGCTGCCTTAGAGCCTCTAACTTGTATTGCTGTTCTGTCATGATGACAATAATCCCTCCCTTATCTGCACTTTTAATTTGGAGGTCAGGCCTCTTTTGTAGCCACTTAAGGGCTCTCTTCTCCTGTGGCGTTAGATTCCCTGGGGATTGTGGATACATCTCTGCTTTCATATCCTTTTCCATTATTTTTTGGAAGATCTCCAGGCTGGAGCCCGGCTGCACAGGAAACGGTGATATTGATCTGCAGGCCCTAAAGTTTGGTTGCTCCGACTGGTGGGGTTCTGTTCCCTCCAATTCCCGCAGGATCTCCAAATTAAGGAGATCCTGTTGGTCCCATTCTATTCCAGGGCTAAATCCTAGGGCACTTATTGCTGTAGAATGCCGACCCATGCCTCCCTGTTTCTTAATGGTGAAGTCCTTCTTCAGGAATTGTAATTGTATGTTCAAACGCCTGATATTCTTATACAGGTCTATTTTAAACTGGCTGTAGTCAAAGTCGGTGGTGATGCTATAATTAAGGCCTTTTTGTAGTAGGGAGATAGTGCCTTCCGGTAGTTGGTCGTCTGTTAAATTTAAGATCTCCAGCTGTTCATAGGTCAGGTCCTGGAGAATCAGTTCTTTCTCCGTTTCGGATAGGCAGGATTCCTCCTGTCCTCCCAGGAGATCCTTCTCCCTTTCCTTTTTTGTTGTTGTTTTCTTCCTGCCTCTCCCCCTCCTTGTCCTCCGCCTAAAGGGCGGTTCTCCGAGTTTGGGTCACTGGGTTGGCCCCTGGGTTTCCCTCTCTCTTCATCGCTCGAATCCGAGCCACTCACAAGGAGATACCGCGAACACTTCCATTCCATTGAGTCAGGCAAGGGTTCTACCCGGGTCATTACCCATATTAGAGAAGTCCATCAGGGGGATCCCACGAAATTGACCTTTGCCGGATTAAGACATGTGTTGCCCCCGAGACGTGGAGGCAACAGGGAGAGGATCCTAAAGAGAGAAGAGGCACGGTTAATATTGCAATCCGATGCGATGGGCCCTCTGGGCATGAATGACCATACTGACCTTGCATGTTTTTTGGATCCACAGATCTAACACATGTGGACCACTTGCACCTATGAACCATGATTTGTATTTTATCCTTTTTCTTATATAAATGTAATGAGCACCTCCCCAGGGGGGTTAGATATGTGGTTGCCCAGCCCCTGGCATGTTTTTGGCCATTCCTTGCTCTCGACATATAGCTTATAGATGTATTTCATAGGGATAGTTTGCCCACATTATGATGGGATTCCCCTTATCCCCTTATCCCCCTTGATAGCTGTTTTTAACCTTTCCCCTCCCTGTTTTTATCATCACTTCAGGTTTGTTCAATAGTCACATGTGCAGGGTGTTGACACACAGTTAGATGCTATGAGCACTTTTATGCCATGACTTCAGTTTCCAATATTTCATGGCTCAAGTAATATATTTTTCAAAATTAGCCATGCACTATTTTAAGCACTTTATTAGGGCTGACTCTGAGTATTAATTTTATACATGTTATTTATACATATATACACACCAGGTCATGCCCCTTACATCTGTTCACTTATCCCCTCACATATGGCCGTTGATGTAGCTGCATATTCCTATATGCCACAAGATGGCAGCACATCCTCCCAGACGACGGAGCAGCCTGAGTCGCAATGGCCGCTTGGGGAACCTAATACGAGCGCTCCCCTTACAGGCCTCCGTCGCTGGGAAACACCTGACGTCACCCGCCTCGGGCTGCTTCCGCTTTACGCAGCCGAGACGGAGTGACCAGTGTTGATAGAGGGGCGGGACTTTTGGCGGAAGAACGCCGCACGCCGCCTAGTAAAGGTATTTAGGCCGCTTGTCCCATCACCTCATTTGCAGCCTCCGTAGAAGCGCATAGCGCGAAACGGCCGTCAGGCTCTTCCTCCCTCTGCACCCACCGGCACGCCACAGCCATCCACCTCAGGGTACTTGTCTCCACCACAATGTCTTCATGCCTGCATGTGTGTGCATGTTTTTGATCGCAAAACAAATAAATGTGATTTACAGCAGTGCCGGCGCTTTCCTTCTCTCCTTCTATACAATATAGTTACATAGTTATTTGGGTTAAAAAAGACATACAACCATCGAGTTTAACCAGAAAATAAGGTACAGCACCAGCCTGCTCCCTCACATATCCCTGTTGATCCAGAGAAAGGGGAAAATCCCTTACAAGGCATGGTCCAATTAGCCCCATAAGGGGAAAAAGAATCCTTCCTGACTCCAGATGGCTATCAGATGAAATCCCTGGATCAACACCACTGGAAATTTCCTAGTAGTTATAGACATGGATGTCTTTCAACACAAGGAAAAGATCTAAGCCCCCTTAAACGTAATATGGAATTTGCCATAACTACTTCTTGTGGTAATACATTCCACATTTTAATCACTCTTACTGTCAAGAACCCTTTCTTAAATAAATGTGTAAAACTTTTTCCTCCATGAACAGATCATGTTCCCTAGTCCTTTGCACAAGCCTAGAAACAAAATGCTAATCTGCCAAGCTATTATATTGCCCTCTGATGTATTTATAAACGTTAATTAGATCTCCTCTAAGGCGTCTTTTCTCTAGACTAAATAAACCCAGTTTATCTAACCTTTCTTGGTAAGCGAGACCTTCCATCCCATGTATCAATTTTGCTGCTCGTCTCTGCACCTGCTCTCAAACTGCAATATCTTTCCTGTAATGTGGTGCCCAGAACTAAATTCCATATTCTATATGTGGCCTTTCTAGAGAGATAAACAGGGGCAATATTATGCTAGAACCCAAGTTTTTATTTCCCTTTTAATGCATACCAAGATTTTATTTGCTTTAGCTGCAGCAGCTTGGCTTTGAATATGATTATTTAAATTGTTGTTGATGAGTACTCCTAAGTCCTTTTCCAAGTTTTCCCCCTGTCCTCCACCATCTCAGGGTTCCAGCAATGGGATCCCCCTCTTCGACAAGGGCTTGTTGAAGAGTCCACTCAGCCGTGCTCCTATCCACGAATGAGCATGGCTGCACTGCACAGGTACAGGATGTCTTGCACCCCCACAGTAGCACAGAGCTTATTCCGAGCTAGATTGGCTGCGAGGCGTCCTGTGCCTGCGCTCATTCAAACACTGGAGCGCGACCGCAAAGTTTCAGAGGATCCAGGCTAAAAGTGGTGGTCTGGTGGAGGACGTGGGAAGCCTCTGGAAGATCTCCACCATGGTAAGTCTGTAACTTTTCCTTTTGTCAAACTTAGGCCCCAGTGCACACCAAAAAGCGCCAGCGTAATCGCAAATGCTCAGAGCTTTTTGAAGTGATTTTTCTAGACTACTCTAGGCATGTGCCTAGCGATTTTGTAAGCATGCCTAGTAAAATTTGGAGCATGTTTTATTTTACAGTAGAGCTGGAACTGAACAGCTTCTGTAACAAAAATGCTTGGAAAATCGCTTTGATCTTGCACTTTTTTAGAGCGATTTTCCACTTTCCTATACATAACATTGAGGCTGAATCGCCTCATAAATCATCAGAAATGCTGCAGGACCCGCGTTTGCGTTTTGGGGAAAAAATCCTATCCCTTTGGTGTGCTTCATCGCATTCAAATACATTAGCCTGGCGCTTTTCAAAGCACAAGTGTTTTAAAAAGCAGTCCGAAGCGCTCTTGGTGTGCACCAGCCATTTAAGGTTTCCTTTAAGGGCCCATTCGCACTACAAAACGCAAAGCGGTAGTGCTTTGCACGGGGTTTTTTTACCACGATTAGTGCGGTAAAATCTCTGCTCGCACTTTTGCTATTCAGAGCAATTACGGTCAGCTCTTTATAGGCACTGTACCACGATCAGCTCCAGAATCGTGGCAACATGCTGCATGTAGCACGTTTTGCGATTGGCGCTAATCACAAAACACCCGTGACAGGCGTCAATCGCAGCAGTGAGATCACTGCCATAGAGTAAAATAGCACTAGCGCTTTAAAAAACAATAGCACTAAAGCAATTAGCGGGAATTACCCGCTAATCGCTCAGATGTGAACTGAGCATTGTGCATATAGTGTACTGACCCTTATAGAATTAAATGAAATGTAACAAAAAACAAATGGACTCTACAATAAATAGGACTTTTCCTTTAAGGTTCTGTGCATTCTAATATCAACTATAAATAAACATTGTTTTTATTCCATGTTTATACCTAGCTAATTGCATATGACGCATTACAGAGTGTGAGGAGGATATTATCACAGCATGCTGTGTATAATTACATGCAAATGACTGTATTTTCTTGATCTTCTTACACAAATAACAAAGGGCTGACTTTTTTTTATTACTACACCCGCAGCAGCATAGAAATAGTGACACATCTATCTGTGGGTGGATCTGATTGGAGGCCACAAGGTATAAGCACAGTAATAAAAAATCATTCAGGATAACATCTTGTCTCCAGCAGTGCAGTGTTGTGGCTGCTGCCTCTTGCTAACACTGCAGCAAAACTGCGATCTTAGCTATGTACTGAGGCCCGCTGTCTCCATAGAGAGCTCCTATGAACACTGCTGCATAGCTCCTAACTGTCCTTCATTTAGAGGGGCAGTCTTTCTTTGGGATTCCACTCCCCCTTAAGCGTTCCTTGCGAATTTTCACCAAAGGCATTTTCGCAACGAAAATGTCATTTTCATTTTCGCAAATTTTTCATGAAAAAACTCTTACATTTTGCTTTTTCTAGGTTTTAAATGTGAATACGCAAATATTTTTTGCTTTTTTGCCTAATGGACTATGGCATTTGCGGTTAATAGCAAAGCCCCCTTACCAGCTAGTATCACTAAATTTGCAGGGTATGTTAACAAGAACAGTGGGTACAAGAGAAAAACATTTAAAAAAAAAAAAAAATCTTATAGTTTTGGAGAAAATCGATTTTAAATTTATGATACGAAAAAAGTATACATGTAAATGCAGTAAATGATAATGTAGCAACCTAACAGTAGTGTAGATCAGTGCTGTCCAACTGGCGGCCCGCGGGCCGCATCCGGCCCGCCAGGCCACCTGCTGCGGCCCGCTCGTCTCCCTGGGATGCAGGCATGGCTTGCGCTATGGGCGCCATGCCTGCTCCCTCTTATTGTGTCCCCGCTGGCCTCTCCGGTGTCCCCGCTGGCCTCTCCTATGTCCCCCTGCTGCCGCTGCCTCTCCTATGTCCCCCCGCTGCCGCTGCCTCACAGATCAGACCTCACAGATCGCGGCGACTGATGTAAACAGAGGGCGCATGGTACCCGCACGGAGTACGTCACATGCGGAAGTGAATCATTAGTCACTTCCGCATGTGACGTTCTGCCGCTCGGGTGTCATGCGCGCGCTCTGCTTGCTTCAGTCGCCGCGATCTGTGAGGTCTGATCTGTGAGGCAGCAGCGGCATCGTCAGCGGGGACACCGGAGAGGCCAGCGGGGACACCGGAGAGGCCAGCGGGGACACAGGAGAGGCCAGCCCCAGAGGTAACGGGCTCGCTACTGGTGGGGGCACCTGTCACTAGCTGGGGGGGCTCCTGTCACTATCTAACTGGGGGGGCTCCTGTCACTATCTAACTGGGGGGGCACCTGTCACTATCTAACTGGGGGGGCTCCTGTCACTATCTAACTGGGGGGGCACCTGTCACTATCTAACTGGGGGGGCACCTGTCACTATCTAACTGGGGGGGCTCCTGTCACTATCTAACTGGGGGGGCACCTGTCACTATCTAACTGGGGGGGCTCCTGTCACTATCTAACTGGGGGGGCACCTGTCACTATCTAACTGGGGGGGCACCTGTCACTATCTAACTGGGGGGGCACCTGTCACTATCTAACTGGGGGGGCTCCTGTCACTATCTAACTGGGGGGGCTCCTGTCACTATCTAACTGGGGGGGCTCCTGTCACTATCTAACTGGGGGGGCTCCTGTCACTATCTAACTGGGGGGGCACCTGTCACTATCTAACTGGGGGGGCTCCTGTCACTATCTAACTGGGGGGGCACCTGTCACTATCTAACTGGGGGGGGGGGACACCTGTCACTATCTAGCTGGGGGGGGGACACCTGTCACTATCTAGCTGGGGGGCACCTGTCACTATCTAAGTGGGGGGCACCTGTCACTATCTAAGTGGGGGGCACCTGTCACTATCTAAGTGGGGGGCACCTGTCACTATCTAAGTGGGGGGCACCTGTCACTAAAGGGGCATTCTGCTTATTTATGTGAAATGCTGTCTATTTATGTGCCTCATGACTGCTGAATTTGTCTTGTTGGGGGCCTCATGATTTGTTGGGGGCATCACGATTGCTAAATTTGTCTTGTTGGGGGCCTCAAGATTGCTGAATGTGTCTTGTTGGGGGCCTCATGATTTTTTGGGGGCCTCATGATTGCTAAATTTGTCTTGTTGGGGGCATCATGATTGCTGAATTTGTCTTGTTGGGGGCCTCATGATTTGTTGGGGGCCTCATGATTGCTGAATTTGTCTTGTTGGGGGTCACATGATTGCGAACTGTGAGACTATGGAAAAGCTGAATCGTCATCATGAGACAATAGCATTAAACCTACTTTTTTAGCTTTTTAAAACGGAAAATAAAACTGGGAGGTTCTAAAAAAAACAACACATTTTTCAGGAGTAGGATGGATGAAATTGTTTATCTTCACAGTTTATTTTCAACTTGGATTTTCCATAATGTTCATGTATGAGTTAAAACGTTTGTATGTAGTTTAAATTGCTGTTGCCACTTTGCGATAAGTGACTTTTGGGTTGCAGTTTGGACACTCGGCCTCCAAAAGGTTCACCACCACTATCCTAATCTAATGTCCCACATTGCTAAGTTCATGTAAATTTGTCTCCACCCGTGGCCACACCCGCATTCTGGTCCATGGCCACACCCATTTTTCGGCGCGGCGCGCTACGCGCGCCGCTCAATGGTACCCTCGTGTTTTCACTTCACTATTATTTTAAATTGCATTTTGTGCAAAGTGCTGCCAATCTAATTATCCTTTAATTGCATTTTTTCCGGGGGGTGGGGGGGGGGGGGGCTGCGGCTCTAGCAAGAACCTTCGGCCCTCCACCATGGGGTCTGAAAAAAAAATGGCCCTCCATGCCCATGAAGTTGGACAGCACTGGTGTAGATTTACATATATCAAAAGAAAGAGCAATGAATTTCATGACGTGGTTACCAGGGGGTCCAAAAGCAATTTGTATGGACCCCTGGAAACCCCGTGGAAGTGGCAATGCTTTGGCCAGGGATCGCTATACAGCCGCAATATGGCTGTATAAGGATCCCTGGCAACTTTACCTATTTTTCAAACTTTTTTTGTTGTTGTTCAGAGTGTGGGAATTTTTTTTAAAAAGACTCTAGTACACTGTGGGGAAATATACCACTTGGCAATCAATCTAAAAGTCCTGGAGGGGGAAAAAAAACAGTAGCCTGCATCAGCCTCATACAGAGGCATAAACTTGACACCAGAACACCTTTGTACTGGGCATACAACAAAAGCCAAAGGGACGTGCAACCGGTGTAAATCACATAGAAGGAACAGACTTGGATACTGTATATCAGAGTAAGCCGGGCAACTGTCACTTTAAATCGCTTTTTATTCCATCTTCATGCCGCATATTGTACATACATATGGATGACACTTGTTATTTCCAAACCTGCTTTAGGTGCTGGTGCTGGTGCGAGGGTATACCGGGGTTCGGGGTGACCAGGGTGGAGGACGGCACTACAGCCGTTTCGCTCCTGACTGGCGCTTGTTCACGTGCTCGTGTCCTACTACCGAGTGCCTAATCTGGGTGTGAGGTCCGTGGTCTGAGCACCCTGGAACTAGTCTGAAGAATAACACAGATGATAATAAAGTTCCCTAGTCTGGGTGTGAGGTCCGTGGTCTCAGCAGCCTGGAACTAGTCTGGAGTATAACGCAAATGATAGTACAGTTCCCTAATCTGGGTGTGAGGTCCTTGGTCTCTACACCCTGGAACTAGTCTGGAGTATAACGCAAATGATAGTACAGTTCCCTAAGATGGGTGTGAGGTCCTTGGTCTCTACACCCTGGAACTAGTCTGGAGTATAACATAAATGATAGTACAGTTCCCTAAGCTGGGTGTGAGGTCCTTGGTATCTACACCCTGGAACTAACTTGAGCATAAACAGAATAACAATTCAAGTAATCTAGCTAAGTGTGAATTCCCACTAGGATCTGACTGAGGTCTGAGTGCTTCCACGTAGTGATTCCATGGCAGACAACTTGCAACTGGCCAGCAGAAACTATATAGCTCTCCAGCACCACCCCTAATTGCTCAACCAATAGTATCCTGCTCAGGAGTCAGCTGATCAGCGTGGTCAGCTGACTCTCCCTGCCTAGTATAAGAATTCTGCCTCTCAGCGCACGTGCGTGTATTCCTAAGCCTGTGTGCACTAACAGACCCAGCCACACCAGACACACGCTGCCGCGTGCAAACCGCTGCGCTGGACCAGCCGCCTGACTGTTGTTGCACGCGGCGGCTTTTCCGCGTTTCGCCCTGCCACTAGACACGCTTCTGCGTGCAAACCGCCGCGCTGGATGCGGAATCAGCCGCCTTCTCAGTAGCACACGCACCGGCTTTTCCGCGATCTCTCACACTGTACCTTTAAAAAAATGTTACCACGCCAATATCCTCGGAAATTATCCCACACCAATATCCTCTATGTTGCGATCTTGATTGAAGATTTCCGCCGGCCGCCGACACACACCATGCCCCCACCGCCAGCACTCAGTTATACTAAGTATAGCTCAGAGCACTGTCCTCTGATGCTCCACTGCCGGCTCCCGCTGCCCTCCCTGCCCCCCACACCTGTCACCCCCACTCATGCTGACACCTAGTGCACCCATGGGTGCACTGGGTGCCAGCATAGGTGAGGGTGATAGGTGTGGGCAGATGGGGAGGACAGAGGGAGCCAGCGGTAAAGTGTCTGCAAAGGACGCGCTCTCAACTACACTGATATAGCTGAGAGCAAAAGCATCTTTGAATTTCCTTACAAGGCTTCCCATTGGTCTGATGAGGAACCAATGGGGAGCCTTGGAGAGAAATTCAAAGATGCTTTAGTGATTCTAGAGGGTAAGTGGACTTTGCTATTAACTGCCAAAGTCGGCGGCCATTAGGCGAAAAAACACTAAAATGTTAGAGCAAATTTTCGCTTCTCAAAGCAAAAATAGTACTTATTTCCGTAAAAGTAAAGCACAAAGAATTCTGGCATTTCCGCTCATCACTATCCCCTGTCCCCCTTTCTTCCTCATTTGTCCCTCTTTCAGGACTGATGTACAGATTTATGTAAATATATGGATTGTTCTTCTAAAAATGTGTTTAATTTTAGCTCTAAACTTTATATATATTTATATAGCTCTCACCCTTTAAATTGATATATTTCTTATCTTCAAATGTTATTATGAAGGAAAATGAACCAGGATAGAAAGGACCAGTGTGTTTTGAATTATAAACCAACATATTTTTCTCATGAAATCTTTTTAGTATGCAGGACTGGGGATGTGTCGGGGGTGTGGTTATTCTAGGTGTGGCTCAAGTGTCCCTCTTTCTGATCTCAGAAAGTTGGGAGGAATGCTGCAGCAAAACTGCAATATAAGCAGTGTACAGCGTCCCGCTGTTTCCATAGAGACCTCCTGCTAACACTGCAGCAGAACTGCCATCTAATCTGTGTACTCAGTCCTGCTGTCTCCATAGAGACCTCCTGCTAACACTGCAGCAGGACTGCCATCTTACCTGTGTACTCAGTCCTGCTGTCTCCATAGAGACCTCCTGCCAGAGGCGGGACAAGGTCCTTCAGCACCCAAGGCTGAGACACCAAAGTGCGCCCCTCCATCTCTCCCACTCCAGCTGTCACACACTGATTGCTATTAGACTAATAGGTGCCCCAAGGCCCCCAACACCTTAATCTCTAGTTATCTGGCTTGCAGTCACTGTCATGTATCCTCTTTTCTTATTTCTTTCTGCTTCATACACAATTAGGAATGACAGCTGAATGAATTGTGCGCCCCCTCCTACACTGCGCCCTGAGGCTGGAGCCTCTCCAGCCTCTGCCTCGGCCCGGCCCTGCCTCCTGCTAACACTGCAGCAGGACTGCCATCTTATCTGTGTACAGAGTCCCGCTGTCTCCATAGAGACCTCCTGCTAACACTGCAGCAGAACTGCCATCTTACCTGTGTACTCAGTCCTGCTGTCTCCATAGAGACCTCCTGCTAACACTGCAGCAGAACTGCCATCTTACCTGTATACTCAGTCCTGCTGTCTCCATAGAGACCTTCTGCTAACACTACAGCAGAACTGCCATCTTACCTGTGTACTCAGTCCTGCTGTCTCCATAGAGACCTCCTGCTAACACTGCAGCAGAACTGCCATCTTACCTGTATACTCAGTCCTGCTGTCTCCATAGAGACCTTCTGCTAACACTGCAGCAGAACTGCCATCTAAGCTGTGTATTGATCCCTGGTGTTTCCATAGAGACAGCTACACACAGGGCCTGATTTATGTAACACCAGTAGGGTTGCTGTGCGCAGGCAGTGTGTGGCAATATTACCAGTACTTACACTAGCAGAGTGGCCCACAATGAGCAATTAGCTTACATAGGCAGCACAAGTGTTGCTATGGTGGTAATGCGCAATACACAAGTAGCGTAACGTTCATCACCATAGCAATGCTTGTGTCACAGTCAGACAGAAAGCTTGTGTTACTTTTTTACCGCAAGTTGTGCCAATTGCCCTCTGCTGGCATAAGTACTGGCACCATCCATGCCTATGCTCGGCAGTTTTATAACCGCACAACAAATCACACAGCGCTTGCATTAAAGTGAATGTTTACCAACTTAAAAATAAAAAAGTTAGATACTCACCTAAGGAGAGGAAAGGCTTGGTCCTAATGAGCCTTCCCTCTCCTCTCCCAGTGCCCGGTCCCGCACAGGATCCCCCGTGGCAGTATTCGACCAGTTCGGTCAAATACTGCCACTTCCGCAGCCGAAGGGAGCTTTCAGAAGCCTTCGGGAGCACTCGGCTCCCGAAGACGGGCCACTCCATACTACGCATGCGCGAGCGCCCTCTATGACGCACTCGCACGTGCGTAGTATGGAGCGGCCCGTCTTCGGAAGCCCGAGTGCTCCCGAAGACCTCCGAAGTCCCTGCGGCGGCGGACGCGAACGGGGGAGCCAGCGCAGCACCGAGGGCACCGGGAGAGGAGAGGGAAGGCTCATTAGGACCGAGCCTTCCCTCTCCTTAGGTGAGTATCTGACTTTTTTATTTTTAAATTGGTAACCACTGGCTTTAATAGCTATTAGTGCATCAATCCCATAGCCAGACAGCAAGCCTGGCTGTCACACCTATAGAGTGTAACATGAATGACCGAGGAACAATTGCAGAATTTTCTGCGGCTCATAGAAAGCCATTGCAAGTACATCGCTCTGAGTTTGATGCTACTGACAGATTACCTGAAACTAGCTTTAGCCTGCGCCCGCCAAGTCTCTGCTGGTTTCCCTCCGATGGCGCCCCCTCCCCCCCTTTTAATTGCACGGGAGATATGACTGTAATGTGCCTTTAATTCACACGTGTTTTTTTTCCACTTATCGTTAGGCACATTAGCAGTCATTGGAAGCAATCTGGACCCTTTTCATTCAAAGAAAATAAATATCAATGCAAAGTGAAGGAGGGATACTTGAGAGCAATCTATTTCCTTCTTACATTATCCACAACATTCTGTCATTTCCAGAGGGTTACAGTCTGTACACAATGGATCCGATCGCTAAACGCCTCATTAGTACAAGGACGTCTTTGCCTGCATTTGCATACCTGCTGCTTATCATCGGGGGAATGTAGTCGTGTGTAAAAAGTGTATCGGTTGGAAACAGCCTTGATTTTTCTTATCTTCTGAGATGGCCCATACACCATAAAAACATATGTTTAGATCTCTTAATTCTAATAAGTTTTCTTAAAAGACGACTGTAGTGAGAAGAATATGGAGGCTGCCATATTTATTTATTTTTAAATACCAATCTTCAATGAGTGCTGTTTCATTTGTTGCCCTCTTTACATTCCAGATGGATATCCTTGACTTAGTTTTGGTCCAGATGTCGTTCCATCTTGTGCTGCTGTGTATATAGTGCAGATGTACACAATTGTTTGTGAAGGCCTGAAGGAGGATCTACCCGAAACAAGTCAACGTGGTCATCTTTCTAAGCAATTGATCTTGCTATTTTGTTGCACCTATTCATGGGATGTCGTGTCTAAAGATTAACCTCTTTGAAGATTTGTGAACAAGTTTTTGCACTTTTTTGATACAACAAATATT
Organism: Hyperolius riggenbachi; assembly: GCF_040937935.1. NCBI lineage: Eukaryota > Metazoa > Chordata > Amphibia > Anura > Hyperoliidae > Hyperolius > Hyperolius riggenbachi. The sequence goes on from NC_090646.1 coordinate 59,092,907, forward strand.
TAAACTCATCTTTATAAAAAATAAAAAAAAAAACTCTTTAGTCTCTTCAATTGATTTACTGTGTACTTATCTTTGTATCTAATACTGATGAATAATTGGTGTAGTGGAGCACCACTAAGAATACATTTTTCTCTGTATAAGCAGAAAAGGTGCTAAAAGGATAAAATATTCTAAAGAACTTACCTCCCCCAAGCAGACAGCGCCTCTGGCACCAGACTTATTTGAGTTTTATGCTCTGTTTCTATTGCCTGTTGAGATGCCCACGAAACGCGTTGCACTTGCACTTTCTGGAGTATATAAATACATTTTTGTTGTTTTGAATATATGTGTCTGCTTGGGGGAGGTAGGTCCACCTCTGCCTCCTCTCATTTTAATCATTTTATCCTTTTGGGGCCTCTGTCTGCTTGTACAGTTCCTGAGTCCAACCTTGGTGGAGGGGTGTTGCCCGTATTTCCTATCTACAGAGAGCTTACTTCTTAGTCCTGAGTGGGGACAGGTCTGATCTCCTCACCTGCTGACATAGTGGTTACCTGGACGGTAACTCATGTGAGTATAAATAGATACTTACTTGTCATATCCACATACCAGTACATAAACTATATTGGGCTCTCTGTGTCTCTATTCTGTATTTTTCTCTGGTCTCCTTAGCTACATAAATACAATAATGTCAGAAACACCTGATCTGCTGCATGCTTGTTCAGGGGTTTAAAGATGAACTGTAGTGAAAATAATGTAATGAATAAATTTGCTTTTTTTCCAATATTACATTATATATTATTAAGTCAGTGTTTACTCATTGTACAATATTTCCTCACTATGATTTACATTCTAAAAAGTATCACAGGCTGCAACATCTTTAGTCCTGTCAGGTGCAGTGCGGAGGAATGTTTGTTCCTGAGAATTCCAAAGCCAGTACAAAATAGATCTGGTTTCCCAGAATACTCTGGAAGGAGAATTCTGCATTGCTAAATGGCCTAGGGTAACCATTAGAGATGTAGCGAACGGTTCGCCCGCGAACGGTTCCAGGCGAACATTGGGGGTTCGCGTTCGCCTGCGCCAGGCGAACTTTTCCGGAAGTTCGATTCGCCCCATAATGCACTATGAGGGTCAACTTTGACCCTCTGCATCACAGTCAGCAGGCACATTGTAGCCATTCAGGCTACACTAAGCCCTGGAGCCCCACCCCCCCTTATATAAGGCAGCCTCCGGCGGCCATTACAGTCACTCGTCTGCCTGCTATTAGACAGACTAGGAAGAGCTGCTGCAGACTTGTTCTTCTAGGGACAGATTAGTTAGGTTCTTGGCTGCTTAGCTTGCTCCTGGCTGATTGTTATTGCTTTTATAGCACCCCTCAATAGCTCTTGTCAGAGCTCATCCTGTACTTTTTTTTCTGTGTGTCAAACTAACACTTTTGTTGCATGCACAGCCTTGCTAATTGATATTGTGTGTGCCACTGCCAGCAGCCCAGCACATTCAGTGACTACCTGTGTGTGTGACAGGGAGCTGCACATTGTACTACCCAGTACTGCATCTACCCCAGTACCTGTTGTGTTTACTTAACCCACCTCATCACTGCATATACCTAGCTTTGTGTTGAGTGAATCCAGCTCACTGCATCCTACTACTACTTGTTATGTTTACTTAACCCACCTCATCACTGCACATAACTACCTGTAGTGTTGAGTGAACCCAGCTCACTGCATATACCTACTACCTGTTGTGTTGAGTGAACCCAGCTCACTGCATATACCTACTACCTGTTGTGTTTATTTAACCCACCTCATCACTGCATATACCTAGCTTTGTGTTGAGTGAACCCAGCTCACTGCATCCTACTACTACCTGTTGTGTTTACTTAACCCACCTCATCACTGCACATAACTACCTGTAGTGTTGAGTGAACCCAGCTCACTGCAAATACCTACTACCTGTTGTGTTGAGTGAACCCAGCTCACTGCATATACCTACTACCTGTTGTGTTGAGTGAACCCAGCTCACTGCATATACCTACTACCTGTTGTGTTTACTTAACCCACCTCATCACTGCACATAACTACCTGTTGTGTTGAGTGAACCCAGCTCACTGCATATACCTACTACCTGTTGTGTTGAGTGAACCCAGCTCACTGCATATGCCTACTACCTGTTGTGTTGAGTGAACCCAGCTCACTGCATATACCTACTACCTGTTGTGTTGAGTGAACCCAGCTCACTGCATATACCTACTACCTGTTTTATAGCACCCCTCAATAGCTCTTGTCAGAACTCATCCTGTACTTTTTTTTTCTGTGTGTCAAACTAACACTTTTGTTGCATGCACAGCCTTGCTAATTGATAGTGTGTGTGCCACTGCCAGCAGCCCAGCACATTCAGTGACTACCTGTGTGTGTGACAGGGAGCTGCACATTGTACTACCCAGTACTGCATCTACCCCAGTACCTGTTGTGTTTACTTAACCCACCTCGTCACTGCATATACCTAGCTTTGTGTTGAGTGAATCCAGCTCACGGCATCCTACTACTACCTGTTGTGTTTACTTAACCCACCTCATCACTGCACATAACTACCTGTAGTGTTGAGTGAACCCAGCTCACTGCATATACCTACTACCTGTTGTGTTGAGTGAACTGAGCTCACTGCATATACCTACTACCTGTTGTGTTTACTTAAGCCACCTCATCACTGCATATACCTAGCTTTCTGTTGAGTGAATCCAGCTCACTGCATCCTACTACTACCTGTTGTGTTTACTTAACCCACCTCATCACTGCACATAACTACCTGTAGTGTTGAGTAAACCCAGCTCACTGCATATACCTAGCATCCCCCCGAGATGGACAAAATGGACAAACCAGGTAGAGGAAGAGGTAGAGGCAGACCCAGAGGAAGGCCACCAGGCACCGGCAGGTCTGTGTGAGGTGGTGTTGCTGTGATTTTGTGCGGACCTGCCCCAAAATACAGTGCTCAGAAGAAGGCACGTGCCATCACTTCCCAAAATCGTGAGAAGGTGATTGAGTATTTAACACAGAACACCTCATCTCCCGCAGCCACCAGCGCTACAACAAGCACCACATCCGCTGCATTTGACACTTCGCAGGAGTTATTTGGTGGTGGTGGTGGTGAAATCACCGATTCACAGCCACTACTGCAACAACAAGAAGAAGGCACAGGTACACCACCTCCCACGTCTGAGTTAGGTGGCGATAGTATGGACGTAACGTGTGTGGATGTGGATGATGGACCACCTGAAGTTGGTGCAGTTGAGGAGGTTTCTGAGGAAAGCGCAGCTGGCCAGGAGGATTATGATGACGATTATACGGATACCACATATGTTCCCGGTAGAGGAGAACACCAGGGGGACAGTTCAGAGGAGGATTCAGAGAGGACTAGGAGGAGACGACTCCATGATAGAAGCAGAGGGAGCTCGTCCTCAGAAACAGCTGGGGGCAGTGTCCGGCGCCATGTATCGCCAGCTATGGCCAGACAGCCAACATGCCCTTCAACGTCAGCTGCTGATGCCACCGTAGCGCCATCAGCCCAGGGGGGCTCAGCGGTTTGGAATTTTTTTTACGTGTGTGTCTCAGATCGGAGCAAAGTCATCTGTTGTCTCTGCCAGCAAAAATTGAGCCGTGGAAAGGCCAACTCTCACGTAGGGACAAGTGCCTTACGAAGGCACCTGGAGAGAAGGCACAAACAGCTATGGCAAGAACACCTGAGGAAAAGCAGCACCCCTTAAAAGACAAGCCGCGGAGAACAACCGCGGCAGCCGTCACAGGGGGCTTCTGCTGCTCCACGTTCCCATGGTATTGTTCGTGGCTGGGGGGAGGAAGAATGGATACACTTTTAAACAATTTAAAAATACAACCATCTAAACTTTTAAACAATTTAAAAATACAACCATCTAAACTTTCAAACAATTTAAAAATACAACCATCTATCATTTTCAAAAAATGTAAAAAAAGGGCAAAAAAACTTGCCCTCCGTAAAACATTCTTGGCAAATGCTTTCGACTTGGTTTGTCTTCCGCTGGCTCAAGGGTCCATCTGACCACAGATGCCAGGTCTGCAAAGCACGGTCAGGGCAGCTACAGCATGGGTCTCAGCAGGCTCCCACTTTGGGCCGGAATCCAACCTTCATTCCCCGCGGTGACAATGGCAGACTTGCCCTCCATAACGGATTCCTGTTAAAGGATTTAAAGTTAATTCATTTCAAATACACAGCAGGGCCTCGAAAGTCCGCCTCCTGTATTGTTATTTTTGGTCACTACCTCGGGGCGGGTGTGCATGCCTGCCTGCTGCCCTCCTTGGATGTGTAGTGGTAGCCGTTTCTCAGGCTCCACACCGGATTCCATCCCTCATTCCCCGGCCATTACCCGGGGTCACAAATGGCAGACTTGCCCGCCTCCATATGATTCTCGTGAAAGGAATGTGGTGTCATCTTTGCCCGCCATAACTGGTTCTCGTTAAAGGATTTAAAGTACATTCATTTCAAATACACAGCAGGGCCTCGAAAGTCCTCCTCCTGTATTGTTATTTTTGGTCACTACCTCGGGGCGGGCGGGCGTGCATGCCTGCCCGCAGCCCTCCTTGGATGTGTAGTGGTAGCCGTTGCTCAGGCTCCACACCGGATTCAAACCCCTCATTCCCCGGCCATTACCCGGGGTCACAATGGCAGACTTGCAGGATTCTCATTGTAGCGGTACTGAACAAGTACACAGCAAGTAGAAAATGTAATTTAAAACAAAACGTAAGCTTTTTAACAATGCCATGGAAAGTTGAGAAGGAAGTCACACATTACCTGACATCACTGAGTGAGGAAGAGCAATCACGCCATGTTGCGCAGTAGTCCAGCATGGCCGTCACTACACAAAGAGCTGTTTGCGGTGCGTTACACAGTTAGTTTGGTGTGTCAGTGTGAAGCAGTACCCTAATTACACTCCCTGATTGATGTATACACATGCAAGATGTTTGAAAGCACGTTAGGCCTGCAATTTAGCATTCAATGTGATTTCTGCCCTTAAAACGCTGCTTTGCGTAATATCCAGATTTTTCCCCGGGACTTTTGGCATGTATCCCACTCCGCCATGCCCCCCTCCAGGTGTTAGACCCCTTGAAACATCTTTTCCATCACTTTTGTGGCCAGCATAATTTTTTCTATTTTTCAAAGTTCGCCTCCCCATTGAAGTCTATTGCGGTTCGCGAACTTTTCTGCGAACCGAACCTTCCCCGGAAGTTCGCGAACCGAAAATCGGAGGTTTGCGACATCTCTAGTAACCATCACCGGGAGGGCGGGGCTAAATACCAGTATACAGCAATATACAGGTATAGGAAGTGTTTCTGATGCTGAAAGCAGAAAAAGGACCATATGATAATAATAATGATATATAATATTTTGGTTGAATTGTGTATGGCAACCTAAAGAAACATTTTCTTTACTTCTCCTTTGTAATTTAAATGAAATCTGAAGTGAAAATAAACGTATGAAATAATGAATTGTATGTGTAGTACATCTAAGAAATAAAACATTAATAGCTAAGAAACAAGTCATATATTGTTTCCAATAGAGGAAGCGTTAAGAAACTTCAGTTGTTATCCATGCAAAAGAGCTTATCGGAGCTCCAGGACCAAATTGGTCCCTGATTTCTGGAGCTCTATACATTAAAGAAACAGCGATATACAGCTTCAAATAAGGTTATACTGCAGAGAAGTTCAAAGGGTCATTAGATCTGTAAACCACACTGCATTTTAAACTATAAAACAGAGCAAACTGCAAATATGACAGTATGATGCAATGCTATAAAAAATGCTATTCAACTGAAAATAAAAATCTATTTTCTTTGATACTAATATTCTATTCCTCATCCGTACTACACATAAAATTCATTATATCATAGGTTTTTTTTTTTTTTGCTTCAGTGTCGCTTTAAAGCGGATCCGAGATGAAAAACTACCTATAACAAGTAACTAGTCTATATATCTTATCTAAAGTTTAGATAGTTTACACAGCAAATCTAGCTGCAAACAGCTTCAAAAGTTTATGATTATTTATTCCTGTGATACAATGAGGGCAGCCATGTTCTGTTTGTCACATTGTCACAGGCTGAGAGCTGGAGATGCTATCAGCTTGCCTGTGTGTAAATTCAGTCCCTTCTCCTCCTTTCTCCTCCCCTCTGCTTCTGAAATCTGTGGTTAGTAACCTCCTCCTCCTCCTGCCCAGACTGAGCACCCAGGCCCTTGCCCTTGCTACTAAGGCTCAGAGTGCCAAGGCTCTCTGGAGAAGCTGTGGGCGAGGCTTGTTTAGTTTATAGGCAATTAGGGTGTTAAAACAAAAAAAAATATTTGGCTTGAGGAATGCCCTATAAACTATATGAAAGGAACACAATTATGCAATGAGTAAAAGTTTATCTCGAATCCACTTTAAGAACTGAAAAAGGGAACTTTGGGGCCTTTTACCAGTCCTTTGCGGAGTCCTTCTTTAGGGATGCTCAGTCTCTCTTCTGCCTACGCTTAAACTCTCTGCAGACTCCCTGTCTCTAATTAATCCAAACTTTATAAACTCGCTCTGCAAGGACAACCAAAATGTATCCAGAAGATTGGCATTAGCGTGCTGAAAACCTGTGAAGGAGGATTATGAAACTCTTCCCCCCCCCCCCCCCCCCCCTCTCGGTAAGTGAAACTCCCCTCCCCCCGTAATATTCCCTTTAATGTTTTAGAGAAATAAATTAAACATTTATGCTTGAATTTTAGAAATCTGCAGAGCCAATTAAAGCTATGTCTACTCAAGTAAAAGGGGAACATATGTTAGTTTTGCTTCTGGACATCAAAAGCAAACCTACATCAGAAAAGTTTCAATTTCAAAGACATAAAGCATCAAGGCTTTTTAATTAGCAAAATAAATACATGCATACCGAAAAAATGGTTGTGACAGTGATTGTAAACACTACATCCTTTAATGAAGGTAAGGAAACACAATACCAACACCCAGGGGCGTAACTAGAATTTGCGAGGCAGGGGCGTAACTAGAAATCACTCTAGGAAGCAACTTGTTTGCAAAGGAAGCAACTTGTTTGCAAAACGGCTGTTAGGCCATTGTACCTGGCATGTATCTGTTGGTGATGGGGATGTAATAAAATTGGGGGATTGCTCTGCAAAACTTGATGGTGCCCAGATGTCCTTCTCTCTTTGATGCATATGAAATTACAAAATACTGAGGAAAAAAACACAAAGACAATGGGAGCCCAAATGGTGCAATACGTTACAGGTAGTGTTGGGTGAACACCTGGATGTTCGGGTTCGGGAACGTTCGCCGAACATGGCCGCGATGTTCGGCATGTTCGGGCTGAACCCCGAACTCCCCGAACATCCCGCTTTTGGGGGCCCTATGGGGTTGCAGGCATAAGGGGGGAGCATGCCCCGATCGCGGGGGGGGGGGGTCGGAAATTCCCCCCACCCCCTCCGCTAGCGCTCCCCCCTCTGCCCGCTTCCCCATACAAAAGTTTAAGGAAAGTAAAATAGTACCGGTGGTAGTGGCTGGCAGTGGCACTGTGAAGTGAGTGAGGAGGAGGAGTCCGGAGAGTGACGCGTTGAGGGAGGCGGGGCAGCAGGCGGTTCAGCGGTAGTACCCTTGTGGTACTTCCGCCCTTTCTCTGACCTCACGTCCTCTGCGTGATGACGCATACGAGGGTACGCGTGACGCGTACCCTCGTATGCATAGGACGTGAGGTCAGAGAAAGGGCGGAAGTACCACAAGGGTACTACCGCTGAACCGCCCGCTGCCCGGCCTCCCTCAACGCGTCACTCTCCGGACTCCTCCTTCTAACTCACTTCACAGTGCCACTGCCAGCCACTACCACCGGTACTATTTTACTTTCCTTAAACTTTTGTATGGGGAAGCGGGCAGAGGGGGGAGCGCTAGCGGAGGGGGTGGGGGGAATTTCCGACCCCCCCCCCCGCGATCGGGGCATGCTTCCCCCTTATGCCTGCGACCCCATAGGGGGGCCGTATTCGGCCGAACAGGGCCCTGTTCGGCCGAACAGGGGCCCTGTTCGGCCAGGCATTGAGCCGTTCGGGCAAACCCGAACAGTTTGGCCGAACACCACCAGGTGTTCGGCCGAACTCGAACATCACCCGAACAGGGTGATGTTCTGCAGAACCCGAACAGTGGCGAACACTGTTCGCCCAACACTAGTCACAGGTAGATGAATATATAAGAAGGTGTTTGACAAATACTCACAAAGGTGGGTTGCACAAAGGGGCAACCGACCACTTCAGGCAGGTGGAGTGTCTTAAACCTGACTCCACTCAGGTACACCAGCAGTCCTGGAGGCGGTCGCTCTCTAAAAAAATCTCTAGCACTCTAACCTCTGCGAGGTGGTAGGATTCAAATTTCTATGGGAAAGCATGTGTCTATTGTTATGTCAGCTCCTATCAGCTACCTACCTAAACAGAATGTAATGAGGAAGAAAGAAGGAGAAGGGAGCTCAGTGAGATATTATGCTCTGATGTGCTTACACTCAGGCCCAGATTTTCCTCACAGGACTCTATAGGCATGGATGTTCTGGCCCCCTAACCTTCATCCTTCATGAACCTACAAACGCTCACCAAACTGCACCACAAGTGTTCTGGCTGTCCCAGCGCTCACTACTCCCTTACTTCCCTTGCCAGTCATAGGTAGCTACAGGTGCCCCTTAGTATTAGGCAGCAAGAAGTACCCTCAGTATTAAGTCGCTAGAGGTGCCCCCAAGTAGGTAGCTAGAGGAACCTCAGTATTTGGTAGCAAGAGCTCCCCCTGACTGAAGGGAGATCTCATCAGTTGAATGGCAAGCAAGAGCAGGGTGAGTAACCTCTCATTTATACTCTTATCAGGACTCTGCCTAGGGAAGGAGGGAGGTGCTCTGGTTTGATTGTGAGCCGCCTTTCCATCATGAGGCACCTGTAGGCACATGCCTACAGTGCCTAATGGTAGATCCAGCCCTGCTTACACTGCATTTTTGGGAGCAGAAAGGCAAAGGTCAACTAATACTGCTATCAGGGGGAGGACAATGGCCACCTAACAGAAAATGATAAAGATGAAATGGGGCTCTAGACGAGATGGCAGTTTTGATGGTCACCTGGCTTTTTTTTTGTAGGATTTGGTGGGGGCTAGCATCCACCAGGCCCCTAGACTCCCTCCAGGCCCTAGGCAACTGCCTAGGATTGCCTTGCGGATGATCCAGCTCTGGCACCTAATACCACTATATGCGAATGGGAGGGGGATGCTATAAAGGTTACTATCTGGGGGATGATTTTATTTTCGTCCAGCGCCCCATTTCACCTAAAACGGGCCTCTCCCCGGTTCTTTTAAAACTCAAATTATGTCATTTTTTTTATTATTCTGTTTAAAAGATTGTCAAAATCTGAAGATCAGCAAGGAATTGGGGGACCCAGCGCTACAAGGTGAGATTGCTAAACACTACGCCACCGTGCTGCCCAATTAAAATTAAAAGGGTTTGCATCTTTCCCCTTTTCCTCTCCTAATTGTGTGAACCAATGTATTTAAAATAAAGAAATCACACTGGATACACCATGTTACTGGAAATAAACACATTCTTAAGATGTGTCCTTATTTTTTTTTCAACAGCAAGTCAGCAATAACATAAAGTTGTAATGACAGGCAAACACTAGCTGGACAAATCAGTAGCAGTCCAACTGCCTGGCTGTTCCAAAATGGTACAAATGCTTCAGGGTAAGACCTAGAGCACACACACCAATAAACAGTAGTGTTATAATTTAAGTAGGCCTCAGTTATTTGGGACTGAGTTAGTCAAAAAGGCTTGATGAGCAGACCTGCCCTTTAAGGGGATTGTCTCTTAGAGAGAAAATCTGCAGTTCTGTCAGCAGAACTAGAACATACCAAGAAGCTGTTCTGTGGACAAGGCCACAGGTCTCCCTGACCTGGGCATGTACCGCCACTAGAACAATAAACATCAGCCATGTTTGGTAAATATCCACATTCCTGCATGTAGGTCAAATGCCTCATTGATTATTAATCAAGTAGGTGTGTATGATGACACCACGAGTGGGTCCACCAATAGTCTGATCTGGGGGACGGCAAAAATGAGGTCACATTTAACTCTTTCCTAGTCGGCATTAAAGAGGGGACAAGCTGAAGGAGCGCACTATGCTTCTGACTTTCCCACTAGATCTAAAGGCTGACTGGAAGGAACCTCTATTTTCATTCTATATGCAATCTGATATAATGTATGCTGTACATACTGTAGGTAGTCTAGTGTAATGTAGTTAGGAAGAAGGTACCTGATTGACTTCAGCAGGAAGTCTAATCAAGAGCTTGTAACGCAACATGAAGATTGGCATGGCTAGGATATGATGAATGCATCGATCTGTATTTCTGTTTCCTGAATAAACTACGTAAACATTGAAGAAGCCTGAGAAAAGTCTATCTCCTGCTTGCTGTGTGGAGAGTCAAGTGATCTCACAGTCTGTGAGACGCAACTGTAAGAAGTTAATGGTGTCGAAGCAAGGTGATATAGAACAGGTTCTAACAAGTAGTCAACAACATCACTGTACTGTGCTGAACAAGCAGCACTGGTGCACTCAGAAGCTTGTGTGAAATATGCTGTGATCTATAATAAACAAGTCCCACCTCACAAAGCGATGATGATGATGATGATGATGATGATAAACAGATAAAGTTAATTTAGAGCTAACATGTTCAGACAACTATCAGTGCAGCTCAGTGCCTGGTGTACAAGGCGCAAATTGTCAATTTAACAAAAGACGTCCTTTAGGCAGCACAGTGCAATGATGGTGATGAACAGTAAAAAATTGTTAGGGCTATAATGTTCAGACAAGCAGCAGTGCTGCTCAATACCTGGTCCAATATTGTATAATTGCAGTTATAAATGGTCAATATGATGCCACTAAGTCCAAGCTGCCTGCAAATTTGATGCATATTGTATGCAGCTTGATATTGAACCAATCAGGCTTGTGTCTACAGATGGCCTGTGTGTGAGAGGCGGCTCACTAATTACCCAAAGTGTCTCCTGGTCTCCCTCCCATTACAATGAGCATTCCTCTGCAGCATGCAAGTGGAGGCTGGAAAGACGCAGCACCATAAGGGCGTATTCCTCTCCACTCTGCCCACCCGCCTTCCTCAAGCGACAGTTTTCCCTCTTCCGGTTCCAAACTGTCATGCCTTCCCAACGTGTCTCGCCCTCATAGTGGCCTGCCCTCCCTGCATCATAAGCCTCACCCCGCGCTGTCATCAAAGAGATGACACTGTCAGTTCAAGGGGCCACTCTGGGCACCAGGAGATGATTGCAGCACAGATGAAGGAGCACACCAGCTGGAGAAGTGAATAAATGGCTCTCCTCTTCGGTAATACTCTGCATGGCTTGTCTTTGGTATTATCTACGTACAATACCGTGTGTGATTTTATTTAATAAGAACAGGGGGCGTGGCCTGTGTTAAGGGGTGGGGTTTAGGGTTACAGAGCTGATATGCCTATAGGCTCCTGAGCTGTAAATCCAGCCCTGGGTCTGGAGGCAGGGTAAGGTTATTGAGGGAGGCAGGGGGTGTCAATTTAGATACCTGTACTATGTAAATGCAGATATATTTTTTACCCAAATACATAAAAGCAAAGCTTTAAATAAATATCAGGTAGGTGTAAGTGGAAAGTGCGCACATCAAGCTGAGCGTTGAAGTTTGATTTCATTCTCTTTCCATATCTGCAGTTATAAATAGCCCCTTCCCTCCGCTGACCCTGATTTTCACCGCGCTGTCTGATTAACCTATTTTCCACGGCCCGAGCTGCAGCGCTCTGTCGCTGGGTTGGTGTCATCCTGAATCTTTCACGGTTGTCTCCCGCGCAGAAATCTGCTGTCACATTGTGGATGTTCTTCCCCCTGTCACATCTCTGATAACAATGTCTGTCTTCGCCCCCTGACATCAGAGCGCAGGTGTCGCGTTCCTCATTATGCGGCCTCTTCAGCTCGTCGCGTGGAGGTTCCGTATTCTCATACTCAAATTGATGGGTAAAATGCTCCTGGCTGAGCCAATCAGCAGAAGTCTCATTAAACTGATGAGAAGTCTCGTTAGTTTTGCTCTTGTTCGTGCAGTTAATTATTCTGAGGAGCTCCCCTCTTAGGACGCTTGTGCACTGATTGGCTGTGATTGGGCATCATGGGGGGGTGTAGTGATTAGCACTCTCGCTTTGCAGTGCTGGGTCCCTGGTTCAAATCCCAGCCAGGGCACTATCTGCACAGCGTTTGTATGTTCTACCGGTGTTTATGTGGGTTTTCTCCGGACACTCCAGTTTCCTCCCACATTTCCCCCAAAAACATACAGATAAGTTTATTGGCTTCCCCCTAGAATTGGACCCAGACTACAATACATACACTACATGATACATACAATAGCAAGAAAAAGTATGTGAACCCTTTGGAATTATATGGATTTCTGCTCAAACTGGTCATAAAATGTGATCTGATCTTCATCTTAAGGCCATCTGTCCACCAGCTGAAGCTCAGCAGAAAATAGGTGCTGCAGCAGGACAACGACCCAAAGCATTGAAGTAAATCAACAACAGAATGGCATAAACAGAAGAAAATATGCCTTCTGGAGTGGCCCAGTCAGAGTCCTGACCTCAACTCGATTGAATTGCTGTGGCATGACCTCAAGAAAGCGATTTACACCAGACATCTCAAGAATATTGCTGAAATGAAACAGTTCTGGAAAGAATTACTCCTGACCGTTGTGCACATCTGATCTGCAACTATAGGAAACGTTGGTTGAAGTTATTGCTGCCAAAGGAGGTTCAACCAGTTATTAGATCCAAGGGTTCACATACTTTTTCCACCTGCACTGTGAATAATGTAAACATTCCATTATTTGGGTGGTATTAGTTTAAGCAGACTGTGATTGTCCATTGTTGTGACTTAGATAAAGATCAGATCGCATTTTATGACCGGTTTGTGCAGAAATGAGAAATCCATGTAATTTCAAAGGGTTCACATACTTTTTCTTGCTACTGTACATAGACATATGACTATGGTAGGGATTAGAATGTGAGCTCCTCTGAGGTACAGTTAATGGCAAGACAGTATACTCTGTACAGCGCTGTGGAAGATGTTGGCACTATATAAATTCTAAATAATAATAATAAATTGCACTTGCCTGTAGAGTTGGGCCGAACGGTTCGCCTGCGAACGGTTCCATGCGAACTTCCGTGGTTCGCGTTCGCGTCCCGCAGGCGAACTTTTGCGGAAGTTCGGTTCGCCCCATAATGCACCATGAGGGTCAACTTTGACCCTCTACATCACAGTCAGCAGGCCCAGTGTAGCCAATTAGGCTACACTAGCCCCTGGAGCCCCACCCCCCTTATATAAGGCAGGCAGCGGCGGCCATTACGGTCGCTCGTGTGCCACTGCCTGCCTGCATTAGTGAGAGTAGGGCGAGCTGCTGCACTGTCTCTCATAGGGAAAGATTAGTTAGGCTTAGCTTGTCCCTGGCTGCATACCTGTTCTGTGAACCCACCACTGCATACCTGTTCTGTGAACCCACCACTGCATACCTTTTCTGTGAACCCACCACTGCATACCTGTTCTGTGAACCCACCACTGCATACCTGTTCTGTGAACCCACCACTGCATACCTGTACTGTGAACCCACCACTGCATACCTGTTCTGTGAACCCACCACTGCATACCTGTTCAGTGAACCCACCACTGCATACCTGTTCTGTGAACCCACCACTGCATACCTGTTCAGTGAACCCACCACTGCATACCTGTTCTGTGAACCCACCACTGCATACCTGTTCAGTGAACCCACCACTGCATACCTGTTCTGTGAACCCACCACTGCATACCTGTTCTGTGAACCCACCACTGCATACCTGTACTGTGAACCCACCACTGCATACCTGTTCTGTGAACCCACCACTGCATACCTGTACTGTGAACCCACCACTGCATACCTGTTCTGTGAACCCACCACTGCATACCTGTTCAGTGAACCTGCCACTGCATACCTGTTCTGTTCAGTGAACCCGCCACTGTATACCTGTTCTGTTCAGTGAACCCGCCACTGCATACCTGTTCTGTTCAGTGAACCCGCCACTGCATACCTGTTATGTTCCGCCACTGCATACCTGTTCTGCTCAGTGAACCCGCCACTGTATACCTGTTCTGTTCAGTGAACCCGCCACTGCATACCTGTTCTGTTCAGTGAACCCGCCACTGCATACCTGTTCTGTTCAGTGAACCCGCCACTGTATACCTGTTCTGTTCAGTGAACAGTTTGGTGTGTCAGTGTGAAGCAGTACCTTAATTACACTACCTGATTGATGTATACACATGCAAGATGTTTTAAAGCACTTTAGGCCTGTCATTTAGCATTCAATATGATTTCTGCCCTTAAAACGCTGCTTTGCGTCAAATCCAGATTTTTCCCGGGGACTTTTGGCGTGTATCCCACTCCGCCATGCCCCCCTCCAGGTGTTAGACCCCTTGAAACATCTTTTCCATCACTTTTGTGGCCAGCATAAATTTTTTTTTTTAAAGTTCGCATCCCCATTGAAGTCTATTGCGGTTCGCGAACTTTAACGCGAACCGAACCTTCCGCGAAAGTTCGCGAACCCGGTTCGCGAACCTAAAATCGGAGGTTCGGCCCAACTTTACTTGCCTGGAGTGCTGCCCTCCAGGTGTTGTGTAACGGGCGAGGACCTGGCTGGGGTACCCTCATTCATGTGTCCAATAAAAATCATTATAGACATGTTTGCTAATAAACATGCTAATTCATCCCATATTGTCTCCTAAATGGCTTGCATGCAAGTATAATGCAAATTATATGCACCTTGGGATTGAGCCAATGAAATGCATATCTTGCAATTTTAATAAAATTTGTATGTGAGGCGGACTTACAGTATTTATCTACAAGCACCATCCCAGCCTCAATCTCTGTCCTCCGCATGACCTTCTTATATCCTCCTCTAGAGTCATCTCCTCCCACTCACGTTTCATTGGACTGTCACTGCTGCTGCTTAGAATCCACACACTGCTTTGTTAGCTGAAAAGCATACAGAGCTAATGAACCTTTGAACTTTCCTGCAGTAAAACCCCATTAGAATCCTTATTTCACTGTTTCTCAGCTGTTTTGGCTCCTATTTACTGTTCAGGTAACTGAATTGAATTGACAAGCTGTGAAAAGCTTTTTTTGTCTAGATTAAAAACTCCATTTTTTAACTCTTGCCGTACTGGAAAAAAGAAAGGGACTTATGATTATTTCTTCGGACTGGAACCAACTAAAAAGCGCAAAGCGCTATCGCAATCGCTAGCGATTTGTGATAGTGTTTTGCAAGCGTTTTTGGGAGCAATTACCCTGATCCTATACAATTCATTAGAATGGAAACATTCCCAAAATGCTGCGTGTCTTGCGATTGCGATTTTCCTAATCGCAATCGCTGTAGTGGAATCTGTCCCATCTATTTACATTGGCAGAGCGTTTAGGTAAATCGCTAAATGCTCAAAAAAAAAAACGCTCTAGTGGTTCCAGGCCTTATTAGGGATAGTACTATATGTATATATGTTTTTCTCATCATGTCACATGTCACTTCTGGTATGCTTTAAGTCTACCCGTGCCTCCAGTGTAGGTGGATTAACCCATTACCATTACAGACTCTCAGGGCCGTGTGCTATGGACTTTCCCAGAAATGATCAGAATACTGCGGAGTTTCTCTGCTTCATCCTACATTGCCTGGAGCCTCCCATATGATTCCTGACAGCCGAATGTGATGAATAGAAGTATAAATAAGGCCACAGTCCATCCATCTAAACATAGAACATGTAAGTAAGTTACATGGTTTTCCTCGCAGGCATTTCTCTCTATACAAAACAGGAGGCTCTCACGTAATGCGATTCCTCACCCTAATCTAGACACCATAGGCCTTCAATGCAAATCTGCCCATATCACCTACTTAGGTATTAAGATACCCAGGCAGATAGACCAACTTTATGGCTTGAATTATTCTCCACTAATACAAAAGGTCATAAAAGAACTACAAACTCTCGATCCCCTTCCAATCTCACTAATGGGTAGAGTACAAATAATTAAAATGTTCAGCTTTGGATGACTACTCTACCCTCTTCAAACTATCCCAATCTTACTTAAACATAGAGATATTCAGTCGCTAGAGTCAACATTTATACGCTTCCTATGGAAATCTAAAAAAGCAAGAATAGCATTGTCCAAATTGAAAGCCACAGTACCTCAGGTGGGAATAAATTTCCCTGACCTGAGAACTTACAATCTTGCTGCAAATTTCCGGCATATCCGAGATTGGATTGGGGGTACTAACTACTATACACCTACTGACATAGAGTGCGTGCTTGTTCAACCATATACTCTTACTGGGATTCTACACACCCCTCTTAAAATTCTGCCATATAAGATAAAGCAAAATGTACTCCTTCGAGACACTCTAATAACCTGGCGAGAGATCAGAAAGAAATATGGTCTTATGGGACATCTTTCTCCATTATCTCCATTAATAGGAAACCCAAGTTTCCTTCCTGGGAATATGTATAGTACATATACTAAGTGGGCAGCACTAGGTATAAAGAATTTGGGAGCTCTCTTGGATGCTGAAGGAAAAGTAATTTCCTTCCAAGATGCGGTTCTTAATAAAAAAATTTCATCAGAACACTCCTTCTACTATGGTCAATTAAAAAGCTACTGTCATAGGACATTAGGCCAAAGAGGCAAAATTCTAACAAATCCCCAATTCGATAACCTCCTTTCCAACCTTAAAGAAAAAAAATCTCTCTCTTGGCTCTACTCAGTGGTTAGAGAATCCCAGAAAAAAAAGAAAAACTTCTACCAACATCTCCAAAAATGGGCGGATCTGTCAGGTAAGACAAAAGAGGATATTGATATAGCAGTTAAACAGGGATGGCAGGCAGTACGGAAGGCAATTCTAGGTGAGGATTGGCGGGAATTGTTTTTGAAAACGGTCCATAGGGCATACATACCCATTACTGGCCCCTTTAGACATCAGGGAGAAAAACAATTTGTGAACTGCCTAAAATGTTCTCACTCCATTCCAAATTTGGATCATATGCTATGGTCTTGTGCATCTATTCAGAAGTTTTGGAATGAAGTCCTGACTTTCATTGAAAAAATAACAAACAACAAACGGACACTGAATTTAATCTACTGTTTATTTCATAGCCTAGAAATAACTACAGACAAAGACAGACCTACAATTTCTAAATTCGAACATCTTGTACTAATTGCGGCCAAAAAAGCGGTCCTAAAAAAGTGGCTAGATAACAGTCCCCCGGGAATCCCGGATCTCATTATATTATTAAAACATCTTCTACAACTGGAGTGTCTAAATCTTGAACGACAAAAATCTAAAACTATTACCAAATTCTTTAAAACATGGCAGAAGTTCATCGAAAAGACCTTTGACAGAGCTCAGATTGTGGAGCTGATGAATTTTTTTAAAGATACTACTTGGTATTTAAAGGGCAAGATTGGGGGTTACCTAGGTAAACTAGAAATATGACTAAGGGGAG
This sequence comes from Hyperolius riggenbachi, assembly GCF_040937935.1. NCBI lineage: Eukaryota > Metazoa > Chordata > Amphibia > Anura > Hyperoliidae > Hyperolius > Hyperolius riggenbachi. The sequence goes on from NC_090646.1 coordinate 59,110,482, forward strand.
AGAAAATTTAAAAAAAAAACTACTGATGTGGGGGGGTGGTGGAGCGTGGAGTGTTACCTACACAAATCTAGAGGTAATGCCTGACTTAGGGGTAATGTCATTAGAATTTTACCTCATTTTTAGGACTCCAGGTCTACAGTTAAAGGAGGACGATGATATCGGGATTAAGTCATAGGAATGGACAAAGACTTATTATTATTATGAATATCTTTTCTGTTATTATATTTCCGTAAATATGTTATAACCTCCACTGTACGGCCATTTTCTGATTGATGTTCAAATGTTAAAAAGGGATTAGGCGGGAAATCTTTTGTATTAGATATTCTCTACAATTATTATTGTATTTTTGATGCTTAATCTCAAATAAAAATTATATATAAAAAAAAAAAAAAACAGGAGGCTTCATTCAGTGCAATTCATCCCGTTGTTTGACTGTTTCATTAGTGCTCCCCACTGAGTCAGGGTTTTCCCCCACCAAACCTGTTTATCGGATCACCCGCCACAGTTCATCACCCATCACCTCCACCAGTTGCATATTATGGGGGGTTTCTAGACAACAGAAATGCAGGAGGCAGCTGATGCAACAAATTTTCTCGCAGGCAGTTTTAGGCCTCGTTCATATTGGGTGCGTTCAGAAATGTATTAAATCGCATAATTAAAAACATATGAGCTGATGTGCGCTTCATAGCGCGTTTCAGTGTGTTGCGGTGCGCTTTTTTTTTTTCATTGGACCCATGCGTTTTAGATATGCTTAAACGCGCTTGAACGCGTTTTTGTTCAGCATGTTTTGCTTATTGGATGTAGTAGTTGTCAATAAAGATTTGTTTTTAATAGTAAAGTATCACAGCGCAGGTATACTCTTCTTAGAGGTGTATCTCTCCACTTCACCACCTGTATGCACTCAATGTGCGGACAAAGTAGACATGGATGCTTTCAGTGGATTATACTGGTTCATTTATTTCTGGATAAAAGCAGTACAGGCAATTCAGGGTTGGCACTTACTTCTAGAGGTTCCTAATCCACTTAGGACCCTCCCTGGCTTATTGCGCTTCCCACCCAATGTGGTACTCAGACATCACAACTCGATCCTGTTTCCATGCTGCCCGCTCTAGGTACCTAGGTAGTGACATCACAAGCAGTAGCTGGGGGGGAAAAAAACTGTTGTCCTCACCGTCATCAAGGTTTATCCCCTGAGGACGGCAATCGCCGAAACTAGTCAGGACAAGAGCGGGCAACACAGAAACAGGATCGAGTTGTGAGGTCTAAGTACCACATTGGGTGGGAAGCGCAATAAGCCAGGGAGGGTCCTACGTGGATTAGGACCCTCTAGAAGTAAGTGCCCACCTTGTATTGCCTGTACTGCCTTTTATCCAGAAATAAATGAACCAGTATAATCCACTGAAAGCACCCCTGTCTACTTTGTTCGAACATTGAGTGCATACAGGTGGTGAAGTGGAGAGATACACCTGTAAGAAGAGTATACCTGCTGTAATGATCGCTGCTGCAGCAGCTATTCCTGGAAGTAGTAGTGCTGCAGCTCAGGCAGTTCTGATCTATTTCCATGCAAGCTGCATAGCTTTGTCTGTCTTTCCCTGCTGTCAGCTTGTGACTGATTATCATTCACCTGTGTGGAAATCTGCATGTCTGCTCCCATTGGATGACCTCAGTATAAAGATCTGCTTCCTGCAGGACTCCTCGGGTTTTCATAGCTTCAGTTTAAGCATGTCTTGCTGTCGCTTCGGCCCCCGATCGTGTTTCTTGTTCTAAAGATACTTTGCTGGTTTTGCATCATATATTGGTTCATTGCCCATATATATGCATACCAGCACGTTTATTATTTTCCTTGTATTCGTGTTACGTTGATACATCAGTGTCGCTGATGTATACGTACACGAACTGTTTATTTCCTGTGTTCAGTTAGTCAGTTTCCAGCACGTTTTGGTAGTTTGCGCGTACCGTGAGCACCCGTGCTGAGCTAGTTATCCTGTTCCTGGTCCTGTTTGTGGATTGCGTTCATCTCTGCGAAGAGATAACGAATCCTTCTGAATCCTGTTCTGTTTCTGTTTGTGGATTGCGTTCATCTCTGCGAAGAGATAACGAATCCTTCTGAATCCTGTCCTGTTACCGTTTGTGGATTGCGTTCATCTCTGCGAAGAGATAGCGAATCCTTCTGAGTCCTGTTCCCTGTATTACTCCAGTCTTAGTCAGCGTTCCTGCTTATGTCATATATCGGTTCATTGCCGATATATACATATGTTAGTCAGACGTTACAAATAGTTTCATTGATAGCTGTAATTGTAATACGCTAGGAAAACATACTTATTGTATATTTATCTGTGTTACGTTCATCTATCTTGATCCTGCTATTTCCTGACTATCCTGTCCTGTCTTTGTGAGGCACGCCATCGCCGCAACGTATTGGCTGCCTCATTCCAGTCTGTCTGGTTTTGGACGCTTGCTGTCGCTAAGTAGCCGCTAGCTAGCAAGCGTTCATTCTGTCTACCTGTCCTGATCTCCTCAGTTCTGGTTTATGCGCTCAGCGCTACTTTGCGCTGAGACGTTATAACGAAAGCATTGTTTGTGGCTGTCAGATCTGCACCGGCTCTGTGCGCCACAATCTCCTATTGGAGTCAGTCCTCCCCTCCACTATACTAGGGATAGCCTGTTTCTTTGTGCTAGTGTGTGTACCTCCTCCACGTCAGCTCATGCGTTGCATGCTGACTGTGGAAAATACACCACCAAGCCTTACATTATGAAAACCCCATTACCAATCCCCATTGTGGGGGGGATTCCCAGAAAGTATGACACAGTTAATTATGGTTCCTGTTCCTTGAAGAAATTTGAAGAACTTAACCCTGAAACAGAAAATGAGTTTTTCTCTGAATGTGCCAGGTTCCTGGCCAATCCCGATCTCCAAGCGACTCCTGTTTCAACCTGGGCACTCCAGCTAGTTTATATTTTGTTTAAAGGGCAATTGCTTCAGTGGGCATGTGATGTTCTCAATCATTCCGATTTGAATGAGAGACCGCTGGAATTTCTAGCGTTTGTGATCCATAACTGGTTGCGCATAGATCCATTGCCTTTTCCTCTAAATGAACTCCTGGCAGCAGGCCAATCAGCTGCTCCTTCAATTGTTTGCAAAAATGATCAGCAAGCAGAGAGTGTTCCTGATAATTTTCCTGCAGCCTTGAATAAATCACCAAAAACAGTAGGGTCTAAGGCAAAACGCAAACGTTCTAAGAAACGTGTCCGATCTGCAGAGTCGTTATCCTTAGCGACTGAGACCTATAATGAGATTCTGCCATTAACAGATAATGAAATGCAATTGTCTTTCAGGGGAGTTAAATGGACTTATGAAACTACTAATGAACTTTCATCACTGGCTAGGGAAAATAAAGATTTTTGTTTAAAAGAATTATCTGAGTATGATTATGAGGAGATATTACAGAGTATTGAACAAATCAACTTATTTGTGAAACAAGGAAAGTTTGCATACACTACAGTTAAACTCTTGCTACAGGTATTAGAGATTCTTAAGAATAAGGAATCTGCCAATCACCTGCTAATTAACCCAATATATGTCCCTGCCACAATCATATCTGCAAACTGTGATCTGCCTGTTAAGTATGCTTGGAATCCTCCATTTGAGAAAGGAGAGATGGAAGCTCTGGTCAATGAATGGAAGAATGATTCAAGTTCATTTTGTCAATTTTACAGTGCAAAAAGTGAATTAGTATTGAATGCATGCATTAAGTCTGCCTATAACCTAATAAAAACTGGTGTGTGTGGGTATGACTTTGTGGCTCCATTGATCGATGTGTGGAAAATGATTTTGGATGATTTTTATGCGATTCAATCAGTTGATACCAGGGAAGACACACTGTCAATTGGAGACTGTCCCACTTCTCCAGTTACTGAGTCCCTGCCATGTCTTGTGAATGTTCCTGTAACTCCACCCTGTACCATGGATAACTCAGTGTTACTTCCCAGTAAAACAGAAGCCACTGATACTTTCTTAACTTTGCCCTGCACAAATTTCTCAGCAGAGAATCCAGAGGTCCTGCTGACTTCTGAGTCCAGCCTAGCCAGTACTCATGAGTCTTTGTTCAGTGAAACAGACACTAGAAAAATCTTGCCTGTCTCTGCAAACACTTCTGCAGAAATTACCCGTGTTAATAAAGTTCAACTCCTGTCTGATCCAGCAGATGCCAATAGATGCACTACATCAGTTTCCGAGTCCCAGAAATCCTGTCCAGAAACCTCAGAACCCCAGCATCTGAATTTTCCAATTTTACAATTGAATGGTGATTCAGATGCACAAACATTGTGTCTTGATCTTCCTGTTTCTACACCTCGCTCTAGTTTCGTGAATAGCTCAGAGCATCTGCTCTGTGAACCTGAAATCGCAGAATTATTACCTTGTTCAGAAAATGTTCCAATAAATTTGCCCTGTACCATGAATTGTGCAGTAGATCTCTCCAATGAAACTCAGGTCACAGAATCATTATGCTGTCCAGCAGGTGCTTCCATGGTTTTGCCCTGCAATATGGACTGTTCAGTGATCCTGTCCAGTGAAGCTGTGGTCGCAGAGTCTTATGCTTCACCCAGTACTTTGGATATTTCAAACCCTCTAGCAGAGGAGTCTGAGGCACTGCTTACCTCAGTTGGTGTTGCAGTAATATTCACTTGTCTAGCAGCTGTTTTGGAATTACAGTCTGCTCTAATAAAACTTGATGAATTTCTGCCCAGCAAAGCAGAAGCCATTGAAATATTGTCCTCGTCAGCAAGTGTGTTAGATACCTTGCCCTGTACACAGTCTGATTTAACCAATGTTGTTGAGTCCCTCTCCAGTGTTGTAACAGCCAAGGAACTCCAGCCCTGTCCTCTGAATGTTTCAGAAGTCTTGCCCTGTAACATGGATAATTCTGATTCTCTGGTCAAAATAATAGAAATCTCAGAATCTCAGTCCGGTCTGATGAGTGTTCCTGAAACCCAGCCCTGTATCCTGAAAGATTCTGGTTCTCTGGCGGCTGTGGCAGAGGTTCCAGAGTCCCCTTCCTGTCCAGGGAATTCCTCAGTTTTGCCTAGTCCAGTGGGGGCTGCTGCAATACTGACTTGTTCTGCAGCGCCTCATGAGCTCCAATCCAGTGTATTAAATGAGTCTCTGTCCAGTCCAGAGGTAGTTGTGGAGTCCCTATCTGGTTCAGTGCATACATCAGAAGATTTGTCCTGTCTTGTTAGTGCCCCTGAATCTGATTTGTTACTGACTTTGCTGGAATCAGCGACATCTAAGTCTGATCCAGCATTCTCGTGTAAAAGTCCAGTAGTTGCGAAGTTTAGTCATGATGATTTTTTTTTGGCCAGTCCTGGTTTTGGTCCTGTCTTGGCTGACCCTGAGGCTCACAGTTCCTTGACATGCCCAGAGGTTTCTCTTGTGCCGGTGTGCCCAGATGTTCTTGGTGTGCCAGAATGCCCAAGTGTGTCTAAGGTGTTAGCGTGCTCTGATGCTTCCTTAGTGGGAACACGTTCTGATGTTGCCAGTCTGCCTGCATGCCCAGAGATGGTTCTGGTCCCTGAAAGCCCTGATATTGATGTTTGTCCTTGTGGCCCTGACTCGGGAATTGCCCTAGGTTCCATAGGGGTTCTTGATAGTTCTCCATGTGAGCCTAAGGGGCATTCTGACCTATGGGGATCTCTTTGGAGCTTCAAGGTGTTCTGGGAGGTCTCTGAGAAAACTTGTCCTGGTGCCTTGGACTGGTTCAACAGTGGGTTTTGTGTTGGTAAAGACAGTACCGGTGGGCATTGCAAAGGCTTTGGCGTTTCTGAACGGTTCCTGGAAGGCGGTGGGTATCGCTCAGGGAATTTCGGAGGGCTTTCTTCTGGAAATCATGGTTCTGATGGGTGTCACACTGGGGCTTGTAGTACTGATGGGCATGGTTCTGTAGGTTCTGGTTCTGATGGGTCCAGTCTTGTGAGGACTGATTCTGGAATTCGGTCTTGCCGGGCTGTCCCGGCCATCATGAATTATCAGTCAGACTGTTTTGTTGGGAATTTCAGTTTTGAAAAGCGTCTGGAATCCGCTTTTAAGGGCGGGGGTACTGTAATGATCGCTGCTGCAGCAGCTATTCCTGGAAGTAGTAGTGCTGCAGCTCAGGCAGTTCTGATCTATTTCCATGCAAGCTGCATAGCTTTGTCTGTCTTTCCCTGCTGTCAGCTTGTGACTGATTATCATTCACCTGTGTGGAAATCTGCATGTCTGCTCCCATTGGATGACCTCAGTATAAAGATCTGCTTCCTGCAGGGTTTCCTTGGGTTTTCATAGCTTCAGTTTAAGCCCGTCTTGCTGTCGCTTCAGCCCCCGATCGTGTTTCTTGTTCTAAAGATACTTTGCTGGTTTTGCATCATATATTGGTTCATTGCCAATATATATGCATACCAGCACGTTTATTATTTTCCTTGTATTTGTGTTACGTTGATACATCAGTGTCGCTGATATATACGTACACGAACTGTTTATTTCCTGTGTTCAGTTAGTCAGTTTTCCAGCACTTTTTGGTAGTTTGCGCGTACCGTGAGCACCCGTGCTGAGCTAGTTATCCTGTTCCTGGTCCTGTTTGTGGATTGCGTTCATCTCTGCGAAGAGATAACGAATCCTTCTGAATCCTGTTCTGTTTCTGTTTGTGGATTGCGTTCATCTCTGCGAAGAGATAGCGAATCCTTCTGAGTCCTGTTCCCTGTATTACTCCAGTCCTAGTCAGCGTTCCTGCTTATGTCATATATCGGTTCATTGCCGATATATACATATGTTAGTCAGACGTTACAAATAGTTTCATTGATAGCTGTAATTGTAATACGCTAGGAAAACATACTTATTGTATATTTATCTGTGTTACGTTCATCTATCTTGATCCTGCTATTTCCTGACTATCCTGTCCTGTCTTTGTGAGGCACGCCATCGCCCCAACGCATTGGCTGCCTCATTCCAGTCTCTCTGGTTTTGGACGCTTGCTGTCGCTAAGTAGCCGCTAGCTAGCAAGCGTTCATTCTGTCTACCTGTCCTGATCTCCTCAGTTCTGGTTTATGCGCTCAGCGCTACTTTGCGCTGAGACGTTATATAACGAAAGCATTGTTTGTGGCTGTCAGATCTGCACCGGCTCTGTGCGCCACAATCTCCTATTGGAGTCAGTCCTCCCCTCCACTATACTAGGGATAGCCTGTTTCTTTGTGCTAGTGTGTGTACCTCCTCCACGTCAGCTCATGCGTTGCATGCTGACTGTGGAAAATACACCACCAAGCCTTACACCTGCGCTGTGATACTTTACTATTATTGACTATTTGGATGTGAGGATTCATCCCCACACCAGGGGCAAACGCAGGATTTTTAAGGGGGGGGTTCCTGAAAGGTCCAGAAGTACTTATGTCCCCGAGTGCTTCTGAATACAGGTGGCTCCATACTTCCCATGCACAAAAGTGCGCCGGCGTATTACGGAGCTAACTATCTTTGGAAATACTCAAGGACACGAGTGTTTCTGAGGGCTTCTGGTAGTAGCAGCAAATTTGAACGGGGTACAGCGCTGGAACCACTCCCCGAGAGAGGAACGGGAGATAGACTTAGTTTGGACAATTCAGTGGAATATGCCACATAGTGTCACATACCACAACCGATAGCCATATAATGCAGGGATATATGCATCTGCGGAAGATGGCGGCGCTATATAAATACTAAATAATAATATTTTGCCTCACCAGAATTGCACTTTTATTTAGCTTTCCTGTATAAGAAGAAGACACAAACACCCAGCACTAGGGGAAGAGGGAAACAAAGGTGAATGAAGGAGGCTGGTGGACACCAAGAGTGCTTCTGAGCGTTTTTCAAATCGACAGTGATTTGAAAAGCGCTTGGCTAATGTTACCCTATGTGGGTGTTCCCACAGCAGTGTTGTGATTTTTTCAAAATCGCACGTATACTGCATGTAGCATGTTTTTGAGTGATTCATTCAAAAATCGCTCTGAAAATCACTTCACAAAATCACACTCACAAATTGCTAGCGATTGCTACTGCCATTTTGGCGTGCACTAGCCCAGAGAGAGGAGGAGTGGAGAAATTGAGAATAGCCTGAGATGGAGCAGAGAACTTATCTGTATTGCAGTCCCACATCAGACAGGCTACTTGCCTGTAATCGGACTCTTGTCCCTGCCAGACTCTCCCACACAAGTCAGTAAGCAGCCCTCCTGGAGTCTAGGGACTGTCAAAAACTTTTCAACTTGTTTAACACCTTATCCACACATGCAGTCATTATAACAATGGGGAGAGACCAGACAGATGTTTGCCCACGGACCCTGAGTCCAGGCAAGCTCTGCATCATGCTGTGCATATTTACCAGCTTGCCTGCCATCTAATTGCATCATGTCTGACACTTCTGTGCTGTGGAGAGTCCAGGACTCCAGAAACAACATTCTTTCACTGCACTGCAGGCTGCATCTTTTTGTGGGGGAAGCTCGGCTGCCTCTCTCATTCTATTAGCTGGAGGGAGGCACCAGAAGTAAGAAGGGAGGGAGAATGAGGCTGTTTATATTATGCGGGCTTCCCTGGCTGAATATACAGCTCAGTGCAGGGGGGGTGTTCCAGACACCCGGAATAGCCCCCTCCGTTCGCCAGTGCACACAGCAGCAACGTACGCTCAGTAAATTGGGGCGCCACGGTATTTATCCTGAAAAGATTTGTTTTTGTTTTAAAGTGTTTTTTTTTTTTTTTTCAATTGGGGTAAAAAACACATCTCCGAAGCGCATTGCTATGCACTTTTATGCGCTAAAAAAAAGCATACCCATTCACTTCCATTGCTGTGCGCTTCACAGTAAAATGCACAGAAATGCATGCAACACCACGTTTCTCAAACAGACAGTAACATAGCGCACAGATGTGAACATGGTACATTAGAATCAATAGAAACAGTTGTACCAAGCAAAGAACACAGTGCAATGGGCTGTCAAAAGCGCACATCAACGTCCCTAGTGTGAATGAAGCCTTAAAGAGACTCCGTAACAAAAATTGCATCCTGTTTTTATCATCCTACAAGTTCCAAAAGCTATTCTAATGTGTTCTGGCTTACTGCAGCACTTTGTACTATCACAGTCTCTGTAATAAATCAACTTATCTCTCTCTTGTCAGACTTGTCAGCCTGTGTCTGGAAGGCTGCCAAGTTCTTCAGTGTTGTGGTTCTGCTATGAACTCCCCCTTCCAGGCCCCTCTATGCACACTGCCTGTGTGTTGTTTAGATTAGAGCAGCTTCTCTCTTCTCTCTTATATTTTACAAGCTGGATAAATCGTCCTCTGAGTTGGCTGGGCTTTCACATATTGAGGAATTACAGACAAGGGCAGGAAGAAAAGAGCAGCCTGAAACTTCAGTGCATGAGAGATGCAGGGGGAAAGAAACACACAAATGATCTCTTGAGATTCAAAAAGAAGGCTGTATACAGCCTGCTTGTGTATGAATGTATTTTCTATGTGTGGACATACTGTACATCAACCTACTTCCTGTTTTGGTGGCCATTTTGTTTGTTTATAAACAAACTTTTAAAAACTGTTTTTAAGCACTTTTAATGCGGCGGGGAGCGGCGAAATTGTGACAGAGGGTAATAGGAGATGTCCCCTAACGCACTGGTATGTTTACTTTTGTGCGATTTTAACAATACAGATTCTCTTTAAAGCTAATGGGATTTGTTTTTTAAAAAAGAAACCAGATACTCACCTAAGGAGTGGGAAGGATCTAGGTCCTAGTGAGCCTTCCCTCTCCTCTGCCGGTGCCCTCGGTGCTGTGCTGGCTCCCCCCTCCCCCCCCCGTTTAAACACCCCCCCCCCCTCCCCTCCCCCCGCGGGGACTTCAGAAGTTTTTGGGAGCCGAGTCCTCCCGAAGACAGGCATACAGGCATACTGTACAGACATACTGCACGCGCGAGCACATGACAGAGGGCACTCATGCGTGCGCAGTATGGAGTGGCCCGTCTTCGGGAGCATTCAGGCTCCTGAAGACTTCTGAAGCCTCCCTATGGCGGCAGAGAGAGCAGTATTTGACTAATTTAGTCAAATATTGCTATGGTGGAGCAAGCGCTGGAATGGGCACCGCGAGAGGAGAGGGAAGGGTCATTGGAAACCAGAGCCTTCCCTCTACTTAGGTAAGTATCTGGTTTTTTTTTTTAACCGGTCCCCATTGACTTTAAGGTGGCCATATACTGTATCTAGATTCGAAAAAGAGACATGGTCATGACATCTCACTGTGGGAGGGGTTTTACCACAATATCAGCCATACAAACCCCCCTGATGATCTATTAGAGAAAAGGAATAAGGCACTGTAGGCACATGTCTACAGGTGCCTGATGATGGAAAGGCGGCTCACTCCCCTCCCCAAGTGCCTTCCTCCCTCCTTCCCTATGCAGAGTCCGGAGCAGAGCGTAAATTAGAGGTTACTCAGCCTGCTCTCAGTAATCCAGTAATGAGATCTCCCTTCAGTTGGGGGCACCAGCTAGTTAATACTGAGGGTACCTCTGGCTACCTAATACTAAGATGCACTTGTGGCTACCTATAATGGGCAAGGGAAGTAAGGGAGAAGTGATAGCTGGGACAGCCAGCACACTAGCATTGCGGTTCGGCAGGGTTTTGTAGGTTCATGGAGGGCAAAGTCTAAGGTGCCAAGGCATCTGTGCCTATAGGCTCCTGTGGGGTAAATCTGGGCCTGGGAAAGGAGGTATCAGCTACTAATTGGGATGAAGTGCAATCCTGCGTTAAAGCTCCTCTTTAAAGTGAATAGGAACCGCATTTTTAAAAAATTAAGCAAATACTTACCTAAGGAGAGGGAAGGCTCTGGGTTGTATAGAGCCTTCCTTCTCCTCTCTCAGTGCCCTCTATCCTGTGCTGAATCCCCCCCCCCCCCCCCCCGTTTCAATCCTCCGCCGAAAAGGTATTTGGAAGTCTTCGGGAGCCGTGTCCTCCCAAAGACGTGCGGCTCCATACTGCACAGGCGTGAGCGTGCAAGAGAGCGTGCTTGCGCAGATGCAGTACAGGGCCACTCTTTTTCAGGAGCACTCAGGCTCCCTGAAGACTTCTGAAACCTCCTTCGTTTGGATAAAGCAGTATTTGACTAATTTAGTCAAATACTGCTACCGGGCGAGCCAGCACTGGAACGAGGGGACCAGGAGAGGAGCCGGAAGGCTCTATAGGACTCAGAGCCTTCCCTCTCCTTGGGTAAGTATCTGTCTCATTTTTTAAAATGCAGTTCCCATTCACTTTAAGAGTTTTCTGCAGTTTTCTCTGCCCACTGTAAATTTACAGAGGTTGGGCGGAGGTCTCCTCTGACCCGCCGTGTTGCCAGTTATGGAATATGTAGTTTGGTGTCACAGAACGTAGCGTAGGCGTCTCTGCATCACTTTTCAAACAACAAATTGCAGGTGCTAATTAAAGTAATTGCTTGTAATAACAGGCCGCTGGATTTCTGGAAATACTGGATGAATGTGGAGCCTGATGACAGTCCTGGCCCAGCAGGGGGGCTGGACCTATTCCATAAACAGTTGCAGAGGACAAAGCAACTAATAAGCTCCTCGCATGGTTAACTTAATAAACTGGCTTATGTTGTGCACACCTACAGCCCCTCTCCAGCAAAGTCCTTGAATGATCTCCTGCCGTTTCTGCAGTGTCCTTGGAAACTGTGCTCAGATCTTAGCAACTATACATCAGCCTTGCCATGCATGTAATGACAGGTGGCTGTCTATAATGTGACATGCAGATAATACACTGTCTCTGCCGCTGTATCCATATTACATACATGTCCTCTTCTCCCCAGAGCTGACACCTGGAAAATAAACTGACAGCCGGGATTGGAATATGTACAGGTGGGTAGGTATTCCCATTCCGTATATATATATATATATATATATATATATATATATATATATATATATATATATATATATATATATATATATATACCATGCAGAGGGTCACATTGAGGCTAGGTGCACACTTAGCAGAAACGCTAGTGTTGCCGAAAACGCTGCATTTTTGCCGCTAATAGAAGTCTATGGGCTGCAGGAAAAAACGCATATACGGTTTAAAAAACGCTGGTTTTTTTTGCATAATATGCAAAAGCACATGAAAAACGCACATAATGAAAGTCAATAGAAACGCAATGGTATGCGGTTTTTCATGCGTTTTTCATGCATTTTCCATGCATTTTTGTAAAAAAAAATTGTTTTGGGATGTATTTCCGCTTCCTGTTGTCTTCCTATTAATTTGCATAAAATGCAATTATAAAACGCGTGAAAAATGCATCTGCGGTAAAAACCGCTAACGCAAACACACCGAAAACGCAGCAAAACCCCACAAAAAAAATAAAAAAATATGCACATGACATAAAACGCAGCCTTTCATGTTATGTTATGTGTGCACCTAGCCCAGGCATGGGCAAACTTGGCCCTCCAGCTGTTAAGTAACTACAAGTCCCACAATGCATTGCAGGAGTCTGACAGCCACAGTCATGCCTCACAAAGGCACATGCATTGTGGGACTTGTAGTTCCGTAACAGCTGGAGGGTCGAGTTTGCCCATGCCTGGGCTAGCCTGAGAAAAACCACATTTCACCATGTGACCTACATGTTATGATTAAAGAGGCACACTAGTGACATGTAGTAGAGTGACGTACATTATTCAGGATACTCACTCAGTTACAGTATCCTGCTTTCAGCATCAGAAACACTATTTTTTTAAACTATAGATTGCTGTACAGTTTATCGGTATATAACCCCGCCCTCCCAGAGCTGTTTAGCCTAGGCTGTTTAGCTGTGTGGAATTCCCCCCTGCCCCCATAGCATTCTGGGAGACCAGCAATTATTCATACTGGCTTTGAAACACTGAGTACACAGGTGAAACTTGAGAAATTCAAATTCATTTACCGGTATTTCAGTAATTCAAAGTAAAAGGTGAAACTAATATATGAAATAGACTCATTACATGCAAAGCGAGGTATTTCAAGCCTTTATTTTTTATAATGATGATGATTATGGCTTACAGCAGATCAGGTGTTTCTGACATTATTGTCAGATCTAACAAGATTAGCTACATGCTGGTTTCAGTTGTGATTCAGACACTACTGCAACCAAATAAACCAGCAGGGCTGCCAGGCAACTGGTATTGTTTAAAAGGATAGAAATATGGCAGCCTTCATATACCTCTCTCTTCAGTTGTCCTTTAACTACTTCCCGACCGCCGTATAGACAAATGGCGGCCGGGAAGCAGACGCCGCAAGGACCGCCGTATTGACAAATGGCGGCGGTCCTTGTTTGGGCATGGGCGGAGCGATCGCGTCATCCGTGACGCGATCCTCCGCCTGTCGCCGCTTACTCGCCGCAACATCCCGCCGGCCATACGGAAGCGCCGGCGGGATGTTAACCCGACGATCGCCGCATACAAAGTGTATAATACACTTTGTAATGTTTACAAAGTGTATTATACAGGCTGCCTCCTGCCCTGGTGGTCCCAGTGTCCGAGGGACCACCAGGGCAGGCTGCAGCCACCCTAGTCTGCACCAAGCACACTGATTTTCTCCCCCCCCCCGCCCCAGATCGCCCACAGCACCCATCAGACCCCCCCCTGCCCACCCCCCAGACCCCTGTTTGCACCCAATCACCCCCCTAATCACCCATCAATCACTCCCTGTCACTATCTGTCAACGCTATTTTTTTTTTATACCCCCTCCCTGCCCCCTGCTCCCTCCTGATCACCCCCCCACCCCCCAGATTCTCCCCAGACCCCCCCCCCAGACCCCCCCCCCACCCCCCCCCCCCCATGCACTGTATGCATCTATCCCCCCTGATCACCTGTCAATCACCTGTCAATCACCTGTCAATCACCCGTCAATCACCCATCAATCACCCATCAATCACCCCCTGTCACTGCCACCCATCAATCAGCCCCTAACCTGCCCCTTGCGGGCAATCTGATCACCCCCCCACACCAATAGATCGCCCGCAGATCCGACATCAGATCACCTCCCAAATCCATTGTTTACATCTATTCTCTCCTCTAAACACACACTAATTACCCATCAATCACCCATCAATCACCCCCTATCACCACCTGTCACTTTTACCTATCAGATCAGACCCTAATCTGCCCCTTGCGGGCACCCAATCACCCGCCCACACGCTCAGATTGCCCTCAGACCCCCCCTTATCAATTCACCAGTGCATTCATTACATCTGTTCTTCCCTGTAATAACCCACTGATCACCTGTCAATCACCTATCACCCATCAATCACCCCCTGTCACTGCCACCCATCAATCAGCCCCTAACCTGCCCCTTGCGGGCAATCTGATCACCCACCCACACCATTAGATCGCCCGCAAACCCGCCGTCAGATTACCTCCCAAATGTATTGTTTACATCTGTTATCTTCTCTAAACACCCACTAATTACCCATCAATCACCCATCAATCACCCCCTATCACTGTTACCTATCAGATCAGACCCTAATCTGCCCCTTGCGGGCACCCAATCACCCGCCTACACGCTCAGATTACCCTCAGACCCCCCCCCTTATCAATTCGCCAGGGCATTATTTACATCTATCCTTCCCTGTAATAACCCACTGATCACCTGTCAATCACCTGCCAATCACCTATCACCCATCAATCACCCCCTGTCACCCCCTGTCACTGCCACCCAACAATCAGCCCCTAACCTGCCCCTTGCGGGCAATCTGATTACCCACCCACACCAATAGATCGCCCGCAGATCCGACATCAGATCACCACCCAAGCGCAGCGTTTACTCTCCTCTAAACACCCACTAATTACCCATCAATCACCCATCAATCACCCCCTATCACCACCTGTCACTGTTACCCATCAGATCAGACCCTAATCTGCCCCTTGCGGGCACCCAATCACCCGCCTACACGCTCAGATTACCCTCAGACCCCCCCTTATCAATTCGCCAGTGCAATATTTACATCTGTTCTCCCCTGTAATAACCCACTGATTACCTGTCAATCACCTGTCAATCACCTATCAATCACCCATCAATCACCCCCTGTCACTGCCACCCATCAATCACCCCCTGTCACTGCCACCCATCAATCACCCGCTGTCACTGCCACCCATCAATCAGCCCCTAACCTGCCCCTTGCGGGCAATCTGATCACCCACCCACACCAATAGATCGCTCGCAGATCCGACGTCCGATCACCTCCCAAGTGCAGTGTTTACATCTGTTCTCTACCCTAAACACCCACTAATTACCCATCAATCACCCCCTGTCACTGCTACCTATCAGATTAGACCCCTATCTGCCCCTAGGGCACTCAATCACCCGCCCACACCCTCAGAATGCCCTCAGACCCCAGCCCTGATCACCTCGCCAGTGCATTGCTTGCATCTATTCCCCCCTCTAATCACACCTTGAGACACCCATCAATCACCTCCTGTCACCCCCTAGCACACCTACCCATCAGATCAGGCCCTAATTTGCCCCGTGTGGGCTCCTGATCACTCGGCCAAACCCTCAGATCCCCCTCAGACCCCCTTCCGATCACCTCCCCAGTGCATTGATTGCATCTATTTTCCCCTCTAACCACCCCCTGAGACACCCATCAATCACCTCCTGTCACCCCCCCTAGCACTCCTATCCATCAGATCAGGCCCAATACAACCTGTCATCTAAAAGGCCACCCTGCTTATGACCGGTTCCACAAAATTCGCCCCCTCATAGACCACCTGTCATCAAAATTTGCAGATGCTTATACCCCTGAACAGTCATTTTGAGACATTTGGTTTCCAGACTACTCACGGTTTTGGGCCCGTAAAATGCCAGGGCGGTATAGGAACCCCACAAGTGTCCCCATTTTAGAAAAAAAGACACCTCAAGGTATTCTGTTAGGTGTATGACGAGTTCATAGAAGATTTTATTTTTTGTCAAAAGTTAGCGGAAATTGATTTTTATTGTTTTTTTTCCACAAAGTGTCACTTTCTGCTAACTTTTGACAAAAAAATAAAATCTTCTATGAACTCGTCATACACCTAACAGAATACCTTGGGGTGTCTTCTTTCTAAAATGGGGTCACTTGTGGGGTTCCTATACTGCCCTGGCATTTTAGGGGCCCTAAACCGCGAGGAGTAGTCTAGAAAACAAATGCCTCAAAATGACCTGTGAATAGGACGTTGGGCCCCTTAGCGCACCTAGGCTGCAAAAAAGTGTCACACATGTGGTACCGCCGTACTCAGGAAAAGTAGTATAATGTGTTTTGGGGTGTATTTTTACACATACCCATGCTGGGTGGGAGAAATTT
The DNA here is from genome assembly GCF_040937935.1 of Hyperolius riggenbachi. Classification (NCBI taxonomy): domain Eukaryota; kingdom Metazoa; phylum Chordata; class Amphibia; order Anura; family Hyperoliidae; genus Hyperolius; species Hyperolius riggenbachi. The sequence continues at coordinate 59,126,816 of NC_090646.1, forward strand.
CTATGTAAATGGACAATTGTGTGTAAAAAAAATCAAAAGATTGTCATTTACAGAGGTATTTCTCCCACCCAGCATGGGTATGTGTAAAAATACACCCCAAAACGCATTATACTACTTCTCCTGAGTATGGCGGTACCACATGTGTGGCACTTTTTTACACCCTAAGTACGCTAAGGGGCCCAAAGTCCAATGAGTACCTTTAGGATTTCACAGGTCATTTTGCGACATTTGGTTTCAAGACTACTCCTCACGGTTTAGGGCCCCTAAAATGCCAGGGCAGTATAGGAACCCCACAAATGACCCCATTCTAGAAAGAAGACACCCAAAGGTATTCCGTACGGAGTATGGTGAGTTCATAGAAGATTTTATTTTTTGTCACAAGTTAGCGGAAAATGACACTTTGTGAAAAAAAACTATTAAAATCAATTTCCGCTAACTTGTGACAAAAAAATAAAAACTTCTATGAACTCACCATACTCCTAACGGAATACCTTGGGGTGTCTTCCTTCTAAAATGGGGTCATTAGTGGGGTTCCTATACTGCCCTGGCATTTTAGGGGCCCTAAACCGCGAGGAGTAGTCTTGAAACAAAAATGACCTGTGAAATCCTAAAGGTACTCATTGGACTTTGGGCCCCTTAGTGCAGTTAGGGTGCAAAAAAGTGCCACACATGTGGTATCGCCGTACTCGGGAGAAGTAGTATAATGTGTTTTGGGGTGTATTTTTACACATACCCATGCTGGGTGGGAGAAATACCTCTGTAAATGACAATCTTTTGATTTTTTTTACACACAACTGTCCATTTACAGAGGTATTTCTCCCACCCAGCATGGGTATGTGTAAAAATACACCCCAAAACACATTGTACTACTTCTCCCGAGTATGGCGATACCACATGTGTGGCACTTTTTTGCACCCTAACTGCGCTAAAGGGCCCAAAGTCCAATGAGTACCTTTAGGATTTCACAGGTCATTTTTGAGAAATTTCGTTTCAAGACTACTCCTCACGGTTTAGGGCCCCTAAAATGCCAGGGCAGTATAGGAACCCCACAAATGACCCCATTTTAGAAAGAAGACACCCCAAGGTATTCCGTTAGTAGTATGGCGAGTTCATAGAAGATTTTATTTTTTGTCACAAGTTAGCGGAAATTGATTTTAATTGTGTTTTTTCACAAAGTGTCATTTTCCGCTAACTTTTGACAAAAAATAAAATCTTCTATGAACTCACCATACTCCTAACGGAATACCTTGGGGTGTCTTCTTTCTAAAATAGGGTCATTTGTGGGGTTCCTATACTGCCCTGGCATTTTAGGGGCCCTAAACCGTGAGGAGTAGTCTTGAAACGAAATTTCTCAAAATGACCTGTGAAATCCTAAAGGTACTCATTGGACTTTGGACCCTTTAGCGCAGTTAGGGTGCAAAAAAGTGCCACACATGTGGTATCGCCGTACTCAGGAGAAGTAGTATAATGTGTTTTGTGGTGTATTTTTACACATACCCATGCTGAGTGGGAGAAAGATCTCTGTAAATGGACAATTGTGTGGAAAAAAATTAACAAATTGTCATTTACAGAGATATTTCTCCCACCCAGCATGGGTATGTGTAAAAATACACCCCAAAACACATTATACTACTTCTCCTGAGTACGGCAATACCACATGTGTGGCACTTTTTTGCAGCCTAACTGCGCTAAGGGGTCCAAAGTCCAATGAGCACCTTTAGGCTTTACAGGGGTGCTTACAATTTAGCACCCCCCAAAATGTCAGGACAGTAAACACACCCCACAAATGACCCCATTTTGGAAAGTAGACCCTTCAAGGTATTCAGAGAGGGGCATGGTGAGTCCGTGGCAGATTTCATTTTTTTATGTCGCAAGTTAGAAGAAATGGAAACTTTTTTTTTTTTTTTTTTTCTCACAAAGTGTCATTTTCCGCTTACTTGTGACAAAAAATAATATCTTCTATGAACTCACTATGCCTCTCAGTGAATACTTTGGGATGTCTTCTTTCCAAAATGGGGTCATTTGGGGGGTATTTATACTATCCTGGAATTCTAGCCCCTCATGAAACATGACAGGGGGTCAGAAAAGTCAGAGATGCTTGAAAATGGGAAAATTCACTTTTTGCACCATAGTTTGTAAACGCTATAACTTTTACCCAAACCAATAAATATACACTGAATGGGTTTTTTTTTATCAAAAACATGTTTGTCCACATTTTTCGCGCTGCATGTATACAGAAATTTTACTTTATTTGAAAAATGTCAGCACAGAAAGTTAAAAAAAATCATTTTTTTGCCAAAATTCATGTCTTTTTTGATGAATATAATAAAAAGTAAAAATCGCAGGAGCAATCAAATAGCACCAAAAGAAAGCTTTATTAGTGACAAGAAAAGGAGCCAAAATTCATTTACGTGGTAGGTTGTATGAGCGAGCAATAAACCGTGAAAGCTGCAGTGGTCTGAATGGAAAAAAAGTGGCCGGTCCTTAAGGGGTAGAAAGCCCTAGGTCCTCAAGTGGTTAAGACGAATTACTGAAATAAATAAAACGTTTGTATGATATTCTAATTTTTTGAGTTTCCCTGTAAAAATATTCTGCAGCGATGCCCATGAAACTACGCTACTGGAAAAGGAAGTGCAATACATGACACTTCCATTTTGATACGATTATTTTCAGTAACGCCATTTTGATTCCATTCACTTTAATGAATGGAAATCCTAATGCATTTGTGGGAATTCATTGGCAACCATGCCTTGCTGCGACTCCATGGTAAATCACAACGCTGCGCTGAGGCTCAGAGATAAATATTGCCGCATGCTGCTGCCGCTACTGCGCCTGCGCGCATCTGATAACTAGCTTGTTGGTGGATTTTTGGGGCAGGGCAGTGCTGGATGGGGACTGCACAGGAGGACGGGGGAAGCCTCATTAGGATTGAGAAGCCTTCCCGATGTAAATATTTACCTCTCCGGGATCCATCGCAGGCGCACTAACATTTCTTCATTCAGGCTAGGCAGAAATAGCCGAGCCTGATCGTATCCGCTCCACTGCGCAGGCGCAAAAGGACTCGCCCCTACGCAATAAAGTGGACCGATCGGGTTTGGATATTTCTGCATTAACCCGAAGGAAGAGCAGCTAGTGAACCTGCGCAGGATCGCGGAAGGTAAATATTTACATTGACGCACTTCGGGAGGCTGCACCAGGAGATTGCTGGGACACTGGAGGACAGGGGAAGCCTCGTTAGGTTCTAGAGGCCTCCCCCTCCCAAGGCGAGTACCCCCCAGGGGGCGTTTTTCTCAATACAGAGTCTCTTTAATCACTTTATCCACAAGTCAGTAGATATACATGCTCTGCGACTTCATCTAAGCTACAAGTCAGTAGATATACGTCTTGTAGCAGTAGCAGTGCTGTGCAGGATTGGGCTTGCTCCTGTGCACATTTCTGGCACTATCTGATGCAGCACTAATTGGTGAATGGGAATATATGTTTCCTGAGCTAATGAGATTGATTTTTACTATTAAAAATACTTTTATTTTCTCATTTCATAGTGAAAAATACACTCTGTAGCATTATTTCAGAATCAAATATCTTCACCATAAATTGTGACTGGAACATAATCTAAGTTTTGTGATAAGCAGTAAGAATAGCCAAACAAAATTTGTGTTTTTTATCTACAGTAGCACTTTTTATTTTTAAACTGTAATTGGTAAAACTGAGAAATAAATGTTTTTTCTATTTTTTTCTTTGTTTTCCCATTAAAATTGTTCGAGGGAAAAAAATGGCATACAATGAAAGCCTAGTTTGTCTTGAAAAAAACAATATATATGTAATTTCTGTGTCGTAAGTAGGGATACAGTTATTTCTGATTAAATAAGGACATAGCTAAACTGTCAAAACTGCTCTGGTCCATAAGTGAGAAAAAAGGTCTGGATGCGAAGTGGTTAAAGCGTTTTTCAGGGTCAGAAAAAAAACCCTAACGTCCTGCAGGATAATTCTGCACATTTGTCATCTTTCTCTATCAATGACATTAGCTGCTGTGAAAAAACGTGCTGATTTTTCTGCATACAATCGCACATAGCCAGACGACACAATTTATAACTGAGTATTGTAAAAATAAGCTATTGTATTCATTGCGCTATTTTCACTACAGTCCCTCTCTACTGGAAGCTGGGTTACAGATATAGGATTGATCCTGCTCTCTGTGTGATGTGTCGCTCTGCCGAATCGTCTGCAGGAAGAGATAAAAGGATGGCTGTGGAGATGAGGAGTGATAGACATGAGATACGTGGTGTACATTTACCTTATCAAGGACAATTACTGCAAAACGAATACTGTAAATACACCAGAGATTTGCTGGTTCCATCAATCCACAGACATGGTGAGTGCAGGAGGATTCTGCTGGTGGTAACTGCTGAATATTAACCACTTCCCTACTGAGGTTGTTTTCACAGTTCAGCACAGCTTTGATTACTTTGGCAATAACTTGATCACTAATTATCATGCCTAAATGGTCTATATATTGCTTTTTTTCAGGACAAATTAGGCTTTTAGTGGGATATATATATATATATATATATATATATATATATATATATACAGTGGCTTGCAAAAGTATTCGGCCCCCTTGAAGTTTTCCACATATTGTCACATTACTGCCACAAATATGAATTAATTTTATTGGAATTCCACATGAAAGACCAATACAAAGTGGTGTACATGTGAGAAGTGGAACGAAAATCATACATGATTCCAAACATTTTTTACAAATAAATAACTGCAAAGTGGGGTGTGCGTAATTATTCAGCCCCCTGAGTCAATACTTTGTAGAACCACCTTTTGCTGCAATTACAGCTGCCAGTCTTTTAGGGTATGTCTCTACCAGCTTTGCACATCTAGAGACTGAAATCCTTGCCCATTCTTCTTTGCAAAACTGCTCCAGCTCAGTCAGATTAGATGGCCAGCGTTTGTGAACAGAATTTTTCAGATCTTGCCACAGATTTTCGATTGGATTTAGATCTGGACTTTGACTGGGCCATTCTAACACATGGATATGTTTTGTTTTAAACTATTCCATTGTTGCACTGGCTTTATGTTTAGGGTTGTTGTCCTGCTGGAAGGTGAACCTCCGTCCTAGTCTCAAGTCTTTTGCAGTCTCCAAGAGGTTTTCTTCCAAGTTTGCCCTGTATTTGGCTCCACCCATCTTCCCATCAACTCTGACCAGCTTCCCTGTCCCTGCTGAAGAGATGCACCCCCAGAGCATGATGCTGCCACCACCATATTTGACAGTGGGGATGGTGTGTTCAGAGTGATGTGCAGTGTTAGTTTTCCGCCACACATAGCAGTATGCATTTTGGCCAAAAAGTTCCATTTTGGTCTCATCTGACCAGAGCACCTTCTTCCACAAGGTTGCTGTGTTCCTGACATGGCTTGTGGCAAACAGCAAACGGGACTTCTTATGCTTTTCTGTTAACAATGGCTTTCTTCTTGCCACTCTTCCATAAAGGCCAACATTGTGCAGTGCACGACTAATAGTTGTCCTATGGACAGAGTCTCCCACCTGAGCTGTAGATCTCTGCAGCTCATCCAGAGTCACCATGGGCCTCTTGACTGCATTTCTGATCAGCGCTCTCCTTGTTCGGCCTGTGAGTTTAGGTGGACGGCCTTGTCTTGGTAGGTTTACAGTTGTGCCATACTCCTTCCATTTCTGAATGATCGCTTGAACAGTGCTCTGTGGGATATTCAAGGCTTTGGGAATCTTTTTTCAGCCTAAGCCTGCTTTAAATTTCTCAATAACTTTATCCCTGACCTGTCTGGTGTGTTCTTTGGACTTCACGGTGTTGTTGCTCCCAATATTCTCTTAGACAACCTCTGAGGCCGTCACGGAGCAGCTGTATTTGTACTGACATTAGATTACACACAGTAATTACACACCCAATGACCAACTGTGCAAAGTTTGAGAACACTGCCATTAACAGTGTAAGAATGGCTGCAGTTTACATTTTCCAGTGAAATTTGTATTTGTCTCCGCCCCCTTTTTGGTTATGGGAATAAAAAGTATCCTATACTTTATTCCAGGTAATGTACTATGTGTGTGCCAAATTTCATTCAAATCCGTTCAGCCATTTTTGCGTGATCGATTAATGCTGGAAATACAGGATGCTTTTATTTTTGGCAGATAGATGGTTCGATAGATCATTTCCGTCATGTCCGATATCACTTTCGATCATTTTACCACTCGATTTCTCATAGAAGTGAATGGAAATTGATAAGAAATGATAAGAGAATAGAGCGGGAAATCATACAGTATGTATCTTTTTTCATACATAATAGCTGTAATTGCACCCCATGAGGTGTAGAGCCTTGCACGCTGCATGCGACCTATAGTAAGTTCCTCTCTAGTTTATAGTCCCCATCGATATGTACCCCATTGTGAATATGTTAATTGTTGGTGTAGAATGCATTAGTGTAAGGACCCCAAATTTAGACTGGCTTTGCACAGCCTTTAGTCTCCCCCAATGTCTGTGAATTTGTGGAAGAAGCAAATCTCTGTTTTATTGGAGTTGTTGTGTTTATCTGCTGGCTTCATGAAAGTCTGAGTCAAGGTTCTGTTAAAGAGGAACCGTAACCCAGGATTGAACTTCATCCCAATCAGAAGCTGATACCCCCTTTCCCACCAGAAATCGTTACCTTTTCTCAAATACATCATCAGGGGGCTCTGTATGGCTGATATTGTGGTGAAACCCCTCCCACAGTGTGTGATGTCAGCACATAGGTTCTGACAGTTTCCTGTCTGTGAGCCTTGTTGCATTGTGAGAAATAACGGCTGTTTCCAACTGCAAAGTAACTAGTATCTCCCTCTGTGCATATGTATATCTATAAAACAAACAAACAATCCTTTAGCTTATCACAAGGGGTGTGGTTATACATAATGGCAGAGGGTACTGTCTAGTTTTTTTCTTGTCTGCCAGTAGTAAAGATGATTACACGCAGGCTGATTGTGTATCAAACAACATGAACAAATTTACATGGCGAATCAATCATTTCTTGGTCTACTATTTTTCAACTACTCACTTTGCAGTGTATTGAAATATTTTTTCCCCTTTTTGCTAAAGTTCCTCTTTAAATAGTGCCTTTTTTTGTATAGTGGATAGCATTACACAATTTGCCAGCTTAAAGTGGAATATAACCCAGCATTTCAACTTTGCTCTAAAACATTATTTACAGTATATTATATGCAACCAGCATTTTTTTTTTTTACTAGACCAGCATTGGAAGGGTCACACACAGAGCTTTAAAGTTCCATGGAGAGAAATGCAGATCCATCCGAAGTTTAGGTAGATACATTTAAGTAAACACAATGTAACAAGTGGTGAATTTGACACACTCTCTGACTGTGCAGGAGCTCCCGGACACAGAGAGAGAGCGTGAGTCACATTCCTCACTTGTTACATTGTGTTTACTTAAATGTATCTATCTAAACTTCAGATGAGTCTGCATTTCTCTCCACGGAACTTTCAAGCTCCGTGTGTAACCCTTCCAATGCAGGTCTAGTAAAAAAAAAATGCTGGTTGCATATAATATGCTGTAAATAATGTTTTAGAGCAAAGTTGAAATGATGGGTTATATTCCGCTTTAAATTGCCAGCCGGTAGTTTGAACGGCGGCGATCATCACCAATTGTATACAACGGTTTTCTGTCAATCAGAATTAAACCTCCATCACACACCAAATATAAGTTGTTAGAAATAAACGATCTACAACCGGTTGTCATGGCAATGATTTGTTGAAAAATTGTCCAACACCAGGAAAAGATAAAGACGTACATAGAAGTAAAAATGATTTTACTTATGATAGTTTTACTTTTATTTATGATTGTTTTTGCGGTGGAAAAGCCTTGTAGTATATTTGCCAGGGATCCTTATACATTCCTACTGCGACTGTACTGATTTGCCAGGGCAAAAGCATTGAAATGTGCCCCTGGGTTTCCTGTTGGTCGTTACACTGTCAGGGTTACGACCCAACAGGAAACTCCAGCAGAAAATTCACTGCTTTTGCTGGAGATATACGTAAAGCTGCGATTCTGATGGGTAAGACAGTGTATCGATTTTCTTAAAAACTAAGGTCTTTTTGAAAAAAATGATGACCTATTTCCACTATTCTCCTTAAAGGGCAATTGAAGTGAGAGGGATATGGAGGCTGCCATATTTTTTACTTTTAATCAATGCACATTGCTTGGCTGTCCTGCTGATCCTCTGCCTGAAATACTTTTATCCATAGACCCTGAACAAGCATATGTAGATCAGGTGTTTCTGACATTATTGTCAGATCTGACAGAATAAGCTGCATGCTTGTTTCTGGTGTGATTCAGACACTGCTGCAACTAAATAGATCTGTAGGGCTGCCTCCATATTCCTCTCACTTCAGTTGTCCTTTAAGATACATAGAAAATCATATGGGGAATGAATTGCGGGAGAAAAGGTGGCAAGTTTGTGGTATGGAACATAAGCAGAGTGTGGGAAATGTTCAGAGTGTGGAGTAAGTGTAGAATGTGTGTGAGATAGGAGACTAAAGCTTCGGAAATAAAGTTCAGGATGTTGGAAATGGCGTACATAGTGTGGCAAAATATGTACAGAGTGTGGGAAAGTATGTGCAGAGTGCGGGAAAGTATGTGCAGAGTGCAGGAAAGGATGTACAGAGTGCAGGAAAGCATGTGCAGAGTGCAGGAAAGCATGAACAGAGTGCAGGAAAGCATGTGCAGAGTGCAGGGAAGCATGTGCAGAGTGCAGGAAAGCATGTGCAGAGTGCAGGAAAGCATGTTCAGAGTGCGGGAAAGCATGTGCAGAGTGCGGGAAAGCATATGCAGAGTGCGGGAAAGGATGTGCAGGGTGCAGGAAAGGATGTGCAGAGTGCAGGAAAGGATGTGCAGAGTGCAGGAAAGGATGTGCAGAGTGCAGAAGAGGATGTGCAGAGTGTGGGAAAGCACATGCAAATTGTAGAAAATGATGTGCTGAGAGTGGGAAATTATGTTCAATGTGTATGGAAAAAATGTGCTGAGTGTGGGAAGCATTATGCGATAGTGTACTGACCCAACAGGAAATAATGGCAGCAAATTCACCGCATTTGCTGCAGATATATGTAAAGCTGCAATATTGATGGGTAAGATACTTTATCGATTTTCTCAAAAACTACAAGGTCTTCCTGAAAAAAAAAGATTAGCTATTTCCACTATTCTCTTTAAGATATATAGCAAATCATATGAGGAATGAATTGCTGAGAAATTGGTGGCAAGTTTGTGGTATGGAACATAAGCAGAGTGTGGGAAATGTTGTTCAGAGTGTGGGGTGAGTGTAGGATGTGTGTGAGATAGGAGACTAGAGTCTGGGAAATAAAGTGCAGAATGTTGGAAATGGCATACATTGTGTGGGAAAGTATGTGCAGAGTGTGGGAAAGTATGTGCAGAGCCCGGGAAAGCATGTGCAGAGTAAAGAAAAGGATGTGCAGAGTGTGGGAAAGCAAATACAAATTGTGGAAAATGATGTGCTGAGAGTGGGAAAAGATGTTCAATGTGTATGGAAAACATGCTGAGTGTGGGAAGCATTGTGCAGTAGTTTACTGACCCAACAGGAAATGCCAGCAGAAAATGAATTGCTTTTCCCTGTGTCCCATGTCTCTCTATGTCCTCTGTTTGTCTCTGTGTCTCCCAGGTGAAAACTATGGGGAAGAATTACGACAACTTGTGTTTGCACTTACTGGAAAGGAACTATAAAAACATGTCAACCAGCTTCCCTATTGGCTTGCACAAAATTCAGAAAGTTGGGCTGAGCAACTGCTGTTCATGCTCAGTAAGTGCTTTTGTAAATAAAGACAACCCTGAGAATCCCCCATGAGGAGATGGGCTAGTCCATAACCTGTGAGATGTGTTAATTCTTCACTACCTACTGTGAGTGACAGCTAAAATAGGAAAAAAAGTAATTTATAGTGCATTTTACTCTGGAAGAAATTGACATTTTATACGTATGCATTTTAAATGTTAACATGTGCAATAGATCTCCTTTAATTACATCAGATTAAATTTAAAAAGCCACCCATGTATATTTATTGTTAGTATCTTACAAAAGTCAAATTCCCCTTTAAATGTTTCTTGTAATCAGGCATTTCCCTGTATGTATTGCAGCCACATATTTAGCCATCTGCCGGGAGCTTCGCCTGTGAGGTTATAGATTGCCATCAATTCATTGGCATAAATGATATGTGAGAATGGTGCTTCCCCCGCAGGCTTGGCCTCTCCGTGAAGATTCCGCCAGCGCCGGCCCGCGACGCGGTTAACAAATGAGTCTTATTGAAGCTGAGAGTTATTTATCGAGAGCGTTCCATATATCTGATTGTGAGTTACAAAAAGCATTAAAACTGCATTATTTCTCCCTCCGTGATTGAGACTTTGCCTCCGCCTCGTAGCTGCTGGCTGTAAAATATGTGCGTATGAAGGAGGTCTTCAATCTCCGATACATTTGTGAACCTGAAGGAAAATGGATGTGTCAAGCAGGAGATATGCATTGCTCTGCCACAGAAGCAGGAAAATAGATTTAAAGAATCACTCCGAACTGTAAATATGCCGACTGACTGAGCAGCACACCCCAATGTCACCTGAACCGAGCCATAGGGCTGGTACACACCATGCAATTTTCCCCTCAGATGGTCAGAACATTTCCAACCATCATTTGATAGTTTCCAACAAAAGGGTTGATTTTGAGATCAGTGCTGCACATAATCAATCTCTTTGTCAATTGGAAGCTGGTCAAACATGTTGGAAATTATTGAACAATGGGAAATTTCCTGTCAGTCTAAATGGAAAATTGCATGGTGTGTACCAGCCAGGCATTAAGGTGGCTACACACCATACAATTTTTTAAATATCTGTTCAATTTAAGAATTGCAATCAATTTTTCTGACTGATTGTAACATTTCAAAAATATGACCAATGTACCACACACACGTATGTTTAATCTTTTCCTCAATTATGATTGGAAACTCAGAGAAAATTGCTAGGGTGTGTATATTGAAAAAAAAATTAACAATCCAACGCACACCATACAACCTTAAGTAGAAATTGAAGATAAATATCTGGCATTCTGGATCGATTTAAATCGAAAAAAACGGGAAATCCGATCGTATTTTTTAGTCGATTAAAAAAAAAGCTTTCGATTTTTTCAACAGAAACGATCGTATTTTATCGAATTGCTGTGAAACCGGATCATTTTATTGTATCGTGTGTGGCCACCTTTAGTCATCACTAGGTCCATATTGCTACGTGTGCTGAAGTGCTGATAACATATGCACATTGATGATAAGAAATGCAGACCTATCATTTGTTATATAACAGAAAGGAACCTGATAGGAGTTTAGATTTGAGTAGGTAACTATGGACCAACACACTGTAGCTAGTTTGCTAACAATATGACCTAGAGTACAATTTTGATTGACCAATCAATGGGCAATTTTACCACCTCCATGTAGTATGAGAGCTTGCTTACCTAATGTCTCAACAGTATTCAAAATGTGTTGGTCCTCATACTACATGGAAGTGCTAAAATTGGCCAATGCTTGCCCAATCAAAATTGTATGTGTGTAGTCACCCTAAGTGCTTATAAAACACAGAGTATTTAGTAGTAGTAGTAGTAGTAGTAGACTAAAATCAGTAATGCGAGCACATTGTATTAATAAACAGGTTCCTATGAATGGTAATGCTTTTGTGTTATCTGACATAATAGTAAGCAGAGTGTGTGAATGTTACCTTTCTTGGGTCAAAAAAGGGCTTCTAAAGGTAAAAATCTCGTTTTAACATTTTGATAATGAAACCTGAAATAGCAGAACTGAATGAGCTGACAGTCAGCTGTATGGGAGGGGCTGCATTTAGCACTTGTCTGACATCATGCTGTCCACACTGTTGGGGCGGAGTACAGACTAGACTGAGATGAATGCAGTCTACAGCTATGGAAGGTTGTTCTGCAGGAAATGGCTTGAGTGATGATGGAACTCCTGACAGACTCCTCTATACAGATGCCACTATACAAATTTTAAAGGATACCCATGTGACATGATGAGATAGACATGTGTTTGTACAGTGCCTAGCACACAAATAACTAGGCTGTGTTCTTCTGTGTTTTCTTTATTTCTCTGCCTGAAAGAGTTAAATATCAGGTATGTAAGTGGCTGACTCAGTCCTGACTCAGACAGGAAGTGACTACAGTGTGACCCTCACTGATGAGAAATTCCAACTATAAAACACTTTCCTAGCAGAAAATGGCTTCTGACAGCAAGAAAGAGATAAAAAGGGGCATTTCTTATCAGTGAGGGTCACACTGTAGTCACTTCCTGTCAGGACTGAGTCAGCCACTTACATACCTGATATTTAACTCTTTCAGGCAGAGAAAGGAAAAAAAAGGAACACCGCACAGTTATTTGTGTGCTAGGCACTGTACATACCCATGTCTATCTCATCATGTCACATGTCACTTTGTGTATCCTTTAAAATGACACTGAAGCGTAAAAAAAACAACCTTTTGATATAATGATTTGTATGTGTAGTACGGATAATTACTAGAACATTAGTAGCAAAGAAAAGAGTCTCATATTTTTATTTTCAGTTATACGGCTTTTTTTTATACCATTGCATCATTCTCTAAAATTTGCAATTCACATACTACACTCTGTATTTTAAACTATGAAACAGAGCTAATGACCCTTTGGACTTTCCTTCAGTAAAGCCTTAAACAAAACAGTGAGAGACATGTTGAGATAAGTGCTTCAGAAAACAGCACTGTAGCCGACCATGCTTGGTCAGAGAGCTCAGAGGAGCTGTTTTGCATAAATAACAATTAAAGTTTCTTAACTCTTCCTGTACTGGAAACAATATGAGACTCATATCTGTGCTACTAATGTTATATTACTTAGATGTACTACATATACAAATCCTTATATCATACGTTTATTTTCGCTTCAGATTCCCTTTAAAGCAGCAGGAACAGCCATACTATTCCAGGAAAAAACCCATATATAAATAGATAAATACTTTTGCCTACATAACATATGTATTGTACTGTCCACGGTTTGATTTTGGTAAATTTCATATAGTAAATGTAATGATCGCTGCTGCAGCAGCTATTACTGGAAGTAGTAGTGCTGCAGCTCAGGCAGTTCTGATCTATTTCCATGCAAGTTGCATAGCTTTGTCTGTCTTTCCCTGCTGTCAGCTTGTGACTGATTATCATTCACCTGTGTGGGAATCTGCATGTCTGCTCCCATTGGATGACCTCAGTATAAAGATCTGCTTCCTGCAGGGTTTCCTTGGGTTTTCATAGCTTCAGTGTAAGCCAGTCTTGCTGTCGCTTTAGCCCCCGATCGTGTTTCTTGTTATAAAGATACTTTGCTGGTCTTTGCATCATATATTGGTTCATTGCCAATATATATGCATACCAGCACGTTTATTATTTTCCTTGTATTTGTGTTTCGTTGATACATCAGTGTTGCTGATGTATACGTACACAAACTGTTTATATCCTGTGTGCAGTTAGTCAGCTTTCCAGCACGTTTTGGTAGGTTGCGCGTACCGTGACCACCCGTGCTGAGGTAGTTACCCTGCTCCTGGTTCTGTTTGTGGATTGCGTTCATCTCTGCGAAGAGATAACGAATCCTTCTGAATCCTGTCCTGTTACTGTTTGTGGATTGCGTTCATCTCTGCGAAGAGATAACGAATCCTTCTGAATCCTGTTCTGTTACCGTTTGTGGATTGCGTTCATCTCTGCGAAGAGATAGCGAATCCTTCTGAGTCCTGTTCCCTGTATTACTCCATTCCTAGTCAGCGTTCCTGCTTATGTCATATATCGGTTCATTGCCGATATATACATATGTTAGTCAGACGTTACAAATAGTTTCATTGATAGCTGTAATTGTAATACGCTAGGAAATCATACTTATTGTATATTTATCTGTGTTACGTTCATCTATCTTAATCCTGCTATTTTCTGACTATCCTGTCCTGTCTTTGTGAGGCACGCCATCGCCGCAACGCATTGGCTGCCTCATTCCAGTCTGTCTGGTTTTGGACGCTTGCTGTCGCTAAGTAGCCGCTAGCTAGCAAGCGTTCATTCTGTCTACTTGTTCTGATCTCCTCAGTCCTGGTTTATGCGCTCAGCGCTACTTTGCGCTGAGACGTTATTACGAAAGTGTTGTTTGTGGCTGTTCGGATCTGCACCGGCTCTGTGCACCACAATCTCCTATTGGAGTCAGTCCTCCCCTCCACTATACTAGGGATAGCCTGTTTCCTGGTGCTAGTGTGTGTACCTCCTCCACGCCAGCTCATGCGTTGCATGCTGACTGTGGAGAATACAACACCAAGCCTTACATTATGAAAACCCCACCCCCAATCCCCATTGTGGGGGGGATTCCCAGAAAGTATGACACTGTTAATTATGGTTCCTGTTCCTTTAAGAAATTTGAAGAACTTAGCTCCGAAACAGAAAATGAGTTTTTATCTGAATGTGCCAGGTTCCTGACCAATCCTGATCTCCAAGCAACTCCTGTTTCAACCTGGGCACTCCAACTAAGTTATATTTTGTTTAAAGGGGAATTATTCCAGTGGGCATTTGATGTTCTCAATCATTCCGATTTGAAAGAGAGACCGCTGGAATTTTTAGCGTTTGTGATCCATAACTGGTTGCGCATAGATCCATTGCCTTTTCCTCTTAATGAACTCCTGGCAGCAGGCCAATCAGCTGCTCCTTCAATTGCTTGCAAGAATGAGCAGCAAGCGGAAAGTGTTACTGATAATTTTCCTGCAGCTTTGAATAAATCACCAAAAACCGCAAGGTCAAAGGCAAAACGCAAACGTTCTAAGAAACGTGTCCAATCTGCAGAATCGTTATCCTTAGCGACTGAGACCTATAATGAGATTCTGCCATTAACAGATAATGAAATGCAATTGTCTTTCAAGGGAGTTAAATGGACTTATGAAACTACTAATGAACTTTCCTCCCTGGCTAGGGAAAATAAAGATTTTTGTTTAAAAAAATTATCTGAGTATTATTATGAGGAGATATTACAGAGTATTGAACAAATCAACTTATTTGTAAAGCAAGGAAAGTTTGCATACACTACAGTTCAGCACTTGCTACAGGTATTGGAGATTCTTAGGAATAAGGAATCTGCCAATCACCTGCTAATTAACCCAATATATGTCCCTGCTACAATCATATCTGCAAACCATGATCTGCCTGTTAAGTATGCTTGGAATCCTCCATTTGAGAAAGGAGAGATGGAAGCTCTGGTCAATGAATGGAAGAATGATTCAAGTTCATTTTGTCAATTTTACAGTGCAAAAAGTGAATTGGTATTGAATGCATGCATTAAGTCTGCCTATAACCTAATAAAAACTGGTGTGTGTGAGTATGACTTTGTGGCTCCATTGATTGATGTGTGGGAACTGATTTTGGATAATTTTTTTGTGACTCCGAATTCGCAAATTTGGCGTTCTGACCCGCCTGCTTCAGCACCTTTGGCTGATTTAGCAGGTGATTCGGAGCTCTTTTTGTGTGAAATTGAAGTTCCTGCAATTCCACCCTGTACCATGGATAACTCAGTGTTACTACCCAGTAAAACAGAAGCCACTGATACATTCTTAACCTTGCCCTGCGCAAATTTCTCAGCAGAGAATCCAGAGGTCCTGCTGACTTCCGAGTCCAGCCTAGCCAGTACTCATGACTCTTTGTTTAGTGAAACAGACACCAGAAAAATCTTGCCTGTCTCTGCAAACACTTCTGCAGAAATTACCTGTGTTAATAAAGTTCAACTCCTGTCTGATCCAGCAGATGCGCAAACATTGTGTCTTGATCTTCCTGTTTCTACACCTCGCTCTAGTTTCGTGAATAGCTCAGAGCATCTGCTATGTGAACCTGAAATCGCAGAATTATTACCTTGTTCAGAAAATTTTCCAATAAATTTGCCCTGTACCATGAATTGTGCAGTAGATCTCTCCAATGAAACTCAGGTCACAGAATCATTATGCTGTCCAGCAGGTGCTTCCATGGTTTTGCCCTGCAATATGGACTGTTCAGTGATCCTGTCCAGTGAAGCTGTGGTCGCAGAGTCTTATGCTTCACCCAGTATTTTGGATACTTTAAACCCTCTAGCAGAGGAGGCTGAAGCACTGCTTACCTCAGTTGGTGTTGCAGTAATATTCACTTGTCTAGCAGCTGTTTTGGAATTACAGTCTGCTCTAATAAAACTTGATGAATTTCTGCCCAGCAAAGCAGAAGCCATTGAAATATTGTCCTCGTCAGCAAGTGTGTCAGATACCTTGCCCTGTACACAGTCTGATTTAACCAATGTTGTTGAGTCCCTCTCCAGTGTTGTAACAGCCGAGGAACTCCAGCCCTGTCCTCTGAATGTTTCAGAAGTCTTGCCCTGTAACATGGATAATTCTGATTCTCTGGTCAAAATAATAGAAATCTCAGAATTTCAGTCCGGTCTGATGAGTGTTCCTGAAACCCAGCCCTGTATCCTGAAAGATTCTAGTTCTCTGGCCGCTGTGGCAGAGGTTCCAGAGTCCCCTTCCTGTCCAGGGAATTCCTCAGTTTTGCCTAGTCCAGTGGGGGCTGCTGCAATACTGACTTGTTCTGCAGCGCCTCATGAGCTCCAATCCAGTGTATTAAATGAGTCTCTGTCCAGTCCAGAGGTAGTTGTGGAGTCCCTATCTGGTTCAGTGCATACATCAGAAGATTTGTCCTGTTTTGTTGGTGCCCCTGAATCTGATTTGTTACTGACTTTGCTGGAATCAGCGACATCTAAGTCTGATCCAGCATTCTCGTGTAAAAGTCCAGTGGTTGCGAAGTTTAGTCATGATGATTTTTTTTTGGCCAGTCCTGGTTTTGGTCCTGTCTTGGCTGACCCTGAGGCTCACAGTTCCTTGACATGCCCAGAGGTTTCTCTTGTGCCGGTGTGCCCAGATGTTCTTTGTGTGCCAGAATGCCCAAGTGTGTCTAAGGTGTTAGCGTGCTCTGATGCTTCCTTAGTGGGAACACGTTCTGATGTTGCCAGTCTGCCTGCATGCCCAGAGATGGTTCTGGTCCCTGAAAGCCCTGATATTGATGTTTGTCCTTGTGGCCCTGACTCGGGAATTGCCCTAGGTTCCATAGGGGTTCTTGATAGTTCTCCATGTGAGCCTAAGGGGCGTTCTGACCTATGGGGATCTCTTTGGAGCTTCAAGGTGTTCTGGGAGGTCTCTGAGAAAACCTGTCCTGGTACCTTGGACTGGTTCAACAGTGGGTTTTGTGTTGGTAAAGACAGTACCGGTGGGCATTGCAAAGGCTTTGGCGTTTCTGAACGGTTCCTGGAAGGCGGTGGGTATCGCTCAGGGAATTTCGGAGGGCTTTCTTCTGGAAATCATGGTTCTGATGGGTGTCACACTGGGGCTTGTGGTACTGATGGGCGTGGTTCTGTAGGTTCTGGTTCTGATGGGTCCAGTCTTGTGGGGACTGATTCTGGAATTCGGTCTTGCCGGGCTGTCCCGGTCATCATGAATTATCAGTCAGACTGTTTTGTTGGGAATTTCGGTTTTGAAAAGCGTCTGGAATCCGCTTTTAAAGGCGGGGGTACTGTAATGATCGCTGCTGCAGCAGCTATTGCTGGAAGTAGTAGTGCTGCAGCTCAGGCAGTTCTGATCTCTTTCCATGCAAGCTGCATAGCTTTGTCTGTCTTTCCCTGCTGTCAGCTTGTGACTGATTATCATTCACCTGTGTGGGAATCTGCATGTCTGCTCCCATTGGATGACCTCAGTATAAAGATCTGCTTCCTGCAGGGTTTCCTTGGGTTTTCATAGCTTCAGTGTAAGCCAGTCTTGCTGTCGCTTTAGCCCCCGATCGTGTTTCTTGTTATAAAGATACTTTGCTGGTCTTTGCATCATATATTGGTTCATTGCCAATATATATGCATACCAGCACGTTTATTATTTTCCTTGTATTTGTGTTTCGTTGATACATCAGTGTTGCTGATGTATACGTACACAAACTGTTTATATCCTGTGTGCAGTTAGTCAGCTTTCCAGCACGTTTTGGTAGGTTGCGCGTACCGTGACCACCCGTGCTGAGGTAGTTACCCTGCTCCTGGTTCTGTTTGTGGATTGCGTTCATCTCTGCGAAGAGATAACGAATCCTTCTGAATCCTGTCCTGTTACTGTTTGTGGATTGCGTTCATCTCTGCGAAGAGATAACGAATCCTTCTGAATCCTGTTCTGTTACCGTTTGTGGATTGCGTTCATCTCTGCGAAGAGATAGCGAATCCTTCTGAGTCCTGTTCCCTGTATTACTCCATTCCTAGTCAGCGTTCCTGCTTATGTCATATATCGGTTCATTGCCGATATATACATATGTTAGTCAGACGTTACAAATAGTTTCATTGATAGCTGTAATTGTAATACGCTAGGAAATCATACTTATTGTATATTTATCTGTGTTTCGTTCATCTATCTTGATCCTGCTATTTTCTGACTATCCTGTCCTGTCTTTGTGAGGCACGCCATCGCCGCAACGCATTGGCTGCCTCATTCCAGTCTGTCTGGTTTTGGACGCTTGCTGTCGCTAAGTAGCCGCTAGCTAGCAAGCGTTCATTCTGTCTACTTGTTCTGATCTCCTCAGTCCTGGTTTATGCGCTCAGCGCTACTTTGCGCTGAGACGCTATTACGAAAGTGTTGTTTGTGGCTGTTCGGATCTGCACCGGCTCTGTGCACCACAATCTCCTATTGGAGTCAGTCCTCCCCTCCACTATACTAGGGATAGCCTGTTTCCTGGTGCTAGTGTGTGTACCTCCTCCACGCCAGCTCATGCGTTGCATGCTGACTGTGGAGAATACACCACCAAGCCTTACAGTAAAAAAGAGAAAACTGTTCCAGGCATTTTCCATCTTTACTGCCTCTGACTGAAGCCAATCCAGATGGCATTTCCTCCTTTACTCTTTTTTTTCTTCTAGAGACTGCACTGCCATATCTAGCTTAAGAACATTTAAACACAACATAGATCATATTTCAGCAGCTTCTGCAGAGGGGTGATGTGTATTTCCCTTCTCAGCCTCAATCTGTCACACTGAACTGCCCTCAGCCAATCAGTGAGGAGCAGGAATGTGGGAGGAGAGATAACAAGTGTCCCTCTCCCCGTCAATGTACCAGAATAGAGCCAGGCGGACTGAGATAAAATTCATTACAGCAGAAACATGTATGATTATATTGGAATGTTTGCCAAGCAGACTGCATGTAGAATTTGATTTTGTGGTTGACAATCCGTTTTAACACTGAGTGCATCACGGGAGGGAGGGACTAAGAAAATATCTGTGCTTGAAACTAGGAATTAAAAAAGCATGGATTATATTGTATATGATATACAGGTACAGTATGACAGTTTCTATAACATTCTCTTTTTAGCTATCTCCTGTAGCCGCCATTACACCACAATCAGACCACGTCAGAGAGGAGTGGGCAAAGCCTTTTTATTGAATTCGTAATGAAGGACAGACAGATCGATCCAATGTATCGAGTGCTTCTCCCATTAGGCAATACACACTGTAATAGACACTTATCTCACCATGGTGAATATTATTTTTGGTGATCGTGACGTTTCCCAAAAAAATGTATAAAAAAAAATAAATAAAATTTATTTTCAACCAATGACATTACATTCCACTATATACATAACTGAATGTCCCCTAGAACCACAATTTGTCACCTACGGAACCATACAAATAAAGTAAGACATAAACAAGTCACGTAACGCCTCCATATTTTGTTCCAATACCTCCTGAGATTTATGAATAGGAATACTTAAGTTTCCTCCCACGCTGCCTATAGGTCCAAGTCTGGCTGCATTTGGTTACAACCACTGTAGAAGTTTGATTCAGAAGGTTGGCCAGGGTCCCCTTTGCAGGAAGATTGGGCACTGAGTGACAATTGGTTGCACTGCTGACTTTGGTGGGAAAAGAAGATTTTGTGTGTGCCTGGCACTGAAAAGGTATGATTTTGTCAAAGGGCAATGAGCTGGGTACCTGGGATGGTAATTGAAGGACTTTGTCTCAGGGCACGAGGTTGGGACATCCGGCACTGAAGCCAAAAATAATGACCAAAGGTGAAGATTATGGTCTGGGAAATTAGGTTTGTGTGTTGGCATTAGATGACTGAGGTTAGCCTTCAGGGAGTTTTTGTTAAAGCACACCTGAAGTGAGAGGGATATGGATGCTGCCATATTTATTTCATTTTAAAGAGGAACTCCAGTGAAAATAATGTAATAAAAAGTGCTTCATTTTTACAATAATTATGTATAAATGATTAAGTCAGTGTTTGCCCATTGTAAAATCTTTCCTCTCCCCGATTTACATTCTGACATTTATCCCATGGTGACATTTTTACTGCTGGCAGGTGATGTCAGTGGAAGGGGATGTTGCTTGCTTTTTTGGCAGTTGAAAACAGATATAAAAATCTATTTCCCACAATGCAATGAGGTTCACAGACAGGAAACTGTCAGGACCATGGTCCTGACATCATACTATGGGAGGGGTCCCACCACAATATCAGCCATACAGCCCCTCCTGATCTGTTTGTGAAAAGGAATATATTTCTCATGGGAAAGGGGGTAACAGCTACTGATAGGGACGAAGTTCAATTCTTGGTTATGGTTTCTCTTTAAACAATGCAGATTGACTGGCTGCCCAGCTGATTATCTGCCTTTAATACTTTTAGCCATAGACCTTGAACAAGCATGGAGATCAGGTGCTCTGACTGAAGTCTGAGTGGATTAGCTGCATGCTTGTTTCATGAGTGTGAATCAGACACTACTGGTGCATGAAAGATCATCAGGACACCAGGTGACCAGTATTCAGTAGCATGGGGATTACCATAGCAGCCACGGGGACTGTTAGTGCTTGCCTGACACCATGCTACAGGGTCCACTGTGCGCCTCTTGGAGATCCATGGCAGGCCCCCTCCCCCCCAAAACGCAGACTAGAGTGGCCACGGGAGCATAGAGAAGTTACTCGCCATTCGTCTCCACCGACAATCTATTTTCTCCATACTTGCCCATCTCTATGATTACAGCCCCCGTAGAGGGAGCTGTAACCATAGAGATAAAGATGCCTGGAGAAGATAGATCGTCAGTGGAAACAAGAGGTCCCTCTCTCTCTATGCTCCCGCTGCTGTGCTACTCTGCATTCTGGAGGGAAGGGAAGATTTACATCTGGCTACCTACACTGTGGTTGCCCTGGCTATGTAAACTCTGGGGGTTCCTATACTGTGGGGTCCATGCCAACCTATACTGCGGGGGTACCTCTACCTACCTACACTGGGGTCTCCTGGCTACCTACACGTACCCTGAGGAGGATAACTAAACTGAGGTCATCAAAATAATAATAAGAATAATAATAATAATCACTGGCTACCTATACTGGAGGGTGGGGACACTACTTCTGGCTACCTATACTGGTGAGGTGAGCCTTTGGCTACCTATACAAGGGTCTATCTGGGCTGGGGGTCCCTTTAGCTACCATTACTGGCTACATAGAATTAGTGTGTGGGGGGAGGGGCACAAAGGTGCCTTATGACTTTTTTTTGGGGGGGGGGGGGGGGGGGACAACCAAAACTTTGCTATGGGGCCCCATGATTTCTAGTTATGCCCCTGGTCGTATTTTTTAAAAGGAAACTAATATGGCAGGAAGAATAACTGGAGATAAATGGCTAAAATCCTGATACATACAGTGTTGTGTAGAAGACATGCTGTACAATAGTCAGTGGACACAAACTCTTCCTTGCCGAATCCAAATAAAGCCCCCTCATACTATGCAATGGCTTCCTAAAATTTGCTGTTTGTCAAACTAGGGACAGCTGAGAGGTATGAAGTTAAATACTGTCGTCATTTTCACTGATGGACCATAGTACAAGTGTTTGTGTGTGTGTCAAGCTATTTCCAAAATGACAAATTGTCATAATTTGGTAAAGAGTCTTATTCAAAAGCCTCGGAGTGAAAATGACCCTCATGTAAACCATGGAAAGTAAGGACAAAGCACATTCAGTATTAGTCAGGTAATCAAAAGTGTCTGCTTCATTTGCGTAGAATGGCCAAATGCTTCTGTTGTATTTTCCATACGCAAGTCAATTCAAGTAGGTAGTGTTTTTTTTTTTCTATTATAGTATTATCGAGAGGTCATCAGTGTTCATGATTGACATAAATATCAAACCCAATTCACAATGAAGCATCATCTGTTGCAGTAGGCACTGTATAGCGTGTCTTTTAGAGGTTTCCTTAAAATGATATTCGAAGTCCACCACACAGGAACCATGATGAAATATTACAGGATGCCCTCATGTCTCTCAGTGACCTTCAATGCTTCATGCATACTAGCAGCTGATAGCCTCCGATTGATGTTGGTGTATTTACACCTCAGCAAGTTCCAAAACGTAGTTCTTAAATCCCTGTTAAAGAAGGCATAGATCAGTGGGTTTATGAGCGAGTTGGTGTAGCCCAACCACAGAAGTGTCCTTTCCAGTCTGAGGGGCATGCAGCTGCACCTGATGCCACAGATGAAGGGCCTGGCTGTGGACAACAAGAAGAAGGGAAGCCAACAGAAGGTGAAGGCCCCAACAATGATGCCAAGAGTCCTGGCAGCTTTCTGCTCCCGCTTGAAGATGGAGATGTTCTTCCTGTCTTGACGGATGAGCTTGGACAAGGTGGCAAACTCTTCAACAGCTTTCTTCTTTTTGGAGTTCTTTTTAGGAACCATTTTCTCCTCCAAACAGTAAATTCCTTCTTGCTCCATAAGTCTGGGGATGTTCACAAATTTGTGCTTCTCAGCACTAATTTTAGCTGCTATAAAAATTCTCTGGTACATGATAAGCATGACAGTCATGGGAATGTAGAAGGCAACTGCAGTAGAGTAGACGGTATAGCCAAAGTCCTGACTTATGAGACACATCCGTTCCACTGTGACATTTTGGGCCCACCCAAAGAGTGGAGGGAGGGTTATGGAAGCGGACAGAAGCCAGACAATGAACACCATCTTAGCCATGAGTTTGCCATTTTGTCGAGCAGGGTAGGTCAAGGGGCGAGTTATTCCGAGGTATCTGCAAAAAGAAAATAAGATGTTTAGAACATAGACTGACATACCGTATTTATAGAAGACAAAAAGATGAATCATCAAAAGTCTCATAAAGGCCTGCCTTGATCCCCTACAGTATTTTACAATTAATGTCAAATATCCAAACAGGTAACTGGTAAATAAGTAAAAGAAGCATGTAATCACATGATCCACCCTAAGCCCAGACTAAGGTAGCCAACAGGCAGGCTCCCAAGTCCAGAATAGGGAGATGGTGTCAGTGTCTACTTGGCTGCACTCCCACACAGAAATGTGACAAATCTAAGAGGACAGGAGAAAGAGACAGGCAACAGCACAGTACTTACAATTTTTTTTTAATATTTACCACTAAATATTTTTAACTGGCAGGACTGTATTTTTGGAAAGCCCACAAAGGCTCGGGCCTTGGGCAGCTGCTACCCAACAGGGTGGCTGGGCAAGGAAAATGGGTTGCTAAATATGGAAAGGGAGGCTGCAAATAGAATAGGGAGGATGCAAATGGTGGTCCACACATGGAAGAGGGGAGCTGCTGCCAGTGTCGGCCTGGTATAGCTGAGGAAATCCACTTGCTGGCTAAGCAGCAGTAATCGGGTGTAGCTGCTCACAGTGAAGACTTGCTGCAAGTTTCTATTGGGAGTGATACCACAGGGTTACTGCTGCTTGGCCAGCAGCTGGATTTCCTCAGTTTTACCACCTCCCAGTCCAACGCCCAAGAGAGTTGTATAGGAAAGAGTGGGGCTGTTGCACATAGATTTTGCATATGGAAGAGGAGGCTGCACATGGAAAGGGCGGGACGCTGCTGCTCGTAAAAGGGAGGTAACACAAAGTTGGCCTAGGAAAAAGAATATATAAATCTGGCCTTGTGAACTGGAGAAGGGGATTAAAGTGAACCGGAGTCATACCTAAGAAGAAGTAAGCCTCTGGATATTCCAAGAGACAACTGGTGCTGCCCTAGACCTTCCTTGACAGTTCACGGCCACGTAGATATACTGCATCTGTGCATGTACTGCTGTGCCTGCATAATAGCACAGGGCCAATCATGGACGAGCAGCTTAGGCTTTTTGGGCAGACGTATCCATACACATGCAGGTGTAGTACGGGTGTGCTTGTACAGGAAGAAGAATGCGACCTCGAACTGTCAGTGCTTCCTGGGCAGTCCTTATACACAGAGGAGAGACCAGCCAGATACACTTATTTAAGAAGCTCTTGTCTGATATGTTCAGAGAGTCCATATGTGGCAACTGTGGGGGCTGGACTATCCAGAGGCCTTCTTCGGTATGGGAAGCATCTAACTTTCTTTTTTTTTAATCGCCTTGGATTCAATTTAGGGTGGGATAAAACTCTGACATAACATTCCAAAAAAATTGCATTTTCCTACTTTTTATTACCCATACAGTTACCACATTTGCTTTGTGCACAAGTAATATCGTCTGCTTACAAATTGCAAGTTCCCAAAGTACGGTTTATCTGCTCTCCATGCTGCCATGGCATTTTTTTGCATAGCTGATGTATTTATATATTAAAATCTATCTAGTGATCACTTCTCAGCTCTCTGCTTCAACACAGAGAAAGCTAATTTTCAGCACAGCTAGGAATGTAGCAGACAAAGGAATGTAAACAAAAGATGATGTTATCACTTATCACCTCTTGTGATTCAGCCAGAAGCTGCCCACTGAAGCAAGGAGCTTTCCACTGAAGAATAAAGTACTGTGTTTAAGTGTTTGAATGCTGTTCATGTCACTAAGGATGATATGAGACAGTGATTAGAGTTTAAGATTCTAAGGACAGTAAGTGACATAAGGAAGGGGTTCGAATTCAGAATATTTTTACTTGGAGGTGTGGCCCGTATGAGTGTCCTGTGACTCCTGTCCATGTAGTGGCTCTGGAATGGCCTGTCCTGTGACTCCTGTCCCTGTAGTGGCTCTGATATAGCCTTTCCTGTGTCTCCTGTCCCTGTAGTGGCTCTAAAATGGCCTGTCCTGTGACTCCTGCCCCTGTAGTGGGCCTGATATAGCCTGTCCTGTGACTCCTGTCCCTGTAGTAGCTCTAAAATGGCCTGTCCTGTGACTCCTGTCCCTGTAGTGGCCCTGATATTGCCTGCCCTGTGACTCCTGTCCCTATAGTGGCCCTGATATAACCTGTCCTGTGACTCCTGTCCCTATAGTGGCTCTAAAATGGCATGTCCTGTGACTCCTGTCCCTGTAGTGGCCCTGATATAACCTGTCCTGTGACTCCTGTCCCTGTAGTGGCTCTGATATAGCCTTTCCTGTGTCTCCTGTCCCTGTAGTGGCTCTAAAATGGCCTGTCCTGTGACTCCTGTCCCTGTAGTGGCCCTGATATAGCCTGTCCTGTGACTCCTGTCCCTGTAGTGGCTGTGAAATGGCCTGTCCTGTGACTCCTGTCCCTGTAGTGGCCCTGATATTGCCTGTCCTGTGACTCCTGCCCCTGTAGTGGCTCTGATATTGCCTGTCCTGTAACTCCTGTCCCTGTAGTGGCTGTGAAATATCCTGTTCTGTGTCTCCAGTCCCTGTAGTCGCTCTGGAATGGCCTGTCCTGTGTCTCCTGTCCCTGTAGTGGCTCTGAAATGGCCTGTCCTTTGTCTCCTGTCCCTGTAGTGGCTCTGGAATGGCCTGTCCTGTGTCTCCTGTCCCTGTAGTGGCTCTGGAATGGCCTGTCCTGTGTCTCCTGTCCCTGTAGTAGCCCTGATATTGCCTGTCCTGTGACTCCTGTCCCTGTAGTGGCCCTGATATAGCCTGTCCTGTGACTCCTGTCCCTGTAGTGGCCCTGGTATTGCCTGTTCTGTGACTCCTGTCCCTGTAGTGGCTCTGATATTGCCTGTCCTGTAACTCCTGTCCCTGTAGTGGCTGTGAAATGTCCTGTCCTGTGTCTCCAGTCCCTGTAGTGGCTCTGTAATGGCCTGTCCTGTGTCTCCTGTCCCTGTGGTGGCTCTGAAATGGCCTGTCCTTTGTCTCCTGTCCCTGTAGTGGCTCTGGAATGGCCTGCCCTGTGTCTCCTGTCCCTGTAGTGGCTCTGGAATGGCCTGTCCTGTGTCTCCTGTCCCTGTAGTGGCCCTGATATAGCCTGTCCTGTGACTCCTGTCCCTGATATTGCCTGTCCTGTGACTGCTGTCCCTGTAGTGGCTCTGATATTGCCTGTCCTGTGTCTCCAGTCCCTGTAGTGGCTCTGGAATGGCCTGTCCTGTGTCTCCTGTCCCTGTAGTGGCTCTGGAATGGCCTGTCCTGTGTCTCCTGTCCCTGTAGTGGCTCTGGAATGGCCTGCCCTGTGTCTCCTGTCCCTGTAGTGGCTCTGGAATGGCCTGTCCTGTGTCTCCTGTCCCTGTAGTGGCTCTGGAATGGCCTGTCCTGTGTCTCCTGTCTCTATAGTGGCTCTGTATCCTGACAAGAGTCTGAATGACTCCTGTGTGTGCTTGTTCTGATTCCTTTCTATATGTCAACATCGATCAGTGGTGTCTTTTAAGCAATGCTGTCTGTTCTATTGAGTTCACAGTTCAGAGTCAAGCACAAATCTACCTTTTCTAATTTCCCTGCAGCCATCCCTAAGATCTCGGGAAATGTCAATCAATCATTTGAAGAATACATTCCTGCAAGGTCATTACATACTTACGCAAACTAGGCCATTGCCTAGGCCACCACCCACTACTGTTCATGAGTTTATTTGTGGAAGTGTACACTGTGTGTTACAAGATGGAATTGAACTGAAAGTACTGGATAGAAAGATTGAATGGTTAGCAATAATAGCCATCCCAGTAATTTATTAACATCCTTACTGGTAACCCCGGAGTCAGGCCGAAAATCCACAGCTCAGAGTATGACTAGGGGTAACCGCCGGGAGTATGTGCAGAGACTGCGCGCAGTGGGCATTTGTAACTCACCTCCCACAGGATCCAGATGCTGGTGGCCATTCTTCTTCCGGTCCTCTGGATGCCTGTGATGAGATTGCCATCCGTTGTCATCACGGGAGAATTGAAGCGCTGGATCCAGGAGAGGTGTTTAATGTGCGGGGTGACCGCAGATCTATCTAGCAGTATGATTTTATTCCTGCTTTTAAGGTTAAAAACTTGTGAAAAAAATGGCACCACTTTTAAGATTCTAAAATCCGGAAGTAATCATACCACTAGGGAGGCTGACACCTATGATGTGCAAAATAATGGCAACCTGGATAGCAAAAAAAATGATGGAACCATGCTATTACTGTTCTAATAAAACCATAACAACATATAGCAGAATGCAGTAAATTATTTAGGAAACCCACATTTACGTTAAGTATCTTTTTAAGGAATTGTATATAGTATAAGTCCCCATGAGTGGCCACTTCCGGCGCTCAGATCCTCCCCATTGCAGTCCAGTGCTACGTTTTCTGTATCAGAAAGCCCGCACACTCGGCTGCAGGTGGGCAGAGCTAACCCTTGGAAGTGGCCACACAGGGGGACTCTGAGGGTGAGTTACACCTCATACACCCCGAAGTCCGTATAACTTTTTTGAAGAGACCGTATGCATAAATAAATCTTTAGTTTTTACTTTATAGTCTCTTTAACCCTCTGGGGACCGGCTGCCTAACCCCTCTTAAAGACCAGGCGATTTTTACTTTATAGTCTCTTTAACCCTCTGGGGACCGGCTGCCTAACCCCTCTTAAAGACCAGGCGATTTTGCATGGGGTGAGCGCATTTGGGGGGGGGGGGGGGGGGGGGTTTAGGCAGCCGGATCCCCAGTGTGGCTGGATAGGTATGTTGTCCCCTGTGTGTCCAGGTGTCCCCCGTATAGCTCCAGCGATGAGCAGCTGTGGACCCCTCCGCTCTGGCCAGCATCCCGTTAGTACGAACGTTAAGTTCTGGGTCGTGGCTTGATGATGTCATCAAGCCGGGACCTGACACTTATGTCAAAGCGAGCGGGGATGCCGGCCAGAGCGAAGTGGAGCGCCAATCGCCGGGGAAATGGCAGGTAGGTGAGTGGATCTTCTCCCCCCCCCCCCACCCACACATCACTAACAGTGATCACTATGATCCGCCAGCGATCACATGATCAGGAGCCACTGGCAATGGCTCCTGATCACTGAGGGGAGATGTCAGCTGTCATATGACAGCGTAATCTCCCCTCTTGGGTGCGCACGATCGCGTCAGGAGCAGAAACGGAGGGTGGCGTAAATCCTTCGCCGTATCAGCCTAGGGCAGCCACAAGTACTGCGTAGGATTTACATGTGGCGGTCCCGAAAGGGTTAAAGCCATGTAGCATTCCAGAGGTGCACCAGAGGGTCAGCCAGATGGGCCCCTTCTGGCCCCAGCCCAGAGCAGCTGGTTACAGATTAATATGCACTATAAATTATTCTCCTATGTTGCTGTCACTTACAGTAGGTAGTAACATTCTGACAGATCTGACAGGTTTTGGACTGGTACCTCTCCTCATGATTCTCATTTATTTAAAAAAGCACTTACTGAACAGCAGTTACTCAGTCTAACTGCAAAAATAGTATGGAAGTACAGAGGCCGGACGACATCTTTGTACAGATCCTTTCCAGGAGTGCATTCATCCTACTAATATAATAAATGGGAAAGTTCGGATGTTTGGATGTTTGGATGTTTGGATGTTTGGATGTTTGTTACTCGATCACGCAAAAATGGCTGAACGGATTTGAATGAAATTTGGCACACACATAGTACATTACTTGGAATAAAGTATAGGATACTTTTTATTCCCATAACCAAAAAGGGGGCGGAGACAAATACAAATTTCACTGGAAAATGTAAACTGCAGCCATTCTTACACTGTTAATGGCAGGGTTCTCAAACTTTGCACAGTTGGTCGTTGGATGACTGGGATTAATATTCAGAAGGGTGGGTGGAGTCTATAAGAGCCAATCAAAATTAACCTATTGATTTTCAAGGGGAATATTTACATTGTTGCCATTCTTGCACTGTTAATGGCACAAGCCTCAAACCTGGTACAGTTGATCATTGGGTGACTAGGGTTCAGTTTCAGAAAGGGGGTGGAGCCACAAACAGCCAATTAGATTTGTTTCATTTCAATGCAAATTATTGATGCCAAACACCACAAAGATCACAAACTTGGTAATTGATTAATTGTGTGTTAGGGTTAGAAAAATAGGCACAGCCAACCCCAGCCAAATACATAAAAGGGCAATGCCGGGTCATAAGTGGGCGGAGCCAAATACAAATTTTACTGGAAAAATGTAAACAGCAGCCATTCTTACACTGGTAATGGCAGGGTTCTCAAACTTTGCACAGTTGGTTACTGGGTGACTGGGATTAATATTCAGAAAAGTGGGTGGAGTCTATAAAAGCCAATCAAAATTAACCTATTGATTTTCAAGGGGAATATTTACATTGCTGCCATTCTTGCACTGTTAATGGCACAAGCCTCAAACCTGGAACAGTTGATCATTGGGTGACTGGGGTTCAATTTAAGAAAGGGGGTGGAGCCATAAACAGCCAATTTGATTTTTTTCATTCCAATGCAAATTATTGATGCCAAACACCGCAAGTGTCACACACTTGGTAATTGAGTAATTGATTAATTGAGTAATTGATTGAGTAATTGATTAATTGTGCGTTAGGGTTAGAAAAGTGGGCATAGCCAACACCAGCCAAATACATAAGCGGGCAACGTCGGGTCATAAGTGGGCGGAGACAAATACAAATTTTACTGGGAAAATGTAAACAGCAGCCATTCTTACACTGTTAATGGTAGGGTTCTCAAACTTTGCACAGTTGGTTACTGGGTGACTGGGGTTAATATTCAGAAAAGTGGGTGGAGCCGACAAAAGGCAATCAAAAATTACCTATTGATTTTTCAGGGGAATATTTAATTGCTGCCATTCTTGCACTGTTAATAGCACAAGCCTCAAACGCAAATCATTGCATGACTGGGGTTTACATTCATAAAACAGGGTGGAGCCACACACAGCCAATATGATTTGTTCCATTTTAATGCAGGTTATTGATGCCAAATACCGCAAAGCTCACAAACTTGGTCATTGAGTAATTGATTAATTGTGTGTTAGGGTTAGGAAAAGTGGGCGCAGCCAACACCAGCCAAATACATAATCGGGCAATGCCGGGTCATCAGTAGGCGGAAACAAATGCAAATTTCACTGAGAAAATGTAAACAGCAGCCATTCTTACACTTTTAATGGTAGGGTTCTCAAACTTTGCACAATTGGTCACTGGGTGACTGGGATTATTATTCAGAGAAGTGGGTGGAGCCTACAAAAGCCAATCAAAATGCACCTATTGATTTTCAAGGGGAATATGTAATTGCTACCATTCTTGCACTGTTAATGGCACAAGCCTTAAACCTGTTACAGTTGGCCATTGGGTGACTGGGGTTCAAATTCAGACAAAGGGGTGGAGCCACAAACAGCCAATCAGATTTGTTTAATCTCAATGCAAATTATTAATGCCTAAGACCGCAAAGCTCACAAACTTGGTATGTTAGGGTTAGAAATAGTAGGCAGAGCCAACACCAGACAAATACATACCTGAACAATGTTAGGAAATAAGTGGGTGGAGAAAAATACAAATTTCATTGTGCAAATGTAAACTGCAGCCATTCTTACACTGTTAATGGCAGGGTTCTCAAACTTTGCACAGTTGGTCACTGGGTGACTGGGATTAATATTCAGAAAAGTGGGTGGAGCCTATAAAAGCCAATCAAAATCCACCTATTGATCTTTAAGGGGAATATTTCATTGCTGCCATTCTTGCAATATTAATTACCTGTACCTGGTACAGTTGGCCATTGGGTGATAGGGGTTCAAATTCAGAAAAGGGGTGGAGCCACATCCAATCAGATTAATTTTATTTCATTGCAAATTATTGATGCCAAAGACCGCAAAGCTCACATACTTGGTCATTAATTAATTGTGTGTTAGGGTTCGGAAAAGTGGGCAGAGCCAACACTAGCCAAATACATACCCGGGCAATGCCGGGGGTCCAGCTAGTAAGGAATAAAGGTAATATTGAGAATCCCCCATGAGGCAATGGACTAGTCCAAAACCCGGTAGATCTGTCAGATTTGTACTGCCCTAAGAAGGAAGAGCTAGTCAACAGACAATTGGCAGCCAGTATATAAGTCAGGTGATACCTGGTATGAGCACATACCTTGTTTTTCATTTGTATGCAGTTCAGCAGCTCTTCCTTTTTGTGGTGCTGCCATTGGGGGGAGGGGAGAGTGTAGGCGCCTCCACCGGCGATGTCAGTGCCTTGGGGGGGCTGTCTGCACCTCCCCCTCCCATTATTTGGTGATGTCGCTCCCTGGTCATGCATCTTGCATACTCATGCACCTGGTTGCAATTTTCTACAAGGCAGGGACCTTTCCTTTAGGGGGCAACGTAGACACAGAACACATGGGGTTGGGCTATTTGTGGTTCTCTGCTACTCCCAACCCGCAACGGCAATAGTAAAAGCTGCAATTAGTGGTGAGCAGGTTCATAGGCAACCGCTATTTAACGGGCACAATAATTTAACCTCCTTGCCCCTAATCGTAGCTTTGGGAGTAGACGCACTTAGGCAGGGGGGTTTAGGGTTAGACAGCAGGGGTGGAGTGGTCAGGGTTAGGCACCTGGGTGGGTGGTCTTAGGGTTAGGTGTAGGTAGAGGGAGGGTTCAGTGTGAGAGTTGGCAGGGGTGTAGGTATACAATACCTGGTCCCAGGCAATCGCTACCTTCCTCAATTCCTAGTTAGTTTGCAGCTGTCCTGCAACCAGCTAATTACCATGAGGCTTCAATCCCTGCATGGTTATTGGCTGGCCGCAGGACTCCTTCAAACTAACCAGGAAGTGGAGGAGACGGGATCGGCAGGACCAGGTAATGTATGAAAGATGCCGGTAATGACATCACGCTACTATGGTTTTTAATGTTTTAGGACATTTCTAAAATCTATATATATAATAGAGTAAGTGCCTCAACCTTCAAGCAAGAAGAAGAAGTAGCGCCCTGCCCTCAGGGCCGGTCCAAGCAAGAAGAAGGGGCTGGTCCAAGCAAGAAGAAGACGTAGTGTCATATCAAACCAAGGACAAAGAGGGATAATTTGCTTGCATATTCAGTAGCAGTGCATTGTGGGTAACCACAAATGTTCACTTATAGCTAAATTATTGCAGATTTGCTTCTGTTTTAAGAAGGAAAATTACACCAAGCTTTGCTTTTTTTTAGTAGGAGGGCTTTTTGGTCTTTTTTATCCTCTTATACATTCTTAGTAGTTTGGGTCACCCTGAGCTGCTTGGTTACTCTGTTGTACTGGTCCAAGCCCTATCTCATACAGCCTTATCAATCTCTGCTATGTACTGATGAGGACCAAATGGCTGACATAGGCTGTCACATGTGGGTTTGATATGACTATGTAAAACTTAAAGCTATAGGCTTGCTTGACTTACCAAGGGTGAAAATGAATAATTTGCATATTTAGTAGTGGTGCATTGTGGGTAATCACAAATGTTCACTTATAGCTGAATTATTGCAGATTTTCTTCTGTTTTAAGAAGGCAAATTACATCAAGCTTTGATTTTTTTAGTAGGTGGTCTTTTTGCTCTCTTTTATCCACCTACACATTCCGAGCGGTTTGGGTCACCCTGAGCTGCTTGGTAACTCTGTTGTACTGGTCCAAGCCCTATCTCATACAGCCTTATCAATCCCTGCCATGTACTGATGAGGACCAAAAGTCTGAAACAGGCTGTCACATGTGGGTTTGATATGGCTGTGTAAAATTTAAAGCTATAGGCTTGCTATACACCAGCGGCTCTGGATGCTTGCTTGGCTTACCAAGGGGGAAAAGGAATAATTTGCATATTTAGTAGCAGTGCATTGTGGGTAACTACAAATGTTCACTTATAGCTGAATTATTGCAGATTTCCTTCTGTTTTAAAAAGGCAAATTACACCAATACAGTGTGCAGCATTGCAGAAAGTGACGACAGTGGAACGCACGATGGAACATGGAAGAGGTGAGTCATCCCCGCCCGCTGCCTCTTACTAATAGTGGCGGCTGCTACTGTGCTTAAGCAGGAGGGGAAGCGCACATGGGGGACCCAGGTGAGGGGGGGAGGGGTTCCTGCTGAGCTTAAGCTGGAGGGGGAGTGCACATGGGAGACCCAGGTGAGGGGGGTCCAACCCCCATCCCGCCGCTGTGCCCAATACCCTCTTCCTGTCCTCTACCCTCGTATGCGGCGTATGCTACGCCGGGGGTCGGCTAGTGTTAAATAATCATGCAGCCCTGTGTGATGCGAGTTCACAGCCTATTCTCCGCACATCGTGCAGCCCTGTGTGATGCGAGTATACAGCCTATTCTCAGCACGTCGTGCAGCCCTGTGTGATGCGAGTATACAGCCTATTCTCCACACATCGTGCAACCCTGTGTGATGCGAGTTCACAGCTTATTCTCAGAACATCGTGCAGCCCTGTGTAATGCGAGTATACAGCCTATTCTCCGCACATCGTGCAGCCCTGTGTGATGCGAGTATACAGCCTATTCTCAGCACATCGTGCAGCCCTGTGTGATGCGAGTATACAGCCTATTCTCAGAACATCGTGCAGCCCTGTGTAATGCGAGTATACAGCCTATTCTCATCACATCGTGCAGCCCTGTGTAATGCGAGTATACAGCCTATTCTCCGCACATCGTGCAGCCCTGTGTGATGCGAGTATACAGCCTATTCTCAGCACATCGTGCAGCCCTGTGTGATGCGAGTATACAGCCTATTCTCAGCACATCGTGCAGCCCTGTGTAATGCGAGTATACAGCCTATTCTCAGCACATCGTGCAACCCTGTGTGATGCGAGTATACAGCCTATTCTCCGCACATCGTGCAACCCTATGTGATGCGAGTATACAGCCTATTCTCCGCACATCGTGCAACCCTGTGTGATGCGAGTATACAGCCTATTCTCCGCACATCGTGCAACCCTGTGTGATGCGAGTATACAGCCTATTCTCCGCACATCGTGCAACCCTGTGTAATGCGAGTATACAGCCTATTCTCAGCACATTGTACAGCCCTGTGTAATGCGAGTATACAGCCTATTCTCCGCACATCGTGCAGCCCTGTGTGATGCGAGTGTACAGTCTGTTCTCCGCACATCGTGCAACCCTGTGTGATGCGAGTATAAAGCCTATTCTCCGCACATCGTGCAGCCATGTGTAATGCGAGTATACAGCCTATTCTCAGCACATCGTGCAACCCTGTGTGATGCGAGTATACAGCCTATTCTCCGCACATCGTGCAACCCTGTGTGATGTGAGTATACAGCCTATTCTCCGCACATCGTGCAACCCTGTGTAATGCGAGTATACAGCCTATTCTCCGCACATCGTGCAACCCTGTGTGATGCGAGTATACAGCCTATTCTCCACACATCGTGCAGCCCTGTGTGATGCGAGTATACAGCCTATTCTCATCACATCGTGCAGCCCTGTGTGATGCGAGTATACAGCCTATTCTCAGCACATCGTGCAGCCCTGTGTGATGCGAGTATACAGCCTATTCTCCGCACATCGTGCAACCCTGTGTGATGCGAGTATACAGCCTATTCTCAGCACATCGTGCAGTCCTGTGTAATGCGAGTATACAGCCTATTCTCAGCACATCGTGCAGCCCTGTGTAATGCGAGTATACAGCCTATTCTCCGCACATCGTGCAACCCTGTGTAATGCGAGTATACAGCCTATTCTCCGCACATCGTGCAACCCTGTGTGATGCGAGTATACAGCCTATTCTCCACACATCGTGCAACCCTGTGTGATGCGAGTATACAGCCTATTCTCAGCACATCGTGCAGCCCTGTGTGATGCGAGTATACAGCCTAGTCTTAGCACATCATGCAGCCCTGTGTAATGCGAGTATACAGCCTATTCTCAGCACATCGTGCAGCCCTGTGTGATGCGAGTTCACAGCTTATTCTCATCACAGCACATCGTGCAGCCCTGTGTAATGCGAGTATACAGCCTATTCTCCACACATCGTGCAGCCCTGTGTGATGCGAGTATACAGCCTATTCTCAGCACATCGTGCAGCCCTGTGTGATGCGAGTATACAGCCTATCCTCAGCACATCGTGCAGCCCTGTGTGATGCGAGTTCACAGCTTATTCTCATCACATCGTGCAGCCCTGTGTGATGCGAGTTCACAGCTTATTCTCATCACATCGTGCAGCCCTGTGTGATGCGAGTATACAGCCTATTCTCAGCACATCGTGCAGCCCTGTGTAATGCGAGTATACAGCCTATTCTCAGCACATCGTGCAGCCCTGTGTGATGCGAGTATACAGCCTATTCTCAGCACATCGTGCAGCCCTGTGTGATGCGAGTATACAGCCTATTCTCAGCACATCGTGCAGCCCTGTGTAATGCGAGTATACAGCCTATTCTCAGCACATCGTGCAGCCCTGTGTGATGCGAGTATACAGCCTATTCTCAGCACATCGTGCAGCCCTGTGTGATGCGAGTTCACAGCTTATTCTCCGCACATCGTGCAGCCCTGTGTGATGCGAGTATACAGCCTATTCTCAGCACATCGTGCAGCCCTGTGTGATGCGAGTATACAGCCTATTCTCAGCACATCGTGCAGCCCTGTGTGATGCGAGTATACAGCCTATTCTCCGCACATCGTGCAACCCTGTGTGATGCGAGTATACAGCCTATTCTCCGCACATCGTGCAGCCCTGTGTAATGCGAGTATACAGCCTATTCTCAGCACATCGTGCAGTCCTGTGTGATGTGAGTATACAGCCTATTCTCAGCACATCGTGCAACCCTGTGTAATGCGAGTATACAGCCTATTCTCAGCACATCGTGCAGCCCTGTGTGATGGGAGTATACAGCCTATTCTCAGCACATCGTGCAGCCCTGTGTGATGCGAGTATACAGCCTATTCTCAGCACATCGTGCAGCCCTGTGTGATGCGAGTTCACAGCTTATTCTCATCACATCGTGCAGCCCTGTGTGATGTGAGTATACAGCCTATTCTCAGCACATCGTGCAGCCCTGTGTGATGCGAGTATACAGCCTATTCTCAGCACATCGTGCAGCCCTGTGTGATGCGAGTTCACAGCTTATTCTCATCACATCGTGCAACCCTGTGTGATGCGAGTATAAAGCCTATTCTCCGCACATCGTGCAGCCATGTGTAATGCGAGTATACAGCCTATTCTCAGCACATCGTGCAACCCTGTGTGATGCGAGTAGAGTTGGGCCGAACCTCCGATTTTAGGTTCGCGAACCGGGTTCGCGAACTTTCGCGGAACGTTCGGTTCGCGTTAAAGTTCGCGAACCGCAATAGACTTCAATGGGGATGCGAACTTTGAAAAAAAAAATAATTATGCTGGCCACAAAAGTGATGGAAAAGATGTTTCAAGGGGTCTAACACCTGGAGGGGGGCATGGCGGAGTAGGATACACGCCAAAAGTCCCCGGGAAAAATCTGGATTTGACGCAAAGCAGCGTTTTAAGGGCAGAAATCACATTGAATGCTAAATGACAGGCCTAAAGTGCTTTAAAACATCTTGCATGTGTATACATCAATCAGGTAGTGTAATTAAGGTACTGCTTCACACTGACACACCAAACTCACCGTGTAACGCACCGCAAACAGCTGTTTGTACTAGTGACGGCCGTGCTGGACTGGTGCGCACCATGGCGAGAGTGCAGGTTTTGGTGGCTTTACAGCCCATATGGTCGGCCTGGCTGATGTAGCTGAATGACAGAACAGTGACTGTCCAGCTGATCAAATTTGGTCTGACCACAATGAAGCAACGACCTTATTATCTTTTGTGTGCCCCCCGAGACACTCATCTAGGCGCCGGTCATTGCTTCATTGTGATACGCAAGCCCCTTCACCACGGCAAGGTAATGATCACGAAGGGGAATGGGCGCATGTACATGCCTTTTCTTTTGTTGTTGCAGCTGCCCTCAGTGCAGCCAGAAAAATTAGGCAGTCATGTACACGCACCATAAAAATTATTACAGCGGCCGCTGCTAGCAGCGGCCTAAAAAATTCAGCAATCCGCCT
Source organism: Hyperolius riggenbachi (assembly GCF_040937935.1). NCBI lineage: Eukaryota > Metazoa > Chordata > Amphibia > Anura > Hyperoliidae > Hyperolius > Hyperolius riggenbachi. Next base: position 59,163,994 of record NC_090646.1, read on the forward strand.
GGAGTCCCGGACCCTGTTGGTGGTGGCGGAGAAGGTAGTGAAGCGGCCTGCAGGCAGACATGCTGTGTGGAGGGACTGGGAGCGACTTAGTCTTTTTGGGGCAGGCCAGGCAGCCAGTCACACGGCGTGCAGGCAGAGATGCTGTGTGTGCGGGGACTGACTTAGTCTTGGGGCGGGCAGCAGCCCTCCGGGATCCATGCCTCATTCATTTTGATAAAGGTGAGGTACTTAACACTTTTGTGACTTAGGCGACTTCTCTTCTCTGTGACAATGCCTCCAGCTGCGCTGAAGGTCCTTTCTGAGAGGACGCTTGCGGCAGGGCAGGAGAGAAGTTGGATGGCAAATTGGGACAGCTCTGGCCACAGGTCAAGCCTGCGCACCCAGTAGTTCAAGGGTTCCTCATCGCTGTTCACAGCAGTGTCTACATCCACACTTAAGGCCAGGTAGTCGGCTACCTGCCGGTCGAGGCGTTGGTGGAGGGTGGATCCGGAAGGGCTACGGCGAGGCGTTGGACTAAAGAACGTCCGCATGTCCGACATCACCATGAGATCGCTGGAGCGTCCTGTCTTTGACTGCGTGGACACGGGAGGAGGATTAGTGGCAGTGGTACCTTGCTGGCGTTGTGCTGTCACATCACCCTTAAAGGCATTGTAAAGCATAGTTGACAGCTGGTTCTGCATGTGCTGCATCCTTTCCACCTTCCGGTGAGTTGGTAACAGGTCCGCCACTTTGTGCCTGTACCGAGGGTCTAGTAGTGTGGCCACCCAGTACAGCTCATTCCCCTTGAGGTTTTTTATACGGGGGTCCCTCAACAGGCAGGACAGCATAAAAGACGACATCTGCACAAAGTCGGATCCAGTACCCTCCATCTCCTCTTGCTCTTCCTCAGTGACGTCAGGTAAGTCAACCTCCTCCCCCCAGCCGCGAACAATACCACGGGAAGGTTGAGCAGCACAAGCCCCCTGCGACGTCTGCTGCGGTTGGTCTCCTGCCGCTGTCCCCTCCTCCTCCTCCTCCTCCTCCCCCAAAGAAACACCTTGCTCATCATCCTCTGAGTCTGACTCGTCTTCTGCACACGACCTCTCTTCTTCCTCCTCCTCCCCCCTCTGTGCTGCCGCAGGTGTTGAGGAAACAGCTGGGTCTGATGAAAATTGGTCCCATGCCTGTTCCTGCCGTAACGGTTCCTGGTCACGCTCATTCGCAGCTTCATCCGCCACTCTACGCACAGCACGCTCCAAGAAGTACGCGTAGGGAATTAAGTCGCTGATGGTGCCCTCACTGCGGCTCACCAGGTTGGTCACCTCCTCAAACGGCCGCATGAGCCTGCATGCATTTTTCATCAGTGTCCAGTTGTCGGGCCAGAACATCCCCATCTTCCCAGACTGTTTCGTTCTACTCCAGTTGTAGAGGTACTGGGTGACGGCTTTCTTCTGTTCTAGCAGGCGGGAGAACATGAGCAGGGTCGAGTTCCAGCGAGTGGGGCTATCGCAAATGAGGCGTCTCACCGGCATGTTGTTTTTACGCTGAATTTCTGCAAATCGTGCCATGGCTGTGTAAGAGCGCCTCAAATGCCCACAGAACTTCCTGGCCTGCTTCAGGACATCCGCTAAGCCAGGGTACTTTGCCACAAATCTTTGAACCACTAGATTCATGACATGTGCCATGCAGGGTATGTGTGTCAGCTTCCCCATATGCAAAGCGGCAAGCAGATTGCTGCCGTTGTCGCACACCACGTTGCCTATCTCCAGGTGGTGCGGGGTCAGCCACTCATCCACCTGTTTCTTAAGGGCAGCCAGGAGAGCTGCTCCAGTGTGACTCTCCGCTTTGAGACAAGCCATGTCTAAGATGGCGTGACACCGTCGTACCTGGCATGCAGCATAGGCCCTGCGGAGCTGGGGCTGTGTAGCTGGAGAGGAGAACTGCCACTCAGCCAAGGAGGAGGAGGAGGACAGCGAAGAGCATGTAGCAGGAGGAGAGGAGGTGGCAGGAGGCCTGCCTGCAAGCCGTGGAGGTGTCACAATTTGGTCCGCCGGTTTCTGCTTGCCATCGTTCACCACCAGGTTCACCCAATGGGCTGTGTAGGTAATGTAGCGGCCCTGCCCGTGCTTGGCAGACCAGCCATCCGTGGTCAGGTGTACCCTTGACCCAACGCTCTTCGCAAGAGATGACACCACTTGCCTCTCAACTTCACGGTGCAGTTGGGGTATGGCCTTTCTCGAAAAATAAGTGCGGCCTGGCATCTTCCACTGCGGTGTTCCGATGGCCACAAATTTACGGAAGGCCTCAGAGTCCACCAGCCGGTATGGTAACAGCTGGCGAGCTAACAGTTCCGCCACGCCAGCTGTCAGACGCCGGGCAAGGGGGTGACTGGCCAAAAGTGGCTTCTTCCGCTCAAACATTTCCTTTACGGACACCTGACTGCTGCTGTGGGCAGAGGAGCAGGAACCGCTCAAGGGCAGAGGCGGAGTGGAGGAGGGTGCCTGTGAAGGTGCAAGGGAGAAAGCGGCAGAAGCAGATGATGCACCTGAAGGAGGAAGAGGAGAAGGAGGGTGACTTTTCTTTTGTGTGCTGCTGCTGCTTTTGCTCAGGTGGCCATCCCATTGCTGTTTGTGCCTTTTCTCCAGGTGCCTTCGTAAGGCACTTGTCCCTACGTGAGTGTTGGCCTTTCCACGGCTCAATTTTTGTTGGCAGAGCGAACAGATGGCTTTGGTCCGATCTGAGGCACACACATTAAAAAATGTCCACACCGCTGAGCCACCCTGGGATGTGGGCACTATGGGGACCTCAGCAGCTGATGCTGAAGGGCAAGTTGGCTGGCTGTACATAGGTGGCGATACATGGTGCCGGACTCTGCCACCAGCTGTTTCTGACGAAGAGCTGCCCCAGCTTCTTTCAGCAACTTCTCTCCTCCTACTACTCTCTGACTCCCCCTCTGAACTTTCCCCCTCTTCATCTCCTCTATTGGGAACATACAGAGGATCCCTATTACCGTCATCATCGTAGTCATCCTGCCCAGCTTCGCTTGCCTCAGACAAATCCAAACTTGCACCATCAGTAGGTCCTTCATCCTCCTGACACGTTACATCCATAGTGTTGCCGCGTAACTCAGACATATTAGCTGGTGAAAATTCATCTGGCTGTAACAACAATGGCTGTGCATCAGTGATTTCAACACTAAATAATTCTTGCGAAGTGTCAAATGCAGCGGAAGTGGTGCTAGTAGTAGCGCTGGTGGCTGAGCAAGATGAGGTGTTCTGTGTCGCTAAATACTCAACCACGTCCTGACAATCTTGGGAGGTGATGGGACGTGCCTTCTTCCGAGCACTGTACTGTGGGCCAGGTCCACACGAAATTACATTTACACGACCTCGCGCAGACCTGCCGGGTGGCCTTCCTCTGCCTCTGCCACTACCTCTTCCTCTACCTGTTTTGTCCATATTGGGTATGCACGGAGTGGTATATCACACTGCGTGCACTCACGTAGGTAGGTGGGTTCACTTAACTGCACAGGTATGCGCACTGATGCGGTGGATTCACTGAACAGTACAGGTATACAGTGGCAGGTTCACTGAACACAACAGGTATGCAGTGGCGGGTTCACTGAACAGGTATACAGTGGCGGGTCCACTGAACAGAACAGGTATACAGTGGCGGGTTCACAGAACAGGTATGCAGTGGCAGGATCACTGAACACAATAGGTATGCAGTGGCGTGTTCACTAAACAGGTATACAGTGGCGGGTCCACTGAAGTGAACAGGTATACAGTGGTGGGTCCACTGAACAGAACAGGTATACAGTGGCGGGTCCACTGAACAGAACAGGTATACAGTGGCGGGTCCACTGAACAGGTATACAGTGGCGGGTCCACTGAACAGAACAGGTATACAGTGGCGGGTCCACTGAACAGAACAGGTATACAGTGGTGGGTTCACAGAACAGGTATGCAGTGGCAGGATCACTGAACACAATAGGTATGCAGTGGCGTGTTCACTAAACAGGTATACAGTGGCGGGTCCACTGAACAGAACAGGTATACAGTGGCGGGTTCACAGAACAGGTATGCAGTGGCAGGATCACTGAACACAATAGGTATGCAGTGGCGTGTTCACTAAACAGGTATACATTGGCGGGTCCACTGAACAGAACAGGTATACAGTGGCGGGTCCACTGAACAGAACAGGTATACAGTGGCGGGTCCACTGAACAGAACAGGTATACAGTGGCGGGTTCACAGAACAGGTATACAGTGGCGGGTCCACTGAACAGAACAGGTATACAGTGGCGGGTTCACAGAACAGGTATGCAGTGGCAGGATCACTGAACACAATAGGTATGCAGTGGCGTGTTCACTAAACAGGTATACAGTGGCGGGTCCACTGAACAGAACAGGTATACAGTGGCGGGTCCACTGAACAGAACAGGTATACAGTGGCGGGTCCACTGAACAGTACAGGTATACAGTGGCGGGTCCACTGAACAGAACAGGTATACAGTGGCGGGTTCACAGAACAGGTATGCAGTGGCAGGATCACTGAACACAATAGGTATGCAGTGGCCTGTTCACTAAACAGGTATACAGTGGCGGGTCCACTGAACAGAACAGGTATACAGTGGCGGGTCCACTGAACAGAACAGGTATACAGTGGCGGGTCCACTGAACAGAACAGGTATACAGTGGCGGGTTCACAGAACAGGTATACAGTGGCGGGTCCACTGAACAGAACAGGTATACAGTGGCGGGTTCACAGAACAGGTATGCAGTGGCAGGATCACTGAACACAATAGGTATGCAGTGGCGTGTTCACTAAACAGGTATACAGTGGCGGGTCCACTGAACAGAACAGGTATACAGTGGCGGGTTCACTGAACAGGTATACAGTGGCGGGTCCACTGAACAGAACAGGTATACAGTGGCGGGTTCACAGAACAGGTATGCAGTGGCAGGTTCACTGAACACAACAGGTATGCAGTGGCGGGTTCACTGAACAGGTATACAGTGGCGGGTCCACTAAACAGAACAGGTATACAGTGGCGGGTCCACTGAACAGAACAGGTATACAGTGGCGGGTCCACTGAACAGAACAGGTATACAGTGGCGGGTTCACAGAACAGGTATACAGTGGTGGGTCCACTGAACAGAACAGGTATACAGTGGCGGGTTCACAGAACAGGTATGCAGTGGCAGGATCACTGAACAGGTATGCAGTGGCAGGATCACTGAACAGGTATGGAGTGGCAGGATCACAGTACAGGTATGCAGTGGGCTGAGGGCTCACTGAACAGAACAGGTATGCAGTGGCAGGATCACTGAACAGGTATGCAGTGGCAGGATCACTGAACAGGTATGCAGTGGCAGGATCACAGTACAGGTATGCAGTGGGCTGAGGGCTCACTGAACAGAACAGGTATGCAGCCAGGAAGAAGTTAAGCCTAACTAATCTTTCCCTATATGAGAGACTGCAGCAGCTCGCCCTACTCTCACTAATGCAGGCACACGAGTGGCCGTAATGGCCGCCGCTGCCTGCCTTATATAAGGGGGGGTGGGGCTCCAGGGGCTAGTGTAGCCTAATTGGCTACACTGGGCCTGCTGACTGTGATGTAGAGGGTCAAAGTTGACCCTCAGTGCATTATGGGGCGAACCGAACTTCTTCCGCAAAAGGTTCGCGTGCGGTACCCGCACGCGAACCACCTACGTTCGCGCGAACCACGTTCGCCGGCGAACCGTTCGGCCCAACTCTAGATGCGAGTATACAGCCTATTGTGTGATGTGAGTATACAGCCTGTGTGATGTGAGTATACAGCCTATTCTCCGCACATCGTGCAACCCTGTGTAATGCGAGTATACAGCCTATTCTCCGCACATCGTGCAACCCTGTGTGATGCGAGTATACAGCCTATTCTCCACACATCGTGCAGCCCTGTGTGATGCGAGTATACAGCCTATTCTCATCACATCGTGCAGCCCTGTGTGATGCGAGTATACAGCCTATTGTCAGCACATCGTGCAGCCCTGTGTGATGCGAGTATACAGCCTATTCTCCGCACATCGTGCAACCCTGTGTGATGCGAGTATACAGCCTATTCTCAGCACATCGTGCAGTCCTGTGTAATGCGAGTATACAGCCTATTCTCAGCACATCGTGCAGCCCTGTGTAATGCGAGTATACAGCCTATTCTCCGCACATCGTGCAACCCTGTGTAATGCGAGTATACAGCCTATTCTCCGCACATCGTGCAACCCTGTGTGATGCGAGTATACAGCCTATTCTCCACACATCGTGCAACCCTGTGTGATGCGAGTATACAGCCTATTCTCAGCACATCGTGCAGCCCTGTGTGATGCGAGTATACAGCCTATTCTTAGCACATCATGCAGCCCTGTGTAATGCGAGTATACAGCCTATTCTCAGCACATCGTGCAGCCATGTGTGATGCGAGTTCACAGCTTATTCTCATCACAGCACATCGTGCAACCCTGTGTAATGCGAGTATACAGCCTATTCTCCGCACATCGTGCAACCCTGTGTGATGCGAGTATACAGCCTATTCTCCACACATCGTGCAGCCCTGTGTGATGCGAGTATACAGCCTATTCTCAGCACATCGTGCAGCCCTGTGTGATGCGAGTATACAGCCTATTCTCAGCACATCGTGCAGCCCTGTGTGATGCGAGTTCACAGCTTATTCTCATCACATCGTGCAGCCCTGTGTGATGCGAGTTCACAGCTTATTCTCATCACATCGTGCAGCCCTGTGTGATGCGAGTATACAGCCTATTCTCAGCACATCGTGCAGCCCTGTGTAATTCGAGTATACAGCCTATTCTCAGCACATCGTGCAGCCCTGTGTGATGCGAGTATACAGCCTATTCTCAGCACATCGTGCAGCCCTGTGTGATGCGAGTATACAGCCTATTCTCAGCACATCGTGCAGCCCTGTGTAATGCGAGTATACAGCCTATTCTCAGCACATCGTGCAGCCCTGTGTGATGCGAGTATACAGCCTATTCTCAGCACATCGTGCAGCCCTGTGTGATGCGAGTTCACAGCTTATTCTCCGCACATCGTGCAGCCCTGTGTGATGCGAGTATACAGCCTATTCTCAGCACATCGTGCAGCCCTGTGTGATGCGAGTATACAGCCTATTCTCAGCACATCGTGCAGCCCTGTGTGATGCGAGTATACAGCCTCTTCTCCGCACATCGTGCAACCCTGTGTGATGCGAGTATACAGCCTATTCTCCGCACATCGTGCAGCCCTGTGTAATGCGAGTATACAGCCTATTCTCAGCACATCGTGCAGTCCTGTGTGATGTGAGTATACAGCCTATTCTCAGCACATCGTGCAACCCTGTGTAATGCGAGTATACAGCCTATTTTCAGCACATCGTGCAGCCCTGTGTGATGGGAGTATACAGCCTATTCTCAGCACATCGTGCAGCCCTGTGTGATGGGAGTATACAGCCTATTCTCAGCACATCGTGCAGCCCTGTGTGATGCGAGTTCACAGCTTATTCTCATCACATCGTGCAGCCCTGTGTGATGTGAGTATACAGCCTATTCTCAGCACATCGTGCAGCCCTGTGTGATGCGAGTTCACAGCTTATTCTCATCACATCGTGCAGCCCTGTGTAATGCGAGTATACAGCCTATTCTCCGCACATCGTGCAGCCATGTGTAATGCGAGTATACAGCCTATTCTCAGCACATCGTGCAGCCCTGTGTGATGCGAGTATACAGCCTATTCTCAGCACATCATGCAGCCCTGTGTGATGCGAGTATACAGCCTATTCTCAGCACATCGTGCAGCCCTGTGTGATGCGAGTTCACAGCTTATTCTCAGCACATCGTGCAGCCCTGTGTGATGCGAGTATACAGCCTATTCTCAGCACATCATGCAGCCCTGTGTGATGCGAGTATACAGCCTATTCTCAGCACATCGTGCAGCCCTGTGTGATGCGAGTATACAGCCTATTCTCAGCACATCGTGCAGCCCTGTGTGATGCGAGTATACAGCCTATTCTCAGCACATCGTGCAGCCCTGTGTAATGCGAGTATACAGCCTATTCTCAGCACATCGTGCAGCCCTGTGTGATGCGAGTATACAGCCTATTCTCAGCACATCGTGCAGCCCTGTGTGATGCGAGTATACAGCCTATTCTCAGCACATCGTGCAGCCCTGTGTGATGCGAGTATACAGCCTATTCTCAGCACATCGTGCAGCCCTGTGTGATGCGAGTATACAGCCTCTTCTCCGCACATCGTGCAACCCTGTGTGATGCGAGTATACAGCCTATTCTCCGCACATCGTGCAGCCCTGTGTAATGCGAGTATACAGCCTATTCTCAGCACATCGTGCAGTCCTGTGTGATGTGAGTATACAGCCTATTCTCAGCACATCGTGCAACCCTGTGTAATGCGAGTATACAGCCTATTTTCAGCACATCGTGCAGCCCTGTGTGATGGGAGTATACAGCCTATTCTCAGCACATCGTGCAGCCCTGTGTGATGGGAGTATACAGCCTATTCTCAGCACATCGTGCAGCCCTGTGTGATGCGAGTTCACAGCTTATTCTCATCACATCGTGCAGCCCTGTGTGATGTGAGTATACAGCCTATTCTCAGCACATCGTGCAGCCCTGTGTGATGCGAGTTCACAGCTTATTCTCATCACATCGTGCAGCCCTGTGTAATGCGAGTATACAGCCTATTCTCCGCACATCGTGCAGCCATGTGTAATGCGAGTATACAGCCTATTCTCAGCACATCGTGCAGCCCTGTGTGATGCGAGTATACAGCCTATTCTCAGCACATCATGCAGCCCTGTGTGATGCGAGTATACAGCCTATTCTCAGCACATCGTGCAGCCCTGTGTGATGCGAGTTCACAGCTTATTCTCATCACATCGTGCAGCCCTGTGTAATGCGAGTATACAGACTATTCTCCGCACATCGTGCAGCCCTGTGTAATGCGAGTATACAGCCTATTCTCAGCACATCGTGCAGCCCTGTGTAACGCGAGTATACAGCCTATTCTCCGCACATCGTGCAGCCCTGTGTAATGCGAGTATACAGACTATTCTCCGCACATCGTGCAGCCCTGTGTAATGCGAGTATACAGCCTATTCTCCGCACATCGTGCAGCCCTGTGTAATGCGAGTATACAGCCTATTCTCCGCACATCGTGCAGCCCTGTGTAATGCGAGTATACAGCCTATTCTCCGCACATCGTGCAGCCCTGTGTAATGCGAGTATACAGACTATTCTCCGCACATCGTGCAGCCCTGTGTAATGCGAGTATACAGCCTATTCTCCGCACATCGTGCAGCCCTGTGTAATGCGAGTATACAGCCTATTCTCAGCACATCGTGCAGCCCTGTGTGATGCGAGTATACAGACTATTCTCAGCACATCGTGCAGCCCTGTGTAATGCGAGTATACAGACTATTCTCCGCACATCGTGCAGCCCTGTGTGATGCGAGTATACAGCCTATTCTCAGCACATCGTGCAGCCCTGTGTAATGCGAGTATACAGCCTATTCTCAGCACATCGTGCAGCCCTGTGTGATGCGAGTATACAGACTATTCTCCGCACATCGTGCAGCCATGTGTAATGCGAGTATACAGCCTATTCTCCGCACATCGTGCAGCCCTGTGTAATGCGAGTATACAGCCTATTCTCAGCACATCGTGCAGCCCTGTGTGATGCGAGTTCACAGTTTATTCTCATCACATCGTGCAGCTCTGTGTGATGCGAGTTCACAGCTTATTCTCATCACATCGTGCAGCCCTGTGTAATGCGAGTATACAGCCTATTCTCAGCACATCGTGCAGCCCTGTGTAATGCGAGTATACAGCCTATTCTCAGCACATCGTGCAGCCCTGTGTGATGCGAGTATACAGCCTATTCTCAGCACATCGTGCAGTCCTGTGTGATGTGAGTATACAGCCTATTCTCAGCACATCTCGCAACCCTGTGTAATGCGAGTATACAGCCTATTCTCAGCACATCGTTTAGCCCTGTGTGATGCGAGTATACAGCCTATTCTCAGCACATCGTGCAGCCCTGTGTGATGCGAGTTCACAGCTTATTCTCATCACATCGTGCAGCCCTGTGTGATGCGAGTATACAGCCTATTCTCAGCACATCGTGCAGCCCTGTGTGATGCGAGTTCACAGCTTATTCTCATCACATCGTGCAGCCCTGTGTGATGCGAGTATACAGCCTATTCTCAGCACATCGTGCAGCCCTGTGTGATGCGAGTATACAGCCTATTCTCAGCACATCGTGCAACCCTGTGTGATGCGAGTATACAGCCTATTCTCAGCACATCGTGCAGCCCTGTGTGATGCGAGTATACAGCCTATTCTCAGCACATCGTGCAGCCCTGTGTGATGCGAGTATACAGCCTATTCTCAGCACATCATGCAGCCCTGTGTGATGCGAGTATACAGCCTATTCTCAGCACATCGTGCAGCCCTGTGTGATGCGAGTTCACAGCTTATTCTCATCACATCGTGCAGCCCTGTGTAATGCGAGTATACAGACTATTCTCCGCACATCGTGCAGCCCTGTGTAATGCGAGTATACAGACTATTCTCCGCACATCGTGCAGCCCTGTGTAATGCGAGTATACAGCCTATTCTCAGCACATCGTGCAGCCCTGTGTGATGCGAGTATACAGCCTATTCTCAGCACATCGTGCAGCCCTGTGTAATGCGAGTATACAGCCTATTCTCAGCACATCGTGCAGCCCTGTGTGATGCGAGTATACAGACTATTCTCCGCACATCGTGCAGCCATGTGTAATGCGAGTATACAGCCTATTCTCCGCACATCGTGCAGCCCTGTGTAATGCGAGTATACAGCCTATTCTCAGCACATCGTGCAGCCCTGTGTGATGCGAGTTCACAGTTTATTCTCATCACATCGTGCAGCTCTGTGTGATGCGAGTTCACCGCTTATTCTCATCACATCGTGCAGCCCTGTGTAATGCGAGTATACAGCCTATTCTCAGCACATCGTGCAGCCATGTGTAATGCGAGTATACAGCCTATTCTCAGCACATCGTGCAGCCCTGTGTGATGCGAGTATACAGCCTATTCTCAGTACATTGTGCAGCCCTGTGTGATGTGAGAATACAGCCTATTCTCAGCACATCGTGCAACCCTGTGTAATGCGAGTATACAGCCTATTCTCAGCACATCGTTTAGCCCTGTGTGATGCGAGTATACAGCCTATTCTCAGCACATCGTGCAGCCCTGTGTGATGCGAGTTCACAGCTTATTCTCATCACATCGTGCAGCCCTGTGTGATGCGAGTATACAGCCTATTCTCAGCACATCGTGCAGCCCTGTGTGATGCGAGTATACAGCCTATTCTCAGCACATCGTGCAACCCTGTGTGATGCGAGTATACAGCCTATTCTCAGCACATCGTGCAGCCCTGTGTGATGCGAGTATACAGCCTATTCTCAGCACATCGTGCAGCCCTGTGTGATGCAAGTTCACAGCTTATTCTCATCACATCGTGCAGCCCTGTGTAATGCGAGTATACAGACTATTCTCCGCACATCGTGCAGTCCTGTGTAATGCGAGTATACAGCCTATTCTCAGCACATCGTGCAGTCCTGTGTGATGCGAGTATACAGACTATTCTCCGCACATCGTGCAGCCATGTGTAATGCGAGTATACAGCCTATTCTCAGCACATCGTGCAGCCCTGTGTAATGCGAGTATACAGCCTATTCTCAGCACATCGTGCAGCCCTGTGTAATGCGAGTATACAGCCTATTCTCAGCACATCGTGCAGCCCTGTGTGATGCGAGTATACAGCCTATTCTCTGCACATCGTGCAGCCCTGTGTGATGCGAGTTCACAGCTTATTCTCCGCACATCGTGCAGCCCTGTGTAATGCGAGTATACAGCCTATTCTCAGCACATCGTGCAGCCCTGTGTGATGCGAGTATACAGCCTATTCTCAGCACATCGTGCAGCCCTGTGTGTTGCGAGTATACAGCCTATTCTCAGCACATCGTGCAGCCCTGTGTGATGCGAGTATACAGCCTATTCTCAGCACATCGTGCAGCCCTGTGTGATGCGAGTTCACAGCTTATTCTCATCACATCGTGCAGCCCTGTGTGATGCGAGTATACAGCCTATTCTCAGCACATCGTGCAGCCCTGTGTGATGCGAATATACAGCCTATTCTCAGCACATCGTGCAACCCTGTGTGATGCGAGTATACAGCCTATTCTCAGCACATCGTGCAGCCCTGTGTGATGCGAGTATACAGCCTATTCTCAGCACATCGTGCAGCCCTGTGTGATGCGAGTTCACAGCTTATTCTCATCACATCGTGCAGCCCTGTGTAATGCGAGTATACAGCCTATTCTCCGCACATCGTGCAGTCCTGTGTAATGCGAGTATACAGCCTATTCTCTGCACATCGTGCAGCCATGTGTAATGCGAGTATACAGCCTATTCTCAGCACATCGTGCAGCCCTTTGTGATGCGAGTATACAGCCTATTCTCAGCACATCGTGCAACCCTGTGTGATGCGAGTTCACAGCCTATTCTCCGCACATCGTGCAACCCTGTGTGATGCAAGTATACAGCCTATTCTCAGCACATCGTGCAGCCCTGTGTAATGCGAGTATACAGCCTATTCTCAGCACATCGTGCAGCCCTGTGTAATGCGAGTATACAGCCTATTCTCAGCACATCGTGCAGCCCTGTGTGATGCGAGTATACAGCCTATTCTCAGTACATCGTGCAGCCCTGTGTAATGCGAGTATACAGCCTATTCTCAGCACATCGTGCAGCCCTGTGTGATGCGAGTATACAGCCTATTCTCAGCACATCGTGCAGCCCTGTGTGATGCGAGTATACAGCCTATTCTCAGCACATCGTGCAGTCCTGTGTGATGTGAGTATACAGACTATTCTCCGCACATCGTGCAGCCCTGTGTGATGCGAGTATACAGCCTATTCTCAGCACATCGTGCAGTCCTGTGTGATGTGAGTATACAGCCTATTCTCCGCACATCGTGCAGCCCTGTGTAATGCGAGTATACAGCCTATTCTCAGCACATCGTGCAGCCCTGTGTAATGCGAGTATACAGCCTATTCTCAGCACATCGTGCAGCCCTGTGTGATGCGAGTATACAGCCTATTCTCAGTACATCGTGCAGCCCTGTGTAATGCGAGTATACAGACTATTCTCCGCACATCGTGCAGCCCTGTGTAATGCGAGTATACAGCCTATTCTCAGCACATCGTGCAGCCCTGTGTAATGCGAGTATACAGCCTATTCTCAGCACATCGTGCAGCCCTGTGTGATGCGAGTATACAGCCTATTCTCAGTACATTGTGCAGCCCTGTGTGATGTGAGAATACAGCCTATTCTCAGCACATCGTGCAACCCTGTGTAATGCGAGTATACAGCCTATTCTCAGCACATCGTGCAGCCCTGTGTGATGCGAGTATACAGCCTATTCTCAGCACATCGTGTAGCCCTGTGTGATGCGAGTATACAGCCTATTCTCAGCACATCGTGCAGTCCTGTGTAATGCGAGTATACAGACTATTCTCCGCACATCGTGCAGCCCTGTGTAATGCGAGTATACAGCCTATTCTCAGCACATCGTGCAGCCCTGTGTGATAAGAGTATACAGCCTATTCTCAGCACATCGTGCAGCCCTGTGTGATGCGAGTATACAGCCTATTCTCAGCACATCGTGTAGCCCTGTGTGATGCGAGTATACAGCCTATTCTCAGCACATCGTGCAACCCTGTGTGATGCGAGTATACAGCCTATTCTCCGCACATCGTGCAACCCTGTGTGATGCGAGTATACAGCCTATTCTCATCACATCGTGCAGCTCTGTGTGATGCGAGTATACAGCCTATTCTCAGCACATCGTGCAGCCCTGTGTGATGCGAGTTCACAGCTTATTCTCATCACATCGTGCAGCCCTGTGTAATGCGAGTATACAGACTATTCTCCGCACATCGTGCAGCCATGTGTAATGCGAGTATACAGCCTATTCTCAGCACATCGTGCAGTCCTGTGTAATGCGAGTATACAGCCTATTCTCCGCACATCGTGCAGCCCTGTGTGATGCGAGTATACAGCCTATTCTCAGCACATCATGCAGCCCTGTGTGATGCGAGTATACAGACTATTCTCAGCACATCGTGCAGCCCTGTGTAATGCGAGTATACAGCCTATTCTCAGCACATCGTGCAGTCCTGTGTAATGCGAGTATACAGCCTATTCTCAGCACATCGTGCAGCCCTGTGTGATGCGAGTATACAGCCTATTCTCAGCACATCGTGCAACCCTGTGTGATGCGAGTTCACAGCCTATTCTCCGCACATCGTGCAACCCTGTGTGATGCAAGTATACAGCCTATTCTCAGCACATCGTGCAGCCCTGTGTAATGCGAGTATACAGCCTATTCTCAGCACATCGTGCAGCCATGTGTAATGCGAGTATACAGCCTATTCTCAGCACATCGTGCAGCCCTGTGTGATGCGAGTATACAGCCTATTCTCCGCACATCGTGCAGCCCTGTGTGATGCGAGTATACAGCCTATTCTCAGCACATCGTGCAGCCCTGTGTGATGCGAGTTCACAGCTTATTCTCATCACATCGTGCAGCCCTGTGTAATGCGAGTATACAGCCTATTCTCCGCACATCGTGCAGCCCTGTGTGATGCGAGTATACAGCCTATTCTCAGCACATCGTTCAACCCTGTGTGATGCGAGTATACAGCCTATTCTCAGCACATCGTGCAGCCCTGCGTGATGCGAGTATACAGCCTATTCTCCGCACATCGTACAGCCCTGTGTGATGCGAGTATACAGCCTATTCTCAGCACATCGTGCAGCCCTGTGTAATGCGAGTATACAGCCTATTCTCAGCACATCGTGCAGCCCTGTGTGATGCGAGTATACAGCCTATTCTAAGCACATCGTGTAGCCCTGTGTGATGCGAGTTCACAGATTATTCTCATCACATCGTGCAGCTCTGTGTGATGCGAGTTCTGCGCGGCAGGAAACACAAGCCGATTACTGGATTTCCTCTTTATTCTGTGCTCCCTTGACTCCTCTCACTGAAGATAAGTAACATTAATTAAATCTCGTCCTGCTAACGACTTCAAAGTAAGAAAGAATGAGATAAGGCCTAAATGAGAGAGATACGGAAATGTAATTTGTCATTCACAGTGGAAAGCTGTATCAAAACTAAGAGTACGAGATTAATGTAAAATCACATTGGATTAAGTGTAAAATATAGGAATCGGCAAGGGGCCTTAGAAATCAGGACACAAAGTGCAGAGCGAGGCTCAGCGGAGCGGATTCATCAGCTAAAATCAGAGAAAACTGATACAATACTTTACAGTACTATAGTGTTCGATCAGCTGGTCACATGATGAAGCCGATAAAGTTATTGAGATTTTAGATTAACTTTTAATATTGAATCCTTTTCGATGCCTAAGCCTATTTTCCCCGCTAATGAAAGCTCCTTTTATCTCTTTCCTGCTCTCAGAAGCCATTTTCTGCAAGGAAAGTGTTTTATAGTTGTAATTTCTTATCAGTAACGGTCACACTGTAGTCTGACCCAGTCCTGACTCAGACAGGAACTGCCACTTACATACCTGATGTTTAACTCTTTCAGGCAGAGAAAGAAAAAAAGGAACACAGCATAGTTATTTGTGTGCCTGGCACTGTACACACCCATGTCTATCTCATCATGTCACATGTCACCTCGGGTATCCTTTAACTTATCTGTATGTTTTTGGGATGTGGGAGGAAACCCGAATGCCCGGAGGAAACACACATAGACACAGAGAACATACAAACTCCTTGCAGATGTTGACCTGTCTGGGATTCAAACCGGGGACCCAGCGCTGCAAGGTGAGAGCACTAACCACTACGCCACCATGCTGCCCAATGATGATACACATGGAAGAGGGGGTGACACATGAATTGGAGGGGTGCTGCTGCACATGACAGTGGATCCACAACATACATGGCCTGGGGCACAAAAAAGTATAAATCTGGCATTCATTGTTAACCCTAACCCCTGACCTAATGCACCCCCCTTCCCCACATCTAACCTTCCTGATGGCTAACCCTACCCTTCTTGATGCCTTACCATAATTCTCCCTCCTTTGAATCCCAGCGATCCTCGGTAGAGTACCAGTTGTCAAAGAATCTCTGTAGAACATCACATAACAGATAACTGTATCTCTCTGAGTATCAAGCCCCAAGAAACCTCTGCAGAGTGCAAACTCATAGAACACTTTTGTAAACAGAGTAAAGCTCTATTCAGTCCATGAGAGACACCTTCATGCCATGCCTACTGCTGCTTCTCCCTCCATTCCAGCATCCTCAATACACCTGCAGAGCTCATGTTAAAGCAATACTGAAAAAAAGTCAGCTACACACTCAGGGAGAGGGAAGGCTCCAGACTCCACAGAGCTTTCCCATCCTCTCTTGTTAGCTTGCTCCTCGCTCAATCTTGTTGCTGAAAGCACCCCACAAAAAGCTTTTTTGAGAGCTAATATTCTTCTGATCTGTTTTTTTTTTGTGTGTGTGTGACCACAGACTGGGCCTTGCTGTAGTGTGCCAGGCCCACACTCTGTATTACCATTGCATATCTTCTCACTGCATTTGTGATTTAACTTACTAAAGCATAGCTGTCTTTGTGGGTGACGCTGCATATACATAGAGCCCACAGACAGTTGCCAGCCAGGCCAGCTGGGATTTGTAGTCCTACACTGTATTACCACACCACTGCATATCTTTTCACTGCATTTGTGATTTAACTTACTAAAGCATAGCTGTCTTTGTGGGTGACGCTGCATATACATAGAGCCCACAGACAGTTGCCAGCCAGGCCAGCTGGGATTTGTAGTCCCACCACTGGTAGCACACTGTATTATACCAGTGCATACCTTTCCTCTGTACTTGTGTAACAGCATACTCTATTATACCAGTGCATACCTTTCCTCTGTACCTGTCTGACAGCACACTCTATTATACCAGTGCATACCTTTCCTCTGTACCTGTGTGACAGCACACTCTATTATTATACCAGTACATATCTTTCCACTGTACCTGTGTGACAGCACACTCTATTATACCAGCGCATACCTTTCCACTGTACCTGTGTGACAGCACACTCTATTATACCAGTGGATACCTTTCCACTGTATCTGTGATTGAACATACTATACCATAGCTCCCTTTGTGGGTGACACTGCATACAGCCCACAGAGAGATGGGACAGTTAGCTTGGCTGTTCTTTATTGCAAAACCACCCCAAAACAAAAACACTTTTGAGAGAGCGTGAGAGTGTGTGTGTGTGAGAGTGTGTGTGTGTGTGAGAGTGTGTGTGTGTGTGAGAGTGTGTGTGAGTGTGTGAGTGTGTGTGTGTGAGTGTGTGTGTGTGAGTGTGTGTGTGTGTGTGTGTGTGTGTGTGTGTGTGTGTGAGAGTGAGAGTGTGAGTGTGTGTGTGTGTGTGTGAGTGTGTGAGTGTGTGTGTGTGTGTGTGTGTGTGTGTGTGTGTGTGTGTGTGTGTGTGTGTGTGTGTTTCAGACACTGCATACAGGGCAGGCCACAGTCATTGCTGGGCCTTGCATTTCTACTATCGTCTTCTATCTATTTTAAGCCAGCACACTGTCTATCATCATAAGCTGTGCTTACCTTCCAAATGTATCTCTATCTCTAGCCCTTGTAGAAAACTGCCATCGCCTGCACTCTCGGCATCATGCGACCCCAGCACAGCACTTACACTACCTGAGCTATGTCTACACACACAAGATGTTTTCAGGCACTTTATGCCTCCAATTTAGGAATGTAATGTGATTTCTGCCCTTTAGGATTATAACCCTGCTGTGCGTCAAATCCGTAATTTTCCCCGGGACTTTTGCCGTCTATCCCTTTCCAGGTGTTAGACCCCTTGAAGCATCCTTTTCATCACTTTTGTGGCCAGAAACAGTGTTTGTAGTTTTTAAAGTTCGCCTGCTCATTGAAGTCTATTGCGGTTCGCCACGTTCTGACTTTTGCAGAAGTTTGCGTTCGCGGTTTAGCGGACCCAAAATCTGAGGTGCGAGTCATCTCTACACATATACAGACCTCACACACACATATGACCCTACACGCACACAAACATACAGACCCCCCCAAACACACACACACCCCTCCACACACACATACAGACACCCCTACCACACATATACAGGACCCTCCCCCCCACACACACACAGATGACCCTACACGCACACATACAGATCCCCCCACACGCACACATACGCAGAGACCAGGGGCAGTTCTTCCGTGAAGCAACGTGAATCACTTGCTTCAGGGTGACAACAATTAGAGGGCAGAAAGAGAGCCCCCCCCCCCCCAATGTCCCCTTCCTTGCATCCCAATCTCCCCCTCTCTAGATGGGTGGTGCTTCTTCACTCGCCTGTTCTCAGCATTCTAGCAATGGGATCTTCATCAGCCCGTCCAGCAGCCTGTATCCATGGCTACAGCGGTGTTTCATGTAACCTGTTGCATGTTGCTGGGACACATGAGGTGCCGCTGTAGTCAGAGAGGAAGCAGGACTTAACCTGTGGCTCATGATCCCATCACTAATCTGCTGAGAGCGAGTGAGTGATGTGGCGCCAGTGCAGCACATATCCTGGGTCAGATGCAGAGGGCCAGTAGGAAGGAGATGCTGTCTTGGAGGAAGCAGAGGGAGGTAAGAGTTGCGCCAGCACTTTCAATGCACAGCCGATGTGTCTCTCCCCTCCGGTTTTGCACACACTTTGGGCGGAGGGGCGTCCTCACAATGCATTGCTTCGGGCGGCAAAAAGTCTAGAACCAGCCCTGACAGAAGAAACCCCCCCTCCCTCCACACACACGCACGCACGCATGCACACACACACACACACACACACACACACACAGAAGATGTGCATACACTGTAGAATGCAAATACAAAGGCCATGTGTCCCTGGCATCCTTAAGAAGAGCCTACAACTCCACCGCTATGGCCTGGGATGCAGTGCTATCACTATGGCTACCACAAGCCTTGCTGTTACTGTGGGACACATATCTATGCATGCGGCGCGACCTTGGAAGAGAATTAGAAGCACTTACTTCATTTTATCCATACAACTTCCATGGCAACAGGAAAACTTTAAACATCTACTGCTGTGCGCTTAAGACTGCAACAGCGTAAATAGAAAAAAGACAGATGATAAAATATATATATATATACACACAGTATATATTAAAAAAAAAAAACTTCAAAGACTAAGCTTAGAATTCAACATGAGAACTTCTCAATACATTCACACTAATTACTGTTAGTCATAAGTTTTACCTTTGGAACTGAATTTTTTTTTTTAAATTAAAATAAAAACCTTATGTAGCTCCACTTGTCTGCAGCTGTGCACCAATCCATCCAAGATTAATGGCTCCCTGTTCTTCTTCAATCGCTCATTCAGCAGAGCTCACTTTTATTGCACATGCGCAGTTTGAAACTCGCACGTGCACAGTTCCAAATTGCTCTGTGATGCTCAGAGCAACTTATGGAAGGCTCAGGAGGACAACGAGCAGCGTCAAGACACTCCTGAATAGGTACAGTAATCTAACCCCTGATAAATAATGTAGTTTTGATCCATTAAAGAATTCCTGACGTGACATGATGAGATAAACAGAGGTAGACATAGCACTAGCCCTACTAAGAAATTGTCCCTTTCTGTTTTCCAGTACAGCAAAAGTAAAAAAAAAATGCTATTGCTATTGTTATCTATGCAAATTAGGTATTTGAACAGCTTGTAGAATTCAGCCCATTTCCTGACAAGTAAACAGAAACCAAAAGGCGCTGGACCCTAATTTTGTTTCAATATCGCTATGGGAACCTATGGCGGGGCCCAAACTCCTGCAGATAGCAGAAGCCCAAATTTCCTCCTTCCGGAAGGAATATGTCTGCCCTTCTAAATCAGGAACTAGTAGCTAAATACCCGGGTTCACCGGTGCTCAGAGGAGCATTGTTAGCTGAAACTGCCTATACTAATGGGGTGGCAAGACTGTACAGTATACTGTGGCCTTGATTCACTAACCGGCACTAAACCGGTTAGTGTGCCTTATCACTTAGTGGGCACAAACTACAGCGCTAACCTTATCTGAGGTTAGTGTGCCTTATCTGAGGTTAGTGTGCCTTATCTGAGGTTAGTGTGCCTTATCTGAGTTAGTGTACCTTATCTGAGGTTAGTGTGCCTTATCTGAACTTAGTGCCCCTTAAGTAGCTTTGTGCACACTGAAAGATGCACAAAGCTACATTGCGCACTGCACCGCGCACAGCGCAATGCGTCGATCTTTGCAGCGATAACGTTGCACCCTCTATACTGTATATGATGCAACCATAAGGTCGCATAGGATGCGATGATAACGGTGCACTGATGCGCTGTTTAGGTCACCTTAAGGTCGCATCATGTACAGTATAGCGGGTGCGATGTTATCGTGCAGTGCGCGATGTAGCTTTGTGCATCTTTTAGTGTGCACACAGCTACTTAAGGGGCACTAAGTTTAGATAAGGCACACTAACCTCAGATAAGGCACAGTAACCTCAGATAAGGCACACTAACCTCAGATAAGGCACACTAACTCAGATAAGGCACACTAACTCAGATAAGGCACACTAACTCAGATAAGGCACACTAACTCAGATAAGGCACACTAATCGTCTTAGAGACGGGTACTGAATTAAGCCCTGTGTTGCCACTTGTTTGTTGCTGTGCCAGCCTCCGCAGGTTTGCATTACCTTGAACCCAGAAAACAATAACTACTTTTTAATCTTTCATTGTACTATCCAAAACTAGGGGTGGAAACAGAGCACGATTATCCACTAGGCAACCTAGGCAGGTGCCTTGGGCCTAATGGGCCACCTTCTCTGACCTCTCTCCAAAAGACCACATGGGGGCCCAAAATTTACTACCTTGCCTAGGGCCCCGTTGGAATAAGTTGTGACCACGCAATGCATACGCTGAGACAAATTGAGTCAGACAATTCCTCAAAATATTGAATTGCTATTCACAGCGCACTCTAAATGAATGACGTTCCCTGCGTGCAAAGTCTGGCCGGCTACAGACAGCGCTTCACTGTGCCAAAAACTGCTGTAACTAATCACAGCAAGCGGCTGTAAAGGTGGGCGGTGGGCTGTGTAGGTGATTCATTGATTCATTAGCGGAGCGGAATGGAGCTCAGTGCACTACAGGCGGTCTGCTACAAGCATAGTTTTTTAACTCTTGCTCACATTTTAACTCTTACCTCACTGCAGTAGCAGCAAACATTATTGTGTCAATGTAACTAGATCAGTTCAGTTCTGCACCATCTAGCAATGCAGGTAGCCAGCACCGGATCATCCACATGGCGGCAGAGGCGTATCTAGGGAAAATAGCGCCTGTGGCAAACACTGAAATTGCGCCCCCCCCCCCCCCCCCCCAACACCAGATAAAACAATGTTTCACTTATCTGGAGCTTATGTAATCTCGTACTTTCCTCGCTGACCTACTGGTCCTCATCCTTGGTCCGCTGTGGCCCAGTAAGGTGTGTGACTTAGCTAAGTCGTGCAATACTGCCCATGCACTAGCCTGGCAGCATGCCTATTTGATTGCGCCCCTGTGGCTGAGAGCATTCTGCACCTGTATATAACGCTCTACAGGAGTGCAATCAAAGTGCTTCGCCCACCAAGCGAACAGATGCGCAGTAGTGTACACAGTTTACAGGGCCACACAGCGAATTAAGGATGAGGACTGGGAGGGCGAGAGAAATACAAGACTTCAGGGCTTGGATTCTGGAGGAATCCCCAGGTAAGTAAAAGCTGTCACATGAACTATCATTATTTTCAACTGCAAGGAACCTAAAGACACACACATTTACAATTTCCATACTACAGCGGGCTCCTGCTTACCCACATTTCAGTACTTCTTACAAACGTTCATCCATTCTACAGCAGGCCACTGCAGTGCTTACCCACAGAATTTCATTTCCTCTGGGAAAATCCCAGAAGAACTTATAGGAAAGCAGTGGCCTGCTGTAGAATGGATGGAAATTGTAAGAATTAAAATGTGGTAAAGCCTGGGCCTGCTATAGCATGGACATTATGACTGAAATAAAATGTGGGACAGTGGGAAAGCAGCGGCCAGCTGCTGCTGTTGCAGAACAGATTTTATAATAATGGGTTACAGTTTATCTCTAAATACCTTATGAACTTAGCCTCAGCTCTGAGAGCAAATGGTAATTGCATACCTCCCAACTTTTTGAGATGAGAAAGAGGGACACTTAAAGGGACACTTAAGTCAAACAAAAAAAAAATTAGTTTTACTCACCTAGGGCTTCCAATAGCCCCCTGCAGCTGTCCGGTGCCCTCGTCGTCTCCCTCTGATCCTCCTGGCCCCGCCGGCAGCCACTTCCTGTTTCGGTGACAGGAGCTGACAGGCTGGGGACGCGAGTGATTCTTCGCGTTCCCAGACACATTAGCACCCTCTATGCTGCTATATGGTATATGATATATGCTATAGCAGCATATATGGCGCTATTGTGGCCAGGAACGCGAAGAATTACTCACGACCCCAGCCTGTCAGCTCCTGTCACCGAAACAGGAAGTGGCTGCCGGCGGGGCCAGGAGGATCGTGGGGAGACGACGAGGGCACCGGACAGCTGCAGGGGGCTATTGGAAGCCCCAGGTGAGTAAAACTCTTTTTTTTTTTTACTTAAGTGTCCCTTTAAGTCACACCCCTGATCACACCCCCTAGCCATGCATACCATAAAGATTTCTTAAGAAAAATATGTTGTTTTATAATTCAAACCAAACTAGTCCTGTCTATCCTGGTTAATGTTCCTTCATATTAACATTTTAAAATTAATATTATACCAATTTAAAGGATGGACATAAAGTTTAGAGTCAAACGCATTTTTTTAGTAGAGAAATATATATATTTACATAACAAGAGGGACAAAGTCCTGAAAGAAGGACACGAGGAGGAAAGAGGGACAGGGCTCCCAAAGAGGGACTGTCCCTCCAAAATAGGGACAGTTGTGAGCTATGTAATCAGTGAGCTGCCCTGTGTTTATAAGGGCAAATGCAGTAGCCTCAGTGGAAAATAAATAAAACAATAAACAGTTAAACCTGTGGAAGCAAACAGTCTTAGCACAGTGTGGTGAACCAAATGAATTCTGTGTGCAGCAAAAGTTTTGACTGATGGTAGGTGTGAGTGTAAAGTACCTGCAGCCCCTCCGGGACAGTGATGAGAGGGGGATATCAATCAGCCCAGCCCAGCCCAATCACTAGTGAAGTGAAGCCTCACAGACAGCCCACTGTGCAGATAATTACAGGCTGCATGCTGGGCTGGTATGACATGTTATCCTGACGATTTCTGCAGCAGGCAGCAGCCGTTATAAACTCCAAGTCCCTGCTCACTCCAGCGGGGGAGGAGGTGACGGCAGATGTTCCTCTCTTCTTCCCTGCGTTCCACTGCTTGTATGCCTGGCCTCCTGAGGAGCGGAGGTGCTGTACCTGAGGAAGGGGGGTGATTAATTTGGTCAGAGATGCGCCCCCCCCCCTCCAGGTGAACGGCAAGGGGCGCCTATAGCAGTTGCCCCATGTGCACATCTGTAAATACGCCTCTGCATGGCGGTCGCGATACTTTGCAACACCCGGGAGTTAAAGCATCGAGCGCTACTATGTAAACAGCACCCCGTAGCCTGCAGGGTCCCCCGGCGTCCTCCTGGCTCCTCTCCCGCTGTCCCGCTTAATCGGCAATTTTGGCCTGAAGTCGCACCATGCGCACAACCTGACATGCATGTTACGCAAACACTGGTCCACATGACAGCCCAGGGGCCCCAGGTCTCTCTCACTCACTGGGGACCCCAAACCACCATGCGACACCTAGAGGGAAGTGCGGGCAAGCCCTGGACCTCTCACCTCCAGGGAACTCACCCCACCACCTCTAAACCTCAGTTGGCATGCATGTTACGCGTCATCACACTGGCCGGCACGAGAGTCCTGCGCATAGCTTAGAGAACCCCACATGCAAAGGACTATCAGGCCGGCGTGATGACACATAGCATGCACGATAGGGGCGTGCACGGGCGATTTCAGGCCAAAGTCACCGATTAACGAAGCCGCCAGCGGGACCCTGGGAGAGAAGCCAGAAGGACGCCAGAGAACCTCGTGAGCTACGACGGCGGGGCTGGAGGTAGCCCCAGATAAGTCCAAATTGCTTTTTTAGTCTGCGTTCGGGGTCCCTTTAAACATTAAAAAAAATAAATATATCAATTTAAATTATAGAAATAACATTTTGAGAATCATAAAGGATACCCGAAGTGGCATGTGACATGATGAGATAGACATGTGTATGTACAGTGCCAGGCACACAAATAACTATGCTGTGTTCCTTTTTTTCTTTCTCTGCCTGAAAAAGTTAAATATCAGGTATGTAAGTGGCTGACTCAGTCCTGACTCAGACAGGAAGTGACTACAGTGTAACCCTCACGGATAAGAAATTCCAACTATAAAACACGTTCCTAGCAGAAAATGGCTTCTGAGAGCACGGAAAAGATAAAAAGGGGAATTTCTTATCAGTGAGGGTCACACTGTAGTCACTTCCTGTCTGAGTCAGGACTGAGTCAGCCACTTACAAACCTGATATTTAACTCTTTCAGACAGAGAAAGAAAAAAGGAACAAAGCATAGCCATTTGTGTGCTAGGCACTGTACATACCCATGTCTATCTCATGTCACATGTCAGTTTGGGTATCCTTTAAACACATTTTTCAGTAGAAAAATGCACAGTGTATATTTATATAGATCTGTACATAAGTCCTGAAAGAGGGACAAATGAGGAAGAAAGAGGGACAGAGGGAATGGGTCCCCAAAGAGGGACTGTCCCTCTGAAAAAGAGACCGTTGGGAGCTACTGTATGTGTTAAGTTAGCTAAAAATGGTATCATCCTGATTTAAATCTTCCTGCAGACATTTCAAAGTAAGTAAAGTAGAAACAAGAAACACTAGGAGGAGATTCCCTGCCCTTGTGAGCTTACAATCTAGAGGACTAAACAAGCAAAAGAAGCAACAGAAAGCAATCACCCCAGCCGGATGATACTTCACTGAGTGAAAAAAATGCCTGGCTGTGACTGGTTCTCTTGAAGTATTTGCTGGCAAACATGTCACAAGCGCTGTCACCACATTCTATTCTTCTTTTTTTCTGAATCTGCTCTAAGTGAATTAAGGAAAAGCTTATCTATTTGAATTAATTTTTCTCTTTCTGTTATCTTGCCTTGGTGGTAGAATAATTATCTACCCTAAGCAATTTGTTGTGTGCCTTCCATGTAAAATAGGCTGAATCTGTCTCCTTGCTCGCGCAGTTCAAGGTTAGTCAAGTGAAATCTCTCGGTGTGGAAGTGTTCTATCCCCACAGGGAATGTACACAAGACGTTTGTGCGCACAATGCGCAGCCATGGTTTAGGGGAATAATTACACCTAACTGTGGAACTGTGTTGAAGGAGGTTACCATGGCAATGTCGCTAGGTCATATCAATAGCCTTCCTAGGTGTACATAGAGTGTTTATAGACACGGATTGCCAAAGTTAAAGTAATTTGTCCTTTAAGTCGGATGGCATAATTCAACAAGGAGCGTGTAAGCTCTGAGATAGCACCTGAGATTCATTTGCTGGATTAAGATGGAATGACTCTCACTTGGCGTACCCACTGGAGAGGTGACATGAAATTGCATTTAGTGACATGATTTACATTAGCAGCTCATGCAGAAGAGCTGTTCTGGAGGACATGGGCTCTCCAAGCCTTTGTTTTTTTCCACAGAGCACTGCATATGTTGTGCGGTACACTTACCATTGCACGCTGATGAACGCCAATTGGGCGAAAGAGTTCAACTGTAAACAGTATCCAAACGTACAACGCAAGAGAAATTACTGAAGACAAAAAGGTACACGCCGCAGACTATAAATATGGTGTTCTCGCTAAACAAACCAGATAATACTTAAACTAGGACTTCACAAATTCCGGGACACCAGGTAGCTAAAGGCTCCTTCAAGCAAACGTGAATGGAAGCAAAAATACTTACCTAAGACGCGTGCATAAAAAAGGAGTGTGAGGAAAAATGGGCGCCTGTTTTCGTTAATAAAAGTATTGTTAATATCTACTGATATTTTTCATTTTTGAATTGTAAATAGTGTAAACTATCCGAATAAAATATTGGTATATATTAACAATATTTTTCTACAACTTGTAGGGGAAAGGAGAAAGGTCGGCACTAGATGTCAGACTAACAGTTGAGGAGAAAATGGGTGCATGAACTGTGTCTCCTACAGTAAATTGCAAAGAAAGAAAGGAATCCGGGCTCCAGTCCAAGAACGTCACCTTTATTGTTCCTTCACACCTTCCAACATAGTTTGCAATAAAAAATTGCCTGACAGCCGTTTCGCAAAGGGAACCCCGTTTCATCAGAGGCAGCAAATTACACAATTTGCTGCATTTGACGAAGCGAGGTTTCCCTGCGCCTGTCCCTAAAACCCCCTTCCTGATACCTAAGCCCTAAAACCCCTCTTCTTGATGCCTAACCCTAAAATCGGTAGCAGGAAAAAAGGGCGCCGGCTGAGGGTGGACGAAATGGATCCTGCCATAGACTTTAATGCAATTATCGTTAATACGGCGAAAAAAGCTGAAAAAAGGGCGCCACAAAAAAATTCGTTAACATTACAACATTATAGTTTTTGAGGTAGTTATCATTTTAGAAGTTTACAGCGGTATAGTATTTGTCATATTATTTTGTTAATAAACTACAGATTTTACGGTTTCAAAGGTATTATCGTTAATATATGTAAAAGGGAGTTTCTGCAGAGGGAGTGCTTTGGGCTAGGCATTACCAGGGGGAGTGGTTAGGGTTAGGCACCACCTAGGCTGCGGTCGTTTTAGGCAACACCAGGGGTGGTGGTTAGGATTAGGCACAACCAGGGAGGTGGTTAGGGTTAGCCACTGCCCGGGGGGGTGATTAGGGTTGGCAGCACTGGGGGGGTGGTTAGGGTTAGGCGCCACTAGGGGAGTGGTTAGTTTTAGGCACCACCAGGGGAGAGTTCTGTGTGAGGGTGGGGTTGAGTTAAGCAGTATTGACGAAAAACATAATGACATTTAACGTTAATATTTATTCATTATTATTTTACGTTTGTTTTTGTAACAGTGATTATCGTTAATAAAGCTTGAC
The DNA here is from genome assembly GCF_040937935.1 of Hyperolius riggenbachi. Lineage (NCBI taxonomy): Eukaryota > Metazoa > Chordata > Amphibia > Anura > Hyperoliidae > Hyperolius > Hyperolius riggenbachi. The sequence continues at coordinate 59,191,274 of NC_090646.1, forward strand.
AACGATGGTTCTCGTTAGCAAATTTCGTTAATACCTGGCGCCAAATTCGTTAATAAGTCGGGCCCTTTTTTCACGGCGCCCTTTTTTCATGCATGCCTAAAATCCCCTAAACCTTAAACCCCCCTTCCTAACCTTATAATATTGGAAACGATACATTTCAAAACGATAACTTTCAAAAATGAATAATTTCTAAATAATAATAAAGTCAAAAACTATAACATTCTATTTTTTAAAACAATTAAAAAAATTCAAAAACCATAACGTTTTAATTTTCAAAACAATACTTACAACAATCAATTTTCTGTTTTGGGCACCTTATAGCCGATATTTGCATTAGCGCCTGGCACACAAATGTCATGCTCCGCCTAAGACCTTGACTACACTTTTGTCACACAGGGACCCTCTGAATGTATCCAATAAGAGCTTGCCGGATATGTTCTCATGGCCACGCTACTTTTTATATACGAGCGCGGACATACTTGCACGTGTGGCCATGGTTGTACACGGAGGAGAGCGTGGTGTGAACTTCAAGAGGTTCCAAGCCAGTGGCGGTGGGGTCAAGGAGGACATGTGCAGCTTCTGGACCATCCAAAGGCTACCCTCCACCTAGGTAAGCATCTAACTACTTTTGTTTGTGACATCACTGGTTTGTTTCAAATAGGAACTGTAGTGAAAATAACATAATGAATAAAATTGTTTATTGTTTACAATATTCATTTATAGATTATTGAGTCAGTGTTTGCCCGTTGTAAAATCTTTCCTCTGCCGGATTTACATTCAGAAATTTATCACTGGTGGTGGCATCTTTAGTCCTGTCAGGCAATCTGTACGGAATGTTCATTACTGAGAGTTCAATGCACAGAGGGAGATACTGCTTGCTTTACAGTTAGAAAAAGTCGTTATCTCCCACAATGAAAATAGGTTCACAGTCAGCAAACTGTCAGGACCATGGTCATGACAACACACAGTACAATGAAAGTAGGCTTCATCACCACTATAAACATGCACGTTGCCTGCTTAACACACAGCATGCTGTGGTCTTAAAGAGGAACTCCAGTGAAAATAATGTAATAAAAAAGTGCTTCATTTTTACCATAATTATGTATAAATGATTTAGGCAGTGTTTGCTCATTGTAAAATCTTTCCTCTCCCAGATTCACATTCTGACATGTATTACATGGTGACATTTTTACTGTGGGCAGGTTATGTAGCTGTTTACAGCTGTCTGCAAGGCCAGAACAGCTAGAAACAGCCATTTCCTGTCTGTGAACATTGTTACATTGTGGCAGTTTGCCCAGAGTACCATACGGTACCAGAGCCTCTTGTGGGAGGGGTTTCAGCACAAAATCAGTCATACAGCGCCCCCTGATGGTCTGTTTGTGAAAATCATCATATTTCTCATGTAAAAGAGGGTATCAGCTACTGATTGGGATAAAGTTAAATTCTTGGTCGGAGTTTCTCTTTAACTGCACTAACCTCAATATGAAAGTCCCATAGGAATATCATTGCAACACGTTACAATGGCATGATATTGCCCATTGCTATGGTAAATCGCATTGTGCTAATGGGGTAACAGCGCACTGCCCCTACCGTTAGTTCCAGTAACATTGCCATGCTCTGCTTGTGCACAACAATTTTATCATTTCTTTGAGCATCGGGCCCCAAGAGCCCAATGATGAGTGGGAGTTTCTTCTCACCTGATATCCCTCAGGAGTCACCAGCAAATTAAAATACCGGCTTCACCTGGGTGATGTCTGAGCAAGAAGAGTTGATGTTACAGTGCTGCGCATCCTGACACGCTCCAGAGCCCGATCTGAGAATCAGGAAGTAGAGTGAGCTGCGCTCCGGAGAAGACGGTCACAGATGGGACCTCTAGCCTTGCGTCTGGAGGAGGTGTCTATTGTAATATTCTGCACTGTGACTCTGCTGATGGGAGGAGCAGGAGCAGGGCTATCAGTTAGATTTAGCAACTGCCCTTTAGGAAATCCTTTTGAAAAACGAAAACCCAGAGAATCCCACATGCAAAGATGGACTATTCCAAAACCTGTCAGTTTTGTCAGGTTCAAACTGCTTACTTTTTTCGCTTCTTAAATAAGCTTTTTGCAGGAGGTGTGATAGCCTGTTGTCTGAAAGATTCCTAGTGGTTTTTTTGTTGTTGTTTTTTTTAGTTCTTTTTTTTTTTAGAAAAGTACAGGAATTTCTCCGCTTAGGCGAGAGCGAGGTTTCATATTAATTTATGTAAACTAAATTAAACAATGAATTCTAAATAAAATCATACTAATTTCTATATGTTCCATATGCACATTCTAGATTTTTAACATTCAAACATGGTAAATGATATAGTGCACACTGCACAGCTGTCAGTGTCAGAAGCCCTCAGATCATGTCAGGACCAGAACTGCTGACAACTGTCAGCTAGTGTTTGGGGAAAAACAGAGGATACAGAAAATAATTTAATCACAAGATTACAGATGAAGATTACAAATCACAGATTAAGATTACAATCAAGGGATGAAGGTACAAGATTAGGAAGAAGAGACCTAAATGCACTGTGTCTTAAAGAGACTCCGTAACAAAAATTGCATCCTGTTTTTTATCATCCTACAAGTTCCAAAAGCTATTCTAATGTGTTCTAGCTTACTGCAGCACTTTCTACTATAACAGTCTCTGTAATAATTCAATGTATCTTTCCCCAGTCAGACTTGTCAGCCTGTGTCTGGAAGGCGGCCAAGTTCTTCAGTGTTGTGGTTCTGCTATGAACTCCGCCTTCCAGGCCCCTCTATGCACACTGCCTGTGTATTATTTAGATTAGAGCAGCTTCTCTCTTCTCTCTTATCTTTTACAAGCTGGATAAATCGTCCTCTGAGCTGGCTGGGCTTTCACATACTGAGGAATTACAAACAAGGGCAAAGCTGTTTGCAGGAAGAAAAGAGCAGCCTGAAACTTCCGTGCATGAGAACTGCAGGGGGGAAGAAACACACAAATGATCTCTTGAGATTCAAAAGGAATGCTGTATACAGCCTGCTTGTGTATGGATGTATTTTCTATGTGTGGACATACTAGAGTGACCATATTTTTGTGGGTCCAACCTGGGACGGGGGGGGCGTGGGGGGGGGGGGGCGCGCGCAGCGCGCCGCGTCGAAAAGTGGGAAGGAGTGAGGAGCACGCAGCGGCGAAGACTAGGGGAGGGCGGCTGAGGCGCGCGCAGCGCGCCACGCCGAAAAAATGGGCGTGGCCATGACATTGTATGGGCGGAGCTAACGTAATGATGTAACAGCGAGGCATAAGAAAGCAGTGTTTACGCCATGATGTGGACAAACGAGACTTTGTATCATGGGTGTGCAGAAACTGTGTGATGCTAATAGTATACCGTAACCACAAAGCAGCAAACATAGCCATCTATGACCATTAAATAATAAATGCAGTAACAGTTACCCCGGACACCAGAAAATAAACGCAATAGGCAACATGTCAGTATAAAATAAATGCAATGCGGGCAAACATGTCAGTACAAAATAAACGCAATGCGGGCAACATGTCAGTACAAAATAAACGCACTGCGGGCAAACATTTCACCAGAAAAGAAACGCACTGCGGCCAAACATTTCACCAGAAAAGAAACGCACTGCGGCCAAACATTTCACCAGAAAAGAAACGCACTGCGGGCAAACATTTCACAAGAAAAGAAACGCACTGCGGCCAAACATTTCACCAGAAAAGAAACGCAATGCGGGCAAACATTTCGCCAGAAAAGAAACAATGCGGGCAAACATTTCACCTGGAAAAGAAACAATGCGGGCAAACATTTCACCTGGAAAAGAAACAATGCGGGCAAACATTTCACCAGAAAAGAAACAATGCGGGCAAACATTTCACCTGGAAAAGAAACAATGCGGGCAAACATTTCACCTGGAAAAGAAACAATGCGGGCAAACATTTCACCTGGAAAAGAAACAATGCGGGCAAACATTTCACCTGGAAAAGAAACAATGCGGGCAAACATTTCACCTGGAAAAGAAAGCATTTACTCACCTGGCAGAAGTGTCCGGCCTCTGGCGCGCTGCTCCGTCCCGGGACCGTCTTCCTCCTCCTGCTCTTCTCTCCCGCGCTGACAGGGCTACGGCAAGATGGCGCCCGAAGCCCTGTACTAGTGACACAAATAGGTCTCCAGTACAGGGCTTCGGCAGCCATCTTGCCGTAGCCCTGCTCGCCTGCCGGTGTCGGAAACAGACACCGGAAGACGAGGCTGGAGCGGGGCTGCGGGCAATGAACTGGCACGGCGTCTATAGACGCCGCTGCCAGTTCATTGAGGAGAGAGTGGCCAGAGTCCCGAGGCCGGGACGTCCCGCTGCTGAAAGCGGGACGTTTCCCGGGACCTCATTAAGCCTGGGACAGCGGACCCCGAATCCGGGACGTGTCCCGGGCAATCCGGGACGTCTGGTCACTCTAGCTCTGACTGAAGTCAGACTGGATTAGCTGCATGCTTGTTTCAGGTGTGTCATTCAGCCACTTCTGCAGCCATAGAGAGCAACAAGGCTGCCAGGCAACTGGTATTGTTTAAAAGAAAAATCCATACCCCTCTCAGTTTAGGTTCCCTTTAAACAGCGGGGGGCGGGGCAGACTGCGACAGGAATCCAGTTGTTAGCCAATTCAATGCAGGCAGAAGACAGGGAGGGAGGGGAGCAGTAGCAGCAGGGCAGAGCAGGGCGGCGGTGGGCCGAGGACGGAACACTGATGTCACATACTCCCGCAGCTGGGACGTCCTGCATCTAAAAGTGGGACTTTTCCTGGGACCCAAGCCAGCCTGGGACAGGGCACCCCGAATCTGGGACCCGTCCCAGGTAATCTGGGACGTATGGTCACTCTAGGACATACAGTACATCAACCTACTTCCTGTTTTGGTGGCCATTTTGTTTGTTTACAAACAAACTTTTTAAAACTGTTTTTAACCACTTTTAATGCGGCGAGGAGTGGCGAAATTGTGTCAGAGGGTAATAGGAGATGTCCCCTAACGCACTGGTATGTTTACTTTTGAGCGATTTTAACAATACAGATTCTCTTTAAAAGAAAGAGTGTTTTTTTATTTCTCTATGTTAAAGTGGGCCTGAACTCTTGCACAGGACACAAGGAAAACAGAGAAATACACCCTGTATGTATTTAGAGAGTTTTGCCTGTGTAATTCCCCCTCATTTGTGTCTAATCATAAATTGTAATCTGATCTCTCCCCTGTGTCACATGACTGCCTATGGCAGAGATGGCAGATAAGCTCATTTGAAAGCACTGGATGCTAACAATATGTTTGCTTCCATTTCTTGAAATAATGGTAACAAAAGGTTAAACTTCTCGGAGCTGTAGAACTTTACACTGGAGATCATCCCTATGTAAGAGAGATACCTAAAAAAAGGATAAGACAATAGAACCCTATGAACATATAGAGGACTGCCCCAAGAGGATAAACTAATCAAACCCTTGCAAACGAGATAAACAGAGGAACACCAAGAGCCCCAATAGTGTAGTATGTATTGACAAAGGAGTTAATGACAAAGAGTAATAGTTGTTATACTCACAAGCATGGGTCACCAATAGGCAACCACTGTAAAGGCAGGTGGGGAGATTATCCTGACCCCACTCAGCAATAAGAAGTCGCTCTCTGTAGATAGTAGAAAAGAGTCGCAACCCTCCACCCAGGGTGGATACAATATCATATAGGAGAAAACAGAGGCGCCAAAAGGATAAAAGGGGTTTTAAATGAGCTTAAAAGCCAAAAATTTGGTAATTAGAGGAGGCAGTGGTGGACTTACCTCCTCCAAGCAGACACAACACGACTGTACATTCAGTCTATTTATTAACGAACTCCAGATAAAACAAAGCAACGCGTTTCACGGGTCAGTGCCCGCTTCCTCAGGCAATAGAAAAAGGAGTTACAGCATCTAGCAAAACAAACAACACTCGGCACCTCTGAGGTGCCCCCGGCGACAAGGTATCGTCGTGTTGTGTCTGCTTGGAGGAGGTAAGTCCACCACTGCCTCCTCTAATTACCAAATTTTTGGCTTTTAAGCTCATTTAAAACCCCTTTTATCCTTTTGGCGCCTCTGTTTTCTCCTATATAATCAAACCCTTAACTTGCAAAGCCCCCAAAAATTGGTCAGGATAGATCTGGTGTCCAAGCCACCATTGGATCTTTCTTATGGAACACTTAAAGAGGAACTACAGTGAAAATAATGTAATAAAAAAAGTGCTTAATTCTTACGATAATTATGTATAAATGATTTAGTCAGTGTTTGCCCCTTGTAAAATATTTTAAATCCCAGATTTATATTCTTACATTTATCACATGGTGACATTTTTACTGCTGGCAGGTGATGTAGCTGCTGCTTGCTGTTTTTGGCAGTTGGAAACAGCTGTAAACAGCTATTTCCCACAATGCAACAGGGTTCACAGACAGGAAACTGCCAGGAGTACCACGCTCCTCAGAGTTACTTGTGGGAGGGGTTTCACCACAATATCAGCCATACAGCACGCCCCCTGATGGTCTGTTTGTGAAAAGGAATAGATTTCTCATGTAGAAGGGGGTATCAGCTTCTGATTGGGATAAAGTTTAGTTCTTGGTCGGAGTTTCTCTTTAAGACTTTATGAGGATTTGGAGACCATTAGTTGCAAATCCATGCTCCTAGCCTAAACCCGTCTCTAGCCTCAAGTCAGATCCCACCTAAATCAGTCTGCAGCTTGTAACAGGCCTGGAAAAAGATCAGCATTTTACATTCAAGAAGTTTTGTATCAGAGGGGCCGATTTAAATATAGAAAACAGTTGAGAATGCTGGACAACATATAGGGGGAACATTGGGAGGAATGGTTGGCATTACAGTTTTGCTGGAATTGTAGTAACGCCACTGAAAAAAACAGATTTTTTTTTCTATCAAGCTCCATGACATTCAACATGCGCCATTAAATGCTCTAATAGTTCAGGTAAAAAAAAGAGGTACTGTATTTTTTGGACTATAAAACTCAATTTTTCTCCCCCAAAAGTAGGGGAAAAAAGTCACTGCATCTTATAGTCCAAATGCAGGGACTTCCTGACTTGTGAGTGTATGACAATAGGAACCACCAACCCGCCGCAATGTCGGGGACTCCCTGTACTGTGCCCATGCAGAGCAGGACACAGGGGGACAAACGGAGGACACAAAGGGGCAGGATGACACAAAGACACATGGTGGACACAGGAGGACACAAGGGGGACAGAGGAGGACACATGGGGACACAAGGGGGACAGAGGAGGACAGAGGGAGACACAAGAGGTACAAAGGGGGCATAATCCTCAAGATGCTCCTTCACCATGGATGCACCAGGTTTAGTATATATATTTTTTCCTCTGGATTTTGTCCTCTAAACCTCGGTGCATCTTATGGTCCAGGAGCGTCTTATAGTCTGAAAAATACGGTAATTTTATTGAAAGAACACCAGACAAAGCATTTCACGGGCCGAGCTTCCTCAGGTCAGTGTAGGGTGTCTGAAGGTGAGCATTGCACGGCTCAGAACGCCTGTGAACCAGAGATGGATTAAGATGAAATGGGGCTGTAGGTAGGGTATAATATTTGGGGCCCCCTTGTGGTCCTTTTGGTAAGCGGAAGTGGAAAGAGCTCAAAGAAGGTGGCAGGTGGACCCCTTGATGCCCATTGGGCCCCAAGCACCTGCCTAGGTTGCCTGGTGGATGATCCTGCTCTTCTGTGAACTGTTTTTAAATATTTTATGTTGTTGTTGTTTTGGGCACCCCCTTTCTGCCCCATTTGCTACACTGAATCTGCTCATCCACACATCCACGGGAGCAACATCAGATCTCCCAAATCAGAGACTGAACAGCAGAGACAGAACAGCGGAACGAGTCTGATCTGATTGGCTGTGATTTTTTTTTTTCATTTGAGAACTTTGGAGTTGTTCTCAAAATGCTTTTCTGAAAAATGATTCCTGAGGGGAAAATGCCATCAATTACCTGAAACTCTTCTAAATCCGCCGTACATCACGCTGACAGCGGAGAAAAGACGAGCGCAGAGGAGCGAAAAAAAAATATAATAATACTCCTTGTCTCATTTTACCTTCATTGAGACCAAACAATTATCACAGGCAAACAAAAATATCATCTGGAGATGTTTCAATGATTTTTTTAAATATATAATTGTGCCATTCCATTATTGATTAGCGTGACAGAGAAGGCATCTGTTTACCCAAAAGGCTTTCGCAAATTAGTATCGATTTGTCGCCATCTGTTTCTTTTTGCCATAATCTCCACATTTGTTTTTGTTTTTTTAATTCTTCACTCTCAGCTCATTTAATACGACATTTCTTTTTTTTTTCCCTGAGGTCATCACTGCCTTGAAAAAGGTGTTTATAGAGAGAGTCAATGTATAATGCTAGGTACACACAGTGCAATTTCCCATCAGATCGTGAGGTTGACACAATAATTTCTGACCTGTCCGATCTGCCCCCGATCGATAACGGGATTGATTTTGTGCAGTACTGATCTGAAAATTGATTCAGTTATCGATCAGGAGCAGATTGATTATTTTGGAAGTTATTGATTTGGTCTGTCGATCTAATGGTAAATTTCATCGTGTGTACCTAGCAAAAGGCATTTAGTACAGGAGGCACTGGCATGCTTGAGGAGACCCGTTAGTTTTCTTGCCCAGCAGAGTTAGGCATGGAGAGGGAATAGGTTAGTGTTAGGCATGGAGAGGGAGGTTAGTCTTAGGCATGGAGAGGGAATATGTTAGTGTTAGGCACAAAGCGGGAATAGGTTAGTGTTAGGCATGGAGAGGGAGATTAGTGTTGGGCACGGAGAGGGGGGTTAGTGTTAGGCATGGGGAGGGATGGGAGGTTAGCATTAGGTATGGAGAGGGAATAGGTTAGTGTTAGGCATGGAGAGGGAGGTTAGTGTTAGGCATGGAGAGGGAATATGTTAGTGTTAGGCACAAAGCGGGAATAGATTAGTGTTAGGCATGGAGAGGGAGGTTAGTGTTAGGCATGGAGGGAGGTTAGTGTTAGGCATGGAGAGGTACGTTAGAGTGAGGCATGGAGAGGGAATAGGTTAGTGTTAGGCATGGCGAGGGGGGAGGTTAGAGTGGAATTGTGTGATTCTAAGAGGGGGGAGGTTAATGATAGGTATGGAGAGGGAGGTTAGTTTTGGGCATGGGGGGGTTAGTGTTAGGCATATAGAGGGAGGTTAGAGTTAGGCATGAAGAGGGAATAGGTTATTGTTGGGCATGGAGAGGGAGGTTAGTTTTGGGTATGGGGGGGTTAGTGTTAGGCATAAAGGGAGGTTAGTGTTAGGCATGGAGAGGGAATAGGTTAGTGTTAGGCAGAGGAGAGGGGAGAGATTATAGTTAGGCATAAAGAGGGAATAGGTTGGTGTTAGGCACGCAGAGGGAACAGATTAGTGTTAGCAGGGCCGGCCCTAGACTTTTTGCCGCCTGAGGCAAATTTTGAAAAAATAGCGGGGTATTGGGCCTAGCGGTGGGGAGGGGGGTCGCCCCCCCCTCACCTGGGTCCCTCGATCTGCGCTCCCCTCCAGCTTTAAATGTAGAGTAAGCAGCCGACAGACAGTAAGAGGCACGGGGGGGGGGGGGGGGGAATCACTCACCTTCCTCGTTCCAACGTGCGCTCCACTGACGTCACTTCCTGCAACGCCGGCCACGTACAATACAGTGGGCGACGTTGCAGGAAGTGACGTCAATGGAGCGCACGCTGGAACGAGGAAGAGGTGAGTGATCCCCCGCCCGTGCCTCTTACTGTCTGTCGGCTGCTTACTCTACATTTAAAGCTGGAGGGGAGCACAGATCGGGGGACCCAGGCGAGGGAGGGGGGGGTCCGACCCCCTCCCCACCGCTAGGCCCAATACCCCCGTCCTGCCCGCTACCCCTCCAGCTCAGCGGCCGCCCCCCCGCACCCACGGCCGGGCGGATGCCGCCCTTAGAACTTTGCCGCCTGAGGCAAAAGTTTCACCCCGCCTCATGAGCGGGCCGGCCCTGAGTGTTAGGTATGGAGAGGGAGGTTAGTGTTGGGCATGGAGAGGGAATAGGTTAGTGTTAGGCATAGAGAGGGAATAGGTTAGTGTTAGGCAGAGGAGAGGGGAGAGATTATAGTTAGGCATAAAGAGGGAATAGGTTGGTGTTAGGCACGCAGAGGGAATAGATTAGTGTTGGGCATGGAGAGGGAATAGGTTAGTGTTAGGCATAGAGAGGGAATAGGTTAGTGTTAGGCAGAGGAGAGGGGAGAGATTATAGTTAGGCATAAAGAGGGAATAGGTTGGTGTTAGGCACGCAGAGGGAATAGATTAGTGTTGGGCATGGAGAGGGAATAGGTTAGTGTTAGGCATAGAGAGGGAATAGGTTAGTGTTGGGCATAGAGAGGGAGGTTAGTTTTGGGAATGGGGGGTTAGTTTTAGGCATAGAAAGGGAGGTTAAAGTTAGGCATGGAGAGGGAATAGGTCAGTGTTAGGCAGGGGAGAGGTTAGTGTTAGGCACAGAGAGGGAATAGATTAGTGTTAAGCATGGAGAGGGAGGTTAGTGTTGAGCATGGAGAGGAAATACTGTAGGTTAGCGTTAGGCATGGAAAGGAAACAGGTTAGTGTTGGGCATGAAGAGGGAGGTTAGTGTTAAAAAAGGGGAAGGAAGGACGATACTTTTAGGTGTAGGAGGAAATTTTAGTATGAGGAAGGGAGAGAGTGTAGGGGTCAACAAGAAAGTTGGCCTTGGGGCTGAAAAAATATAAATCCAGCCTTGGTGGCGAACTAAATGTACGCCCTTACAAGCCTTTCACTAAAATAATGTTTGCTTTTCTAATGAGAAGAAAACAGTTGAGTCTGTAAGTTGGGGCGCTATCTCCCGCTTATGCTTAGGGCTACATGCACAGAATCATGGCCTTGAGCATAAAACATGACATTGGTCAGACCCTCATATTCAATACAAACAGTAACTTGCTTAATACGGTGCACAGCCAAACTCTTGCCTGGATAGGGATGGAAGATGAAAGAAAGACTCATGTCTATCAAGGGCTAGTTATGTTCTATATTCTAGCTGTGCTGAACCTAAGTGGATCTGATGAAAGCTCCTTGGTGGTGCCTGGGAATCTTCCTGCTTCTCTGCTGTTTGTTGCACTTTCGTCATTATCTCTCGACTACGAGGAGCAGGAAGATCTTCCAACTGTGAGAGCAATGAGCTCCAGCAGGCTAATCTGTCAGCCTGAGAGTGAGAAGTGCAGCTTATCCGGCCGCCCAGCGGTGCCCACTTCATTTCTTTCCAGGAAGCCCGAAAATAAGCTGTGATATTTCTTCTGTCCATCAACATCTTCAAGAAAATGGACTGCAGACTATCAGGAAAACTTCAATCCAAAGACAAACATTTCCAGACTCTTTAAAGGACAGCTTTAAAGAGGGGGATATGAAGTCTGCCAAATGTATTACTTTTTAAACAATACCAGTTGCCTGGCTATCCTGCTGATCCTCTGCCTCTCCTACGTTTGGTCACAGACCCTGAACAAGCATGCAGTAGATCAGGTGATCCTGACATTGTCAGATCTGGCAAGATTAGCTGCATGCTTGTTTCTTGTGTGATTCAGACACTGCTGCAGCCAAATAGATCAGCTGTACAGCCAGGAAACTGGTATTGTTTAACAGGAAATAAATATGGCAGCTTCCATATTCTTCTCACTTCAGTTGTCCTTTAAAGCAGTGTTCCCCAACCCTGTCCTCAAGGCCCACCAACAGTGCATGTTTTGTGGAAATCCACAGAGATAGTTAATCAGCCCTGCTGAGACACTAATTACCTGTGAATGTTTGTGGTTTCCCTCAAAACGTGTACTGTTGGTGGGTGGAGATGTCGTGAACATGGAATTTTCTGTTCGCGAACGGAGAACGTGAACTTCCGAAAAAATGTTCGCGAACAGGCGAATATGGCGAATGGCCATAGACTTCAATGGGCAGAAGGATTTTAACGGGCAATGGAAAAGTTGTTTCATGGGGTTTAACACCAGGGCTGTGGCATGCCAGAGGGGGGTCCATGCTAAAAGTCCCACCAAAAATAACAGAATTGACGCAAGTCGGGTTTTAATCTCTAAAGGGCAGAAATCACATTATGCACAGCTCTGGGTGTCAGTGGGCTGTGGAGTGTTTCACACAGAGAAATGCAATAGTACTATCAGAATAGAGATGGCCCGAACAGTTCGCCTGCAAACTTATTTGCACAAACAACGTGGATTTGCGTCGAACCGCGAACACTTAGCGTGTTCGACCCGCCCCCTATACTACATCATTGGCCTAAACTTTGACCCTCTACATCACAGTCAGCAGACACATGGCAGCCAAGTAGGCTGCACTCCCTCCTGGAGGCCCCCCCCAATAAAAGGCAGCAGCGTCGGCCATGATCTCACTCTGTCTGCTGCCTGTAGTGAGAGAAAGGAGAGACATTGCTGGAGAGATAGTGAAAGCTTAGTTAGGTCTTGTTAGCTTGCTCCTTGCTGATATTTGTTGCTGAAAAGCACCACAAAACAGCTCTTTTGAGAGCTAATGTTCTTGTGTTTGTGTGTGTGTGTGTGTGTGTGTGTGTGTGTGTGTGTGTGTGTGTGTGTGTGTGTGTGTGTGTGTGTGTGTGTGTGTGTGTGTGTGTGTGTGTGTGTCACTGACACTGCATATGCAGCCCTGTCTGTCGCAGCTGGCCCTTGCTAATTGCTATACTGTTCCAGGCCCAGCACATTCAGTGCATACCTTTCACTGCATCTGTGTGACTGCACATTGTATTATAGCAGCAGTCAATGCATACCTTTTCACTGCACCTGTGTGACTGCACATTGTATTATACCACCAGTCACTGTATACCTTTTCACTGCACCTGTGTGACTGCACTTTGTATTATACCACCAGTCACTGCATACCTTTCACTGCATCTGTGTGACTGCACATTGTATTATACCACCAGTCACTGCATACCTTTAACTGCATCTGTGTGTCTGCACACTGTTTTATATACCAGTCAGTGCATACCTTTTCACTGCACCTGTGTGACTGCACATTGTATTATAGCAGCAGTCAGTGCGTACCTTTTCACTGCACCTGTGTGACTGCACATTGTATTATACCACCAGTCACTGCATACCTTTCACTGCATCTGTGTGACTGCACATTGTATTATAGCAGCAGTCAGTGCATACCTTTTTACTGCACCTGTGTGACTGCACATTGCATTATACCACCAGTCACTACATAGCTTTTCACTGCATCTGTATGACTGCATATTGTATTATAGCAGCAGTCAGTGCATACCTTTTCACTACACCTGTGTGACTGTACATTGTGTTATACCACCAGTCACTGCATACCTTTCACTGCATCTGTGTGACTGCACACAGTATTATACCAGCGGTTTGTGCTCCTCTGCCCACAGCAGCCAGGTGTCCATTATGGAAATCTTTGAACGGAAGAAGACAAAGTCTGCCAGTCACCCCCTTGCTCGGCGTCTGACAACTGGCTTAGCGGAACTGTTAGCTCACCAGTTGTTACCACACCAGCTGGTGGACTATGAGGCCTTCCTAAAATTTGTGGCGATTGGGACACCGCAGTGAAAGATACCAGGCCGCAATTATTTTTCTAAAAAGGCGATACCCAAACTGTACCATGATGTTGAAAGGCAAGTGGTGTCAACTCTGGCACACAGCATTGGGTCAAGGGTCCAGCTGATCACAGATGCCTGGTCTGCAGGGCAGGTACATTACTTATACAGCACATTGGGTCCTTCCTTGGATGTGTGGTGGTAGCCGTTTCTCAGGCTCCTACTTGGGACCCCTGGACTACTGCTGGGTGTGCAGGCTAGACCTGTGGCCAGAGCTGTCACAATTTGCCATCCAACTTCTGGCTTGCCCTGCCTCAAGCGTCCTGTCAGAAAGGACCTTCAGCGCAGCTGGAGGCATTGTCAGTGAGAAGAGAAGTCGCCTAGGTCAAAAAAGTGTTCAGTACCTCAACTTTATCAAAATGAATGAGGCATGGATCCCGGAGGGCTACTGCGTGCCCGAAGACTAAGTCAGTCCCCACACAGATCTGGATAGGATGGCTATATGGGCACATACATGGCAGATGAAATTCAATGTTAAAAAATGTAAAGTCATGCATTTTGGTCGTACCAATGGTCTAGCACCATACAAAATAAATGGGATACAGTTGGGGACATCAAACTTGGAGAAGGACTTAGGAGTACTCATCGACAACAAGTTAAATAATCATACTCAATGCCAAGCCGCTGCAGCTAAAGCTAACAAAATTTTGGGATGCATTAAAAGGGAAATAAAAACTCGAGATGCTAGCATAATATTGCCCCTGTTTAACTCTCTAGTAAGGCCACATCTGGAATATGGAATTCAGTTCTGGGCACCACATTACAAAAAAGATATTGCAGTTTTAGAGCAGGTGCAGAGACGAGCAACAAAATTGATACGTAAGATGGAAGGTCTCGCTTACCAAGAAAGGTTAGATAAACTGGGTTTATTTAGTCTAGAGAAAAGACGCCTTAGAGGAGATCTAATTAACATGTATAAATACATCAGAGGGTAATATAATAGCTTGGCGGATGAGCTTTTTGTCCCTAGGCCTTCTCAAAGGACTAGAGGACATGATCTGCGCATGGAGGAAAATCGTTTTAGCCATTTATTTAGGAAAGGGTTCTTTACAGTAAGAGTGATTAAGATGTGGAATGCATTGCCACAGGAAGTCGTTATGGCAAACTCTATATCTGCATTTAAAGGGGCCTTAGATGCTTTCCTTGCGTTGAAAGACATCCATGGCTACAATTACTAGGTAATGCCTAATGATGTTGATCCAGGGATTTTATCTGATTGCCATCTGGAGTCGGGAAGGAATTTTTTCCCTTTTGGGGCTAATTGGACCATGCCTTGTAAGGGTTTTTTCGCCTTCCTCTGGATCAACAGGGATATGTGAGGGAGCAGGCTGGAGTTGTACTTTGTACTGGTTGAACTCGATGGACGTATGTCTTTTTTCAACCAAAATAACTATGTAACTATGTAACAGTATCTCTGCCTGCCGGCCGCTGCTGCCTCCCCAAGACTAAGTCAGTACCCACACAGCATCTCTGCCTGCAGGTCGCTTGACTGCCTTCTCTGCCACCACCAACAGGGTCCAGGACTCCAGGTGGATTCCTGAATTTTTAAGGCTGCTAACAAAAAGAATAATAATTTTTCTAGTGCCTGTACATGCCTGCCTAATTTTTCTGGCTGCACTGCAGCTGCAACAACAAAACAAAAAGCATGTACATGTGTCAATTCCCCTTCGTGATCGTTACCTTGCCGCGGTGAAGGGGCTTGCGTATCACAATGAAGCAATGACCTATATGAGTGTGTTGGGGGGCACACCCAAGATAATAATGTTGTTGCTTCATTGTGGATAGACCAAATTCGATCAGCTGGACAGTCATTGTTGTTCTGTCATTGAGCTACCTCAGCCTGACCATATGGGATTGAAAACCGCCATCGCCTGCACTCTCGCCATCGTGCGCACCAGCCCAGCACGGCCATCCCCGCACAAACAGCTGTTTGTGGTGCGTTACACAGTGAGTTTGGTCTGTCATTGTAAAGCAGTACACTACTTACACTACCTGCTGATCCATATTTACACACGCAAGATGTTTTCAAGCACTTTATGCCTCCAATTTAGGAATGCAATGTGATTTCTGCCCTTTAGGGATTATAACCCTGCTGTGCATCAAATCTGTAATTCTCCCCGTGACTTTTGGCATGTATCCCACTCCGCCATGGCCCCCCCTCCAGGTGTTAGACCCTTTGAAATATCTTTTCCATCACTTTTGTGGCCAGAAAGAGTGTTTGTAGTTTTTAAAGTTTGCGTGCCTATTGAAGTCTATTGCGGTTCACATGGTTTGCGCAAACGCAAACTTTTGCGGTTGTTCACGTTCGCGAACCCAAAATCGGAGGTTCGAGCCATCTCTATATCAGAATACAGTGAAATAGTAATGCACTGGAGTGGTTCTGTGCCTGTAACATAATGAAGCAACAGTAGTAGTGTGCACACAGCTCTGGGTGTCAGTGGGCTGCGGAGTGTCACACACCAAAAAAAAACACAGGAAACCGATGTGCTAGCCCTCAATAGGGCTGTTTGAAATGCCGATGTTCGCAAAATACTGCTCGCCGGCTAACAGTTCGGGCCATCTCTATTTGTGGGCCTTGAAGATAGGGTTCGGGAGCTTTGCTTTAAAGGAAACTTGTAGTGAGAGGAATAGGGAGGCTGCCATCTTTATTTCCTTTTTTTCTCTTAAAGAGGAACTCCAGCCTAAACAAACATACTGTCATTAAGTTACATTAGTTATGTTAATTAAAATAGATAGGTAATATAATCTCTTACCCACCTGTTTTAAAAGAGCAGGCAAATGTTTGATTTCATGATGGTAGCCATCTTTTTGATTGAAAGGAGGTGACAGGGAGCATGAGACACAGTTCCAACTGTCCTGTGTCATGAGCACCTCTCCCAGTTGCTAGGCAACGTGAATATATACATAGGAAATCCCATCATGCTCTGCACAGCATCAGGGAAAAAAAGCCCGGGCTTTTTTTCTTTGATGGATGGAGCTTAGCTAAAAATGCAGCTAAATATGATGCTTTGGTAAGAAAAACAAAGTTCTGATGCTATGAAACTGTTAAACTGTTAAAGAAACATCAAGCCTTTTCAGTTCTGCCGAGTAGATTTTTATTCCGGAGGTTCACTTTAAGTATTGTCTTGGGCAATAAGGTTCACTTATCTAAACTGCATGCCTTTTCCCCAATGCTAATTTGCATTTAAACTTAAAATCAATGGAATTGTTCACACTTAGTAAGCCTACGATGGAGGAACAAGTTCTATTTCACTTACCAGAGTTCCAGCCTCAGGACCCCCAGTTTCCTCCCAATCCACTGCACTGCACCACAGTGCCCCTCCATAAGACTGGCCATCGCTGGCTACTGCACATGCGCACTTCCCTGATCACCTCCCTGACCACGCTCTGACAGGACTGAGGGGGCACATGCTCACTAGCTCATGACTGGTACAGTCGGCGAGTGTTCAGAGGGGCACATCGTCACAACGGAGCAGAACGGGAGGAAACCGAGAAACCTGTATGGCTACAGAGGCTTGAGGAAGCCCCAGGTAAGTTGGCCTCTCTTAAATGTGCATTTTGCATGTGGGAAAAAACCTCACAGCAGTGCAGTACAATTTTGCACACCGGGCCTGATGTATAATCCACTGGTGAATTTGTTGTGTGCAAGTACGCAAGCAATGTTCCTTGTATTGCAATAGCATTGCTCATTGCGCTATTTGCATTGCCCACGCTAAGTCAACTCTAACGTGGGGCCGGGGGTGTAACTACAGGGGAGCAGCCTCTGCATCTGCAGGGAAGCCCAGAGCAGTGGGTGGGGGGGGGGGGCACAATTTCTACTCCGCTACCTCCGTTGAAGGGGTCCATCCTTCAGGTCAGGTTTTTTGTTGTTGTTTTCAAATACTTTTTATTGTAGAATTTTTTTTGTTTTTTTAAATTAAGAAGAAAAACATCATAGGAATACAGAATTGTGAATACAGAAATGCGCTTTGAGTCCTATGGGAGAAAAGCGCTTTACAAATGTTATTGTATTGTATCTGATTCAGATTACATAAAATGTTGTAGAATGGGCATTTACATAATGTCATCTGGTATATTCCATAGTCTTATATTGACATCAATAAAAACCCATTCTTAATCCTGTCAGGCAGATAAGACAGCGATGAATACATTTTAGGTCACCTGTATATACCGTATTTTTCGGACTATAAGGCGCTCCTGACCATAAGACACACCTAGGTTTAGAGGACAAAACCAGGGGGAAAAAATATATACTAAACCTGGTACATCCATGGTGAAGGGGCATCTTGTGGATTACGCCCCCTTTGTACCTCATTCCCCCTTGTACCTCTGGTGTCTTCCTGTGTCCTCCTCTGTCCCCTTGTGTCCTCCTGTGTCCCCCATGTGTCCGCTTTTGCCCCCCCCCCCCCCCCCCTTGTGTACTTCTCAATGTTCCCTTTGTGTCCCAGTATCCTCAGTTTGTTCCCCTGTGTCCTCCTCTGCATGGGCACAGTACATGGAGTCCCCGACATTGCGGTGTGTTGGAGGTTTATATTGGCAGGCATTCACAAGTCAGGAACTCCCTGCATTTGCACTATAAGACGCAGTGACTTTTCCCCCCACTTTTGAAGGAGAAAAAGTAAGTCTTATTGTCCAAAAAATACAGTAGTCCCAGTGGCATGGGCAAGATATTAGGGCTATACTTGTTATGGGTGTAAAGATTATGATGGCCACACTTGTTTTATGACCCTTGCGAGATGGGCCCACAGGTTGTGAGTGTCACCAATGGGAAACTGTGTAAACGTTGGGGTGCCCATCAAAGTTTTGCTCGGGGGCCCCTATGATTGTAGTTACCTCACTGCTTGAGGCTTAGATAGTATCAATAGCTAGAGTCCTACTTTACGTTTTCTCTGAATATATTGCCTTTATTCAATGCATCTCACTTGTAAGAAGACTTCGGCAGCACTCTTCTGTCCTGTTCATAAAAAGTTCTGCATTTTACACGGGTTATAAAATAAATTGTCTTTTTACGAGACGCCTTGGTCTGATTTTTCTCATAACCAATTACCGACCTCAGTAAATCGACAAACCCTCTTTTTATATTCAGCGGCACTCTGAGCAGATTTATAATTCTCTTTCATCTTCTTTACACCGTTGACCCTCAAACAAGACTCCAGAGCAGCCGTAAACAGCGGCAAAGAGGCACTTCCAGAAGCTAATTATTAAGCCGTATTAAATATACTCCTTATTAACGTGCGACCGCATTGATGCCGGCTAACTGCAGGCAGCCTAATTCATTCAGTTTTCATAAGGTTCCAGGGGCATAACTATAGGGGAGCATCCGCCTCGGTGGGGGACCCGTAGATGTGGGAGGCCCCCAAACAACTAACCTTCTCTCCCTCCGATACAGGCGCCTGAATGCGTTTTTCATGTATTTCCAATTCAATTTTTGCTACTATTTCACTCAGTTGTACTAAATAGGACTGGGGAGCCGTGATTGGGGAGCCTTGTCGCTGATGTGATTGGGTGATTGGGGAGCCATATGACTGGATGGATAGTGTTGGGGTAAAGTGGGTGGGGAGCCATATCACTGGATGGGAGAGGGTGATTGGCGAGCCGTGTCACTGGATGTGGGAAGGTGATTGGGGAGCCGTGTCACTGGATGTGGGAAGGTGATTAGGGAACCGTGTCACTGGATGTGGGATGGTGATTGGGAAGCCATGTCACTAGATGTGGGAAGGTGATTGGGGAGCCGTGTCACTGGATGTGGGAAGGTGATTGGGGAGCCGTGTCACTGGATGGGAGAGGGCGATTGGCTACCCGTGTCACTGGATGTGGGAAGGTGATTGGGGACCCATGTCACTGGATGTGGGAAGGGGATTGGGGAGCCCTGTCACTGGATGTGGGAAGGTGATTGGGGAGCCATGTCACTGGATGGGGAAAGGTGAATGGCAAGCCGTGTCACTGGATGTGGGAAGGTGATTGGCGAGCCGTGTCACTGGATGTGGGAAGGTGATTGGGGAGCCGTGTCACTGGATGTGGGAAGGTGATTGGGGAGCCGTGTCACTGGATGTGGGAAGGTGATTGAGGAGCCCTGTCACTGGATGGGAGAGGGTGATTGGGGAGCCATGTCACTGGATGGGGGAAGGTGATTGGGGACCTGTGTCACTGGATGTGGGAAGGTGATTGGGGAGCCGTGTCACTGGATGTGGGAAGGTGATTGGGGAGCCATGTCACTGGATGTGGGAAGGTGATTGGGGAGCCATGTCACTGGATGTGGGAAGGTGATTGGGGAGCCGTGTCACTGGATGTGGGAAGGTGATTGGGGAGCCATGTCACTGGATGTGGGAAGGTGATTAGGGAACCGTGTCACTGGATGGGAGAGGGTGATTGGCGAGCCGTGTAACTGGATGGGGGAAGGTGATTGGGGAGCCGTGTCACTGGATGTGGGAAGGTGATTGGGGAGCCGTGTCACTGGATATGGGAAGGTGATTGGAGAGCCGTGTCACTGGATGGGGGAAGGTGATTGGCGAGCCGTGTCACTGGATGGGGGAAGGTGATTGGGGAGCCGTGTCACTGGATGTGGGAAGGTGATTGGGGAGCCGTGTCACTGGATGTGGGAAGGTGATAGGTGAGCCGTGTCACTGGATGTGGGAAGGCGATTGGGGACCCGTGTCACTGGATGTGGGAAGGTGATTGGGGACCCGTGTCACTGGATGGGGGAAGGTGATTGGGGAGCCATGTCACTGGATGTGGGAGGGTGATTGGAGAGCCGTGTCACTGGATGTGGGAAGGTGATTGGGGACCCGTGTTACTGGATGTGGGAAGGTGATTGGGGACCCGTGTCACTGGATGGGGGAAGGTGATTGGGGAGCCCTGTCACTGGATGTGGGAAGGTGATTGGGGAGCCATGTCACTGGATGTGGGAAGGTGATTGGGGAGCCATGTCACTGGATGTAGGAAGGTGATTGGGGAGCCCTGTCACTGGATGTGGGAAGGCGATTGGGGAGCCGTGTCACTGGATGGGAGGAAGGTGATTGGCGAGCCGTGTCACTGGATGTGGGAAGGTGATTGGGGAGCCGTGTCACTGGATGGGAGAGGGCGATTGGCTACCCGTGTCACTGGATGTGGGGAGGTGATTAGGGACCCATGTCACTGGATGTGGGAAGGGGATTGGGGAGCTCTGTCACTGGATGTGGGAAGGTGATTGGGGAGCCATGTCACTGGATGGGGAAAGGTGATTGGGGAGCCGTGTCACTGGATGTGGGAAGGTGATTGGGGAGCCGTGTCACTGGATGTGGGAAGGTGATTGGGGAGCCGTGTCACTGGATGTGGGAAGGTGATTTGGGAGCCATGTCACTGGATGGGGAAAGGTGATTGGGGAGCCGTGTCACTGGATGTGGGAAGGTGATTTGGGAGCCATGTCACTGGATGGGGGAAGGTGATTGGCGAGCCGTGTCACTGGATGTGGGAAGGTGATTGGGGAGCCCTGTCACTGGATGTGGGAAGGTGATTGGGGAGCCATGTCACTGGATGGGGAAAGGTGAATGGCAAGCCGTGTCACTGGATGTGGGAAGGTGATTGGCGAGCCGTGTCACTGGATGTGGGAAGGTGATTGGGGAGCCGTGTCACTGGATGTGGGAAGGTGATTGGGGAGCCGTGTCACTGGATGTGGGAAGGTGATTGGGGAGCCGTGTCACTGGATGTGGGAAGGTGATTTGGGAGCCATGTCACTGGATGGGGGAAGGTGATTGGCGAGCCGTGTCACTGGATGTGGGAAGGTGATTGGGCAGCCATGTCACTGGATGTGGGAAGGTGATTGGGGAGCCATGTCACTGAATGTGGGAAGGTGATTGGGGAGCCGTGTCACTGGATGTGGGAAGGTGATTGGGGAACCCTGTCACTGGATGGGAGAGGGTGATTAGGGAGCCATGTCACTGGATGGGGGAAGGTGATTGGTGACCTGTGTCACTGGATGGGGGAAGGTGATTGGGGAGCCATGTCACTGGATATGGGAAGGTGATTGGGGAGCCATGTCACTGGATGTGGGAAGGTGATTTGGGAGCCCTGTCACTGGATGGTGGGAGGTGATTGGGGAGCCCTGTCACTGGATTGGAGAGAGGGTGATTGGGAAGCCATGTAACTGGATGTGGGAAGGTGATTTGGGAGCCCTGTCACTGGATGTGGGAAGGTGATTGGGTAGCCCTGTCACTGGATGTGGAAAGGTGATTGGGGAGTCATGTCACTGGATGTGGGAAGGTGATTTGGGGAGCCGTGTCACTGGAAGTGGGAAGGTGATTGGCGAGCCGTGTCACTGGATGTGGGAAGGTGATTGGGTAGCTGTGTCACTGGATGTGGGAAAGTGATTGGGGAGCCATGTCACTGGATGGGAGAGGTGATTGGGGAGCCGTGTCACTGGATGTGGGAAGGTGATTGGGGAGCCATGTCACTGGATGTGGGAAGGTGATTGGGGAGCCCTGTCACTGGATGTGGGAAGATGATTGGGGAACCATGTCACTGGATGTGGGAAGGTGATTGGGGAGCCATGTCACTGGATGTGGGAAGGTGATTGGGGAGCCCTGTCACTGGATGTGGGAAGGTGATTGGCGAGCCCTGTCAATGAATGTGGGAAGGTGATTGGGGAGCCATGTCACTGGATGGGGGAAGGTGATTGGGGAGCCATGTCACTGGATGTGGGAAGGTGATTGGGGAGCCATGTCACTGGATGTGGGAAGGTGATTGGGGAGCCCTGTCACTGGATGTGGGAAGGTGATTGGGGAGCCATGTCACTGGATGTGGGAAGGTGATTGGGGAGCCCTGTTACTGGATGTGGGAAGGTGATTGGGGAGCCGTGTCACTAGATGTGGGAAGGTGATCGGGGAGCCATGTCACTGGATGTGGAAAGGTGATTGGGGAGCTATGTCATTGGATGGATGAGGGTAATAGTGTAGCTGTGTCACTGGATGTGGGAAAGTGATTGGAGAGCCGTGTCACTGGATGTGGGAAGGTGATTGGGGAGCCATGTCACTGACTGTGGGAAGGTGATTGGGGAGCTTTGTCACTGGATGTGGGAAGGTGATTGGGGAGCCGTGTCACTGAATGTGGGAAGGTGATTGGGGAGCCCTGTCACTGGATGTGGGAAGGTGATTGGGGAGCCGTGTCACTGGATGTGGGAAGGTGATTGGGGAGCCCTGTCACTGGATGTGGGAAGGTGATTGGGGAGCCCTGTCACTGGATGTGGGAAGGTGATTGGGGAGCCATGTCACTGGATGTGGAAAGGTGATTGGGGAGCCCTGTCAAGGGATGTGGGAAGGTGATTGGCGAGCCCTGTCAATGGGTGTGGGAAGGTGATTGGGGAGCCATGTCACTGGATGGGGGAAGGTGATTGGGGAGCCATGTCACTGGATGTGGGAAGGTGATTGGGGAGCCATGTCACTGGATGTGGGAAGGTGATTGGGGAGCCCTGTCACTGGATGTGGGAAGGTGATTGGGGAGCCATGTCACTGGATGTGGGAAGGTGATTGGGGAGCCCTGTCACTGGATGTGGGAAGGTGATTGGGGAGCCGTGTCACTGGATGTGGGAAGGTGATTGGGGAACCATGTCACTGGATGTGGGAAGGTGATTGGGGAGCCATGTCATTGGATGGATGAGGGTAATAGGGTAGCTGTGTCACTGGATGGAGGAGGGTAATAGTGTAGCTGTGTCACTGGATGGAGGAGGGTAATAGTGTAGCTGTGTCACTGGATGTGGGAAAGTGATTGGAGAGCTGTGTCACTGGATGTGGGAAGGTGATTGGGGAGCCATATACTGGATGCGGGAAGGTGATTGGGGAGCCATGTACTGGATGTGGGAAGGTGATTGGGGAGCCCTGTCACTGGATGTGGGAAGGTGATTGGGGAGCCGTGTCACTGGATGTGGGAAGGTGATTGGGGAGCCGTGTCACTGGATGTGGGAAGGTGATTGGGGAGCCCTGTCACTGGATGTGGGAAGGTGATTGGGGAACCATGTCACTGGATGTGGGAAGGTGATTGGGGAGCTATGTCATTGGATGGATGAGGGTAATAGGGTAGCTGTGTCACTGGATGGAGGAGGGTAATAGTGTAGCTGTGTCACTGGATGGAGGAGGGTAATAGTGTAGCTGTGTCACTGGATGGAGGAGGGTAATAGTGTAGCTGTGTCACTGGATGTGGGAAAGTGATTGGAGAGTCGTGTCACTGGATGGAGGAAGGTAATAGTGTAACTGTGTCACTGGATGTGGGAAAGTGATTGGAGAGCCGTGTCACTGGATGGAGGAAGGTGATTGGGGAGCCGTGTCACTAGATGGATAGGTATGGGGAAAGTGGATGGGTGGATGGGGATGAGTGAAGGTTGGTTGGGAGCCATGTCACTGGATAAGATAGGTAGATATGAGTGAAGTTGAAACTTAGAATAAAAAGGAACACAGAAGGAATACAGGAGGAAATCACAATACCATAAAGATCATTACAGCACTTTACAGACAGTGACATCTTGTGGTTGCTTTACTATACTGCAGTTAAAGTAATAATGTTGCTAAATCCAACAGTCTGCTGGTTTTGATTTGGAGCAATGCCCCCTTTTTTCAGTGTCTGTTTTACCCTTTTCCTATCTACCATCAGACTGAGTCCGATAGCGGAACGTTCTCCTCAGCTTCTAATGTCTCTGCCCGACAAGGAGCAATATGCCACTGAAGGTGTCGCCATGGGATGTAATCTGACACGTCATCAGCCCCTTCAGACCAAAGTATAAGACTACGTCCGACACTCTGATCCTCTCTGGAACCAAGCTGCGCCTCATACTGTATTATTAATATTACATGGGCACATTTAAGCTTCCTCTGCCAACCCTCCAATGTTACGCTGCGCTGGGTAATAAAGTACAGTATTACGCCGACACATGTGCGTTGTGGGGGAGAGCTAGAGCACGTGTGACTCCATCAGCTCCATCCACTCCCTGATTGAATGGTCACCTCCTGGCACTAGTGATAGGAAGTAGTTACCCCCAATGTGCTTCCTGGCAGGGTGCAGAATTGATCCCCTACATCCTCCCTGAACAGATGATTTAAGAGTATGTACTGGGGGAATAGGTGATCTCATAAAAGTATTGGAAAGGTTAATGTATTACGCTTAAAATTGTGGTAACTCCTCAGGGAGATGAGAAACAGGAGCGCGGGAAGTATGTGACTCGAAAGACTAAAATAGAAACTTTAGATTTTCAGTTTAGGCATAACTGTTTTCATAAGTTTATGTCTACGCACTCAGTTGCTGAGTTTGTTTATGTCTGTCTATTAGCTCCTTGATTGATGCCAAATAAATCACTTAAAATAGCTCATAAGGAACTCAGACTCTGGCAACTTCCTGCACCGCTGACTGTCTGTGCTATAAACTGCAATTCTCTGGGAAAGGTACCAATTGTGCCAGCCCCCTTCCAGTCTGGAATATGCAGATGATGCTTAGGTTCCAAATATCCTGATTTGGGTAGGACTGCCCTGGATCCTCCACTTTGTCATCTCATTAAAGTGGGAGGTATGGATGATGCAATCCAAACACCAGGAACAGCCCCACCCACAGAAAGCAGGTTCTCTGTCACAGCAGCTTCTTGTCATGTGATAAAAATTACCAGACAGGATACTTAGCTGCAGGAAGCTCTTTTTGCACAAACAGTGTGGAGGTGACACTCTAATCGCATACCTCCCAAGTTTTTGAGATCAAAAAAAGGGACACTTAAGCCACACCTCTACCATACCTCTAACCATGCCCCCAACACATCCCTGGCCACGCATACTACAAATATGTCATAAGAAAAATGTGTTGTTTTATAATTCAAACCACACTGGTCTTTTCTCCTGGCTCATTTCCCTTCATATTAACGTTTGAAAATAAATATACCAATTGAAAGGATAGGAATAATGTTTAGCATCAATTAAACACATTTATTTTGTAGGAAAAGACATATTTTCATAGATCTGTACATGAGTCCTGAAAGAGGGACAAATGAAGGAGAAAGAGGGACAGGGTCTCCAAAAAGGGACTGTCCCTCCAAAAGAGGGACAGTTGGGAGCTATGTAATCGCTAAGCTATTAGTCATTTGTGCCTGAATGTGGACTTAAATTTAATAAATGTAAATATATAAATGTACACAAATACTGCTACTGATGTTT